>NC_044331.1:11763694-12066551 GCF_007399415.2 Gopherus evgoodei
CTTGAGAGGCCCCTTCATATCAACCTAGGTATTTATATTCTATGAACCTGATTAGTATCTGAATATCTGACAACTGCTCCTGGCCTCAGCTGAACAGGGCTTGCAGACAACTCTGAAACCATAGCAAAAATGTAAAAAGTGTTGCACTAAAAGGCAACTGTTATAAAACAAATGACAATCTGGGGGTCCCCTGGAGACACCCTAAGCTGCTGATACAAACAGATTCTCCTCTACAGCACTATTCATCCCTATGCAAAAAAATCACACCTACAAACCTGATATTGTAAACCTGAAGTGCAATTTACAGCCCCCATATCACTATAACTGGAACTACATTCAATTATAGTCACTTTATTTCTATAGTTTATTTCCCCCCTCCTCCTCCAAACACATGTTATGCTCCTAACAATGTGCCAGATTAATAGCCCTGGAAACTGAAGACATCTATTTATCTCCACAAAAGGTACAGCATGAGCAGAAGCAGTGCACACTTTCTCATCAGCCCTCCTATCATAATGCTGCAAGGTGGAACTTGGAGAGCTCTCCTCTGCTGAGACTGCCTATGTCTGGGGTGTCAATTGTCTGGGGACCAACCATTTATGGTGGTGGGGTTTCTGATGTGCATACATGTCCACTAGACAGAAGATGGAGACCACCCATTCATTTCATACAGACCACAGAATAAATAGCCATTGAATGGTGTCTGTTGTTTGTCACAAACAAAATGGGCTCCAATTAGAAAACAAATAATAAACTGGTAACAGAGATGAAAGTCTCCCTGTCCCTTTCCTTGGGTTACAGTTTAGCACTGGTAAAGGTACCTTTAAATTCCAGGCGATTCCTCTCCCTTCACTAGGTTTGGCCCCATCTCCTTTCCCTCATCCCAGCTCTTACGTGTGCCTGCATTTCCTTGTGGCAGCCTCCTTCCATTCCACCCGGAACCCAGCAGGGTTTATGCAGGTGCCAGTCCATCATTGCAGGGACAGCAATGAACTCTGGGACAGAGCTAGACCTGGAAATGACAGGAAAGGGAGGAGCTATGGTGGCCAGAAAGAGAATATAGTTGGAGCAGGGCATTGTGGGTAGGGAAGAAGTCATGGAAATATCGTTAGATAAGGCATAACCTGGGAGTGCCATGCAGACTGTGACAGACCTGAGTGTCTGCCTGAGTGTTTACCCACAGCCCACATCGGGCTTGGTGAAAAAACTGAGGAAATATATTTGCATAATTTGCATAACAACCAAAAGTGGATGCTCCACTTTACAAAAGGTCCAAACCCATCAGTCCACCCCTAGCTTCTCTCTTTTCCACCCATCCCCCAAATCCCTCCCCACCTGGCTCCAGTACCTCCTTTTCTCAGCAAATTGCATCTCTTACAACTCTATCAGTGGGTGAGTCTCAGGCTCAGCTTCCCTCTCCTGCTCCTTTTGTGACTCTCTCTGGAGGAAGGAAGAGGAGCTTAGGGCAAAGGAGACAATCTGGTTGGCTGGCACAGAAGACAGTCTTAGCCATCAACCCCACATACCTAGCAGCCAGCCAAGTGCCAGAGATGCAGCTGGAGGCGAGAAAGACAGAGCTGGGGCCTGCAAGCTGAAGCCTGGAGCCAAAAGCTGCAGGCAAAGCCAGTCTGTCTAGCCACTATCCATCCCCTGAGCTACTTACACCCCCCTGCCCCAGATGCTATGTAATTAATGTGCTTTAAGTGCACAGATGTTTACCTGTGCTGCATTCAGCTATGAATCTGGGGGACCTTTTATGTCCTGAGTACTACACATTGGCATTTCAAAACACTCTCCCTGGCTGTCCAGTTAAGCAACCATTTTGTTCCCACAATTCCCTGCAAACTGTAAGATGTATGCACCTTGCCATCTCTCACAGACACTTTGCTTTTCTTCCTTCTTGTTTCATGGTTAAAATAAAGGCCATTTCTGACTGAAAGTATCTGTTTGCTCTTTGTGTCTGAAAATACCTGACAACAACAAAGATAGAGTCAACTAATTGTCATCTCTTTCGGGGACAGCACCACAGACATTTGCAGCACTATCTAAAAATGATTTCAATAATCAGTACCCTGCTTATGTCTTTCAGCAGGGTGGTTAGCTGTTACTTTAAGGATAACAATATTTGCTTTTCATCTGCTAAGCATTAATTTATTAATTAGTATTATTGTTCAAAATGCTTTACAAATATTAACTAATTGAGCCTCACAAGTAATATCCCTGTGAGTCAAGTTAGAACGAATTATGATCCCCATTTTTACATGAGAAAATTGAGGCAGAGAGGCTAAGCATCTTGCCAGACCGGGGGTGAGGATTAGAACTCAGGCACTCCCGACTTCCAGTTTTATACATGAGCGACAACTCTAATTATCTGGCTGCAGGCCACATCCCCTTCTATTGTCAACTCAACTGCACTGAGACGACAAATTATTTTTTTTTTTTTAAGAGCTGACAATCCCTAACACTTCTGGGACACTCTATTCTCCACAGTTTCACAATCTCCTTTGGCGGTTCCCTCTCCCAAACAGTGTCAATTCCTGAATTCCAAGCACTTACTTTTGGAGCATGCATCTTATACATCTATATCTTTACAGGTGACAGCTTCTGTCTGTAAGAGCCATCTCCGAGGCCAGGAGAGAGGCATTAAAAATTAAAGAACTGCAGGGTAGATTGGTTCTCAGTCTGGAGTTTATAGACAGGGAAATGTTTGACAGGTGGTCTCTGCGAAAGAAGTGGCCTTGGAGACACATTCCTCTTGATTTTATTTTTAATTAACTTTTATTCTCACTATTTCATTCCCTTTTTTCCTCTTCCTCCTCCCTACCTGCCCCCACCGCCTCCCCCCAATATTTTTAAAACAGCATCCGTCTGTCACCATTCCTCTTATGCAAGTGAAGGTGGCCTTAGCACTATCCTCCGACAGAGAGTTTATAAAGAGCCATTGCTCTATCTCTGCACTCCATTGCCACCCAAACTGCATTTTCATAACAGGGCATCCAACTGTATCTGTCATCTCAAAGCTAACAAGAGTGGGTTCCTCATAGCTCAGTGCAGTGACATCTTTACAGTGCAGTCCATAACCCCTCAGAGATTCACCCTTCAAAATCAGCGCCTCTCCTGTTTTCTCCAAGGTATTTCAGTGAATCCAGTATATTTCAGTCGGTCTCTAGCTGACAAGCAGCAGCCTGTGGCTTGGGCTGAGTGTGTGTTTGTTAAGCCTTTCCACATGTGTCCTGAATGACACATCCTTCCTGTTTGGATTTCTTACACCAGTTTTACACCTCTTGCCTTACATAAAAACAAATGACCTTAGAGAGACCGGCTGGACTGTCTCAATTACAGTCTACAGGGAGAGACTTCATCTCCTGCCATAAAAGTGCTTCCTCACCTTCCCTCCTCTTCGCCCTGTGCATTCCCACTTTAATGTTAATTGTAATAACACGGCTTCATCCAAATAACAGAAAAAGATACAGCCCATCCCCCGCAATGCCTACCCTGCACAGACCTTGCTTCAATGACTCCTCCAAAACCACCACAGTTAGAAGAGAGCACTTAACCTTCCATTGGATATTTTTATGCTCCATTTTCCATTCCATTTGGAAGGAGATGAAAGAAAGCGATGGGTGATTTCGTATGGGTGCTGTCATCATCAGTAGATGTGCTCACTGCTCCCCCCTCCCCACTGCCCCCCAAAAGAGAGAGAACACAGAATTGAAGATGTGGGGAGGAGAAGGAGGGGGAACGAATGGTAAAATAAAGGAAGATTGAACAATGGTGGGTGTGGGGTTCACCAACCGAGTGCAATTTGTGTTTGTAGTGTCCACCAACTCATGGCGCTTGTGAAAGTAGAGGACGCCAACCTGCTGCATATGTGTGCCAGTTGAGTCTGCCAACCCATGGCCAAGCTATGTAATCTTCCATTTGTTATATGGCATCTTACATGCTAATGCAGATAGAATTCAAACTGAGATTCATCCTACCAGCTAAGCCTAAAGGAAGCCTCATAAGTTGGTTAAACTTCTGCGTGGTACTGGTTTTTAATGGAATACGTGGGCCAAATGTGTGTTTGCCAAGCTACTAAGCAGGCTAAAGTCTGTGTATACCAAACCCCAGACCTTGTTTAACAGTCAAACATGATTTCAACATAGAAAAAGACCACACTGATGTACTTCATGGCCTGTTAGGACTAATTTAGTCTCTCTGTCTGGTTCTCTTGCAACTGCTTATAATATTCATTATTGAAAGCAACTTGACCTATTTTCCATCAATGCTTGTTATAAGTTAGGGAATCAGCAACCTTTGGCACGGAGCCTGTCAGGTTGTCTGGGACAGTTTGTTTACCTGCAGTGTCCGCAGGTTCAGCCAATCATTGTAGTTCACCATCCCAGGCCAATGGGGGCTGCAAGAAGAGGTGGCCCATGGGACACTTCACCTGCCCCCAGAATGCAGACACCTCTGGAGTGAAGCTGGCAGGATTTTGCATCAGCAGCAATATGCAGTAGTGACAGCAGGAGGAAATGAATAATTTCTCCAGCTGAAACTACAGGAGGAACTTTAGGGAGGAAGAATGTAAGTATCCAATTTGAAATATAACCAGTCACCCCCTTATTATTGCTTCTAAACTGTGGAAGGGTGTTAGCTCAGGACCTTAAACCCCTCCTTCTCCCAGATCCAATTTCTTGCTCTGACACAGACTTGCAATTTGACCTTGGGCAAGTCACTTAGGCCCAGATTTTTAAAGGTATTTAGTCATTGCTGTACTCAGCATTACAATGCCTAATGGATTTAGGACCATACATCATTGCCAAAAGGGATTTAGGTACTTAGGAGCCAATTTCCCATTGACAATCAGTGGGATTTAGACTCAAGTGTCTAAATCTCTTCTGAAAAATCAGATTTAGGCTCCTAAATCAGTTTGGCATTGTAGCGCTAAGCACAGCAATGCCTAAATACCTTTACAAATCTCAGCCTTCATCTCTCTGTGCCTCGGTTCCCCATCTATAAAACAGGGATGATAACACACCTGTGAAGTAGGACAGTGCTGTGTGACTAAATATATTAAAGACTGTGAGGTGCTTAGATGCTAGGATATTAGGGAGCCAGCTACGTACCTGATGTAGATAGAATCAAAGAGTGACATCTCCAACAGTAGCAGAGTAAACTGTATCAGTTTAATATGGACTCAGAGGAAAGAGTAACTTACTGCGTTGTAGTGGTTTATGGCATCCACTGAGATAAAATCAAACATGCACTCAGAAATATTTTTAATTGCCACCAAACCAGGATGGGGGAGTTGGTGAAGATGGATTTCACTAATATTAACCAGTAAGCCTTTAAAGTTCATTTTTAAAAAGCTTTAAAAAGTTAAAATGGACCAGGGAATTACTGGAGGGGAGCATTTTTTATTCTTGGTTGTTTTCTGAAATAAAATTGCACAAGCACAAGTCAGTAAGTGGCACTAAAGCAGCCATAACCTATTCAAGTATATTTAAGGGGGCACATTCCTTTTTAACCCTACAGCCAAATGCCTCTCTGCACCATGTTAGCTGGGAATGCCAGGGAGGTCAGAGGGCGGGCATTTTCAGTGACAAACTCAATGTGCAAACAAACTGCTTTGGTCTTTTGCCCAGATATAAACAACAAAAACAACAACAATCAATCACTCTTCTACTTAGTGCCATCAGGATCAAATCAAAACTATATGCATCTGTTTCTTCCTGTCCTTTCCCTTATTAGACCAGAGGCTCTAAGAGTCAGGCTTTGCCTTATCAGTCTCCTTGTATTAGCTTGATAAACCACCAGCTTACCTATAATACAGCAGACTGAAAAAATCCTTCGGGCTACTGGATAATAAAGAACAAATAAATAATAATGTGCCTTAATATGTATCAGTTGAAAAACCCTGAGTGTGATGGCCCAAAGATAAACAGCATATTTACTTTCTCTGGAATGTAGGTGACTTAATCTCATTTCTTTGGCACATATGAATATACAGTCAATCAGAGACCCACAATAGGTAGTATATGAAATATATTCCCTTCCCCCCCCCATCTCTTCTAACAAAGAGGGGCATGAAAGGAAAGGACATTAAAACATATTGTAGCTTTGTCTCCCTCTGATAGATTTAATGCCTTGGCATGCTGACAGATAACTGGCAGCTTTCCATTCCTTGGAACTAGGTTACTGGACTGCACAGCCCAGACAGCAGTTTAACCTGAGGGTCAAAGGGCAGTCAGGCGTTATCTACCAACTGGGCACAGTTCCTCTGCATCTGTGACTTCAATATCCACATTCAGACACTGACAGGAGGACAAGACCTAATGGGATCTCCTTTGGTATTTAGAAATTTAAACGGCCACATTCATTTTAAGGGCTTGTGAAATGCATTAACAAAAAAACTCATTTAGATAGATAGATAGATAGATAGATAGATAGATAGATAGATAGATAGATAGATAGATAGATAGATAGATAGATAGATAGATAGATAGATAGATAGATAGATAGATAGATAGATAGATACTCTTCTTTAAAGTAATCTTTATCTAGCTTTCTGATTTTCCTGGGCTTGCTCATCTATTGACAAAAGGAAAAAATAGTTATGCACTTTATTAATCAGAAAATAACTACACCCTCTAATGAGGTCACACGGGGGGGAAAAAGGACAAAAATGCCATATCACCCCTGGCACAAACACTTTTCACAAAATGATCACTCCATATCTGACCTCTTAATCCTCATTCTCGAAGAAAATCTGCACAACACCTTCAAAAGACAAGCCTGGGAACTTAAATTCGTAATTTTGCTACACGCTAAAAAATCATGGATTCCATAAAGACATTGGATGTATGGCTCATTACAATCTGTAATCCAGAGACCCTCCTTTGTGCTCTGGCTGTAGAGGTGTTAACTACCCACTTCACTTTGAAACATGTATTAACTCCTAATGCTTAACAATCCACCTTGTATTTAGTTGTGACACTCAGAGCACCTTTCCCAGACCTAAAGAAGAGCTCTGTGTAAGCTCAAAAGCTTGTCTCTTCTATCAACAGCGGTTGGTCCAATAAAGACATACCTCACCCACCTTATCTCTCTAAAATAAAATTTCCAATTTAACAACTTGATTGCAAAATGGATGTCTAGAATTTTGTGTAATATATTTTAAGGCACAGTTACATTACAGGAACAAATAGAGTTCCTATTTTATCAAGACCACCCCCCCATCACCTCATCCCCACACAGCCTGACAAAACATTATTATGGTAAGTGTAAGATGTGGGTCCAGATCCTGGGTGGTGCTTCAGGATGGCTTGGTGCAGTTCAGAAGATGGTGGTGTTGGGGGGCAAGGGTCTGTAACCACATTTGTGCTCCCACAGTCTTGGGACAGTTGAGGGATCACTTCAGTCCCAGGTGTATCTTGGAGCAGCCTGAAGGCTAATCACATTTATGTCAGCTGCCAAAAATTCCAGGGTGCTGTTCCAGGAGCTAGCAATCAACCAAGCATAAGGGATCCCTAGTCGTGCCCTCTGTGCCAGCAGCCAGGAAGGAGGTGACAGCTCTACTCTTCCCAGAGATTCCTTTTCACTGCAGGGAGTCCTGAGCTGTGAAGATAGCAAAGCAGCCTGAAGGTACCAGAGAATCAGGCCTGTGCTCTGTAACAACAGGTAGAATAAAACAATGTAACCTTATGTTATTATATGAGCTCCTTTTATTGGTGACTCTGCTGCTCTAGTTGCTAAGTAACACACATGGCCCAATGAAGGGACTACCCAACACAGCTGTGTCCCGAACATGGCAATCAATTGTTTTAAATAGCCTTATAGGCCTAGTTTGTTTTCATTGCACCCTTAGAAGCTGGAAGGCAGAAATCATTAGAGTGCTGATCGACTCAGGATTAAGAGAGCACAGCACTTTTTGCCTTGCATTAACTGGTTCAAAGCTGTCCCAAATCAAAAGTAGTGCCCAAAAGACAGAACCATCTGCTGCATGATTGCTGGCCTATGTGAAATAAATTCATGGTCTCTGTCCACTTCCTAATCCACATCACAAAACCATAATCACGGTTAATATGTTTGCTGGCATTCACTGTAGAGGGGGTCTCAGATACTGGCCTCCTCTCTGAGCCATAGAGGTGGCTCCTCCAATTCAGGATAGAAACACATTGTTAAAGAGAGGTGGCCAAGATCAATGTCATATTTTCCATCCCCTAGCCCCGTTTCCGAACAGGGTTGGTCCTTAAGAGAATATCCTCCTGGGTTTTTGTCTAGACTACTCCATAATTGACTCTAGCAACAGGACTGCCACTATTTCTCTTGGGAGATCATTCCACTGTCTAACAGACCTCACTATCAGGAAATGTTTCCTGATATTCCCCCTACATCATCCTTGCTCAATTTCACGCCCGGCACTGTGGTCAGACAGACAACTTTTGAGCTTGCAGGGCTGTGTATCTAGCTCCTCTTGCAAACACCACATGCACAGAAGCCAGCCCTCTCCTGGTTTTGCTCATTTCCATTTGGCAAGCGGTGACCTTTTTTTCCCATGAAGCCTGAAGTCAACTGTTATTTTCACTTATTTTCTGTCCATGCACAAGACTCCTCAACTCACTGAGAAGAATTTTACAGCTGCAGGAGAAGGAGCACAAAATGTTGGAAGGTTGTGAAAATAAATGAGTGGCCTGTTTTCAATTTGGCAAGAGACAGTGGGAGAATTTTGGTTTGCTTTTTTTTCAAATACATCTGGACATTCAGAATCTGGAACAGTCTCTTCATCACATAATTGTTTCAAATGAAATAAATTCAGACACACTCTATATTAAGGGTATGTGTATAAATAATTAATTTAGAGTTTAATAATGGCAAATCAAACGGTACTGTTAGAGAGTCCCACAGGTGGCTTATAGCCATCTAATAATGTGCATCTAATCATCTAAAATCCATGTTCTTCATGTCTGTAACATGCTGGTAACATCTATTTGTAAGTTATTAACCCTTTATAAACTATTTATAAATGGACTCTTTTTATAAAATTGTGATCTGTGATTCAAACATGGGGGATAACTTGGGACCAAACTCTCTGCTGGTGAAGCTGATTTACAGCTGGTGAGGATCTGACCTATGTTTTCCTCCCAACTCCGCAGTTTTGTCTGAAACTTTGTTCAATCTTGTTTAAACGGTTTTGGGCATCTCAGTGACCTTTTCTGCAAACCTGACTCAATGGATATGTCACAAAAACACCACACAGTTCTGTGGTAGAAAATTCCTAGGACTCTAGCAGTGCTCCATGGTGGAAAGTCCTTTCCCATCTCCAAATATGGTGCCAGATTGTAACCAGTCTGGATACACAAGTGGGCGGATAAGGCACAAGCATCCTTTCCCTCCTCCTCTTCCACATTATGGCCCTAAGTCAGGTCAAGCTGCAGTTAGAGCCCTTGTACTGCCCTAAGCACAAGGGAGGCTAGTGGCTTCTCTAAAAGGGCTGGAGATGCAAAGAAAAGGTGAAGTCATAACCCTGCACCAAACAGCAGAGGAGAGTGCACTCTGGATCCTCCTTCATGGTGGTTCAGCAGCTTTGCAGGAGGCACAATGCATTCTGGAGGTTCCCTTGAGACAGCACAGCCCCACACCAACCCATACACTACACTATGCCGTGTTGGTACAACTTGGTCCTTGGAAATCAGTTCACCCTGTGCATGCGAGCAAGAATCAGTGTAGGGCTTTGCATAACATTCCATTTACATACCACAGCTATTCAAATTAAATTGCAACTTAGCATGATAGATGCCGCTGCTGCTGACATTTCTGGGGCACACAGTGCCAGATCTGGAGGGTGAAGACTCTTGGTGTATTTAACTTAGGGCATGTCTATACTGGAGCCAGAAGGTATAATTTCCAGCTCAAGTAGACATACCCGAGCTAGCTCAGTGGTGCAAGCAGCATAAGGCTCTCGCCCCCAGAGTACAATCCCCTCGGTAACCTACTCTGGTAGCTAGTCATTCCCACCATTGCAACTACCCTTTCATGTTTCACATGCTATCTCAATCAGTACGGCTACCTCCCAGCTCCAGTGAAGCCAGACCCTTAGCCACGGGACATAAGGAGGAGTTAGTTTCTAAGTCATGTTTCTGTAATTGTTGCTTGGCTCAGATACATCCTTATCCAGTGAGCAATTCACATTGCAGTGGTGCTTCCCTTCCCCATTAGCTGGGTTACAGGTGGTTATGGTTAGCGAGAGAGGCTGCGGGGAATGAAAATAAACAAAATGCTCTTTTAGGGTCATTACCAACTCCAGGGGAGGCAGGGGCTGCTGTATGGTGGCTGCCTTAAAGTTTGTGGGATATTTCATTCAGTCAATGTGGGCTTGCTTCATTGCTTGAGACACCCTTGATGCTACAGCATGCATTCAAAGTAGGTGATGAGGCAAAGGACGGTGGAAAGGGGATTTCTTTCTTTGGGGATTTGTACTGGCCTGGTTTAGATTCTGAATCAATAATCTACATGCCTGCTCCAGACTTGGTCCATCTTAGCTTGCCTTGAATCATTGTGAGTACATTGTACTGTACCTGGAGAGATATGAATTAGAGTTGGGCTTGCAATTGCTCCCACTTAGGAAGAAAAATAACTGCAGAAAGGGTTAGCACAGATGAAGGATCTACTACAGTGCTGTAGATTGGGTGATTTATCCAGATCAGAAACAACATGACAAACCACTGTTTCCTATATTCCCAGGGCAAGGTTGAATATTGGGGGAAATTAGCAAAATTGGTTCGATAAAGTTTTTCCATAAATCAGTTTAGCCCCATCATTAAATTATGCTTCAAAAATTTACCTTCTTGACTGAAAAGCACTTTATAACCATACTTAATAATTTAACCAGAGGAGTGGCCCAACTAACCAGCTTGTTCTCCGGTTCGGTCTGCCCCCACACCCCTCAAATCTTCTTCCCTGTTCACTTAGGAATATCACAGTTCTATTCCTTTCTTCTGGTTTATACGTGGAGAGAGGAATTGACTTAAAGGGACACTGACAACTCGTTTTAAGCCTCAAGTTAATGTATTGCCATAGTTGGTTTTTAATATCAGTTGAGGGTTTCTTTGGAGTGTTGTCAGGATGAGGCATCTGTTAGGCAAAGGAGAATAATAATATTCTCATGCATTATTGAGAATCCAAATATAACAGTGTTGTGCTAGTGCATGAGAATCAGATAATGAAACTGACTAAAACAGTGGTTCTCAAACTAGGGCCACCACTTGTGCAGGGAAAGCCACTGGCGGGCCAGGCTAGTTTGTTTACCTGCCGCATCCACAGGTTAGGCTGATCACAGCTCCCAGTGGTCGCGGTTCGCCTCTCCAGGCCAATGGGAGCTGCAGGAAGCAGTGTGGGCCAAGGGCCTTACTGGCCCCCACTTCCAGCAGTCCCCATTGGCCTGGAGCAGCAAAC
The DNA here is from genome assembly GCF_007399415.2 of Gopherus evgoodei. Taxonomy (NCBI): domain Eukaryota; kingdom Metazoa; phylum Chordata; order Testudines; family Testudinidae; genus Gopherus; species Gopherus evgoodei. Next base: position 11,775,134 of record NC_044331.1, read on the forward strand.
CGTGGCCACTGGGAGCTGCAATCTGCCAAACCTGTGGATGCGGCAGGTAAACAAACCGGCCTGCCCCAACAAGGGCTTTTCTTGAACAAGCAGCAGCCCTAGTTTGAGAACCACTGGTACAGAAGACAAAAATGAAACTGACCAATGTTGTTTAATTGCCCAGACTCACAGATATGGAGCCAAAGATTTCTCAAAATCAGACCTGCAGGATTTGCTTCTTATTGAAATAGGATTAGGTATTAATCTGATCCCTTCTAGAAAGAACTGCAAGACACCCTCCTGGCCCAAACTTTCACAACTGATTAAATTTGGTTTCCTGACTGGGGAAATGGAAGGGGATGATGGTCTTTGGTTTTACTGAGCTGTGAATACTTCAGCTTCAACCTTGTAAAGCATCCATAATGATGGGTGCAAATTATATTAATATACTAAATATCATAAAATAATAAAACCATATACAAAAAATAAATTAAAAATAAATGTAGTTATTAAAATAAATTAATATTATGCTGGAATCTGTAAAATAGCTGTCAGCAACCATGTCTTTACTCTATAGGAAATCACAGACCTCATTAAAGCTGGTAGGCATGCTAGCTACCCTTCATTCAGGCTAAATGGCAGAAGCAGTAAAGCTCCTTTATGGTGTAAGGGTACATCTAAACTATCTGCTGGATTGGCGGGTAGTGTTCGATGTATCGGGGATCGATTTATCGTGTCTCATCTGGATGTGATAAATTGATCTGCTAATCAACGCCCATACTCCACCTCGGCAGGAGGAGTAAGCAGAGTCGATGGGGGAGCCATGGAAGTTGACTTGCCACCGTGAGGATGGCCAGGTAAGTCGAACTAAGATAATTCGACTTCAGTTACACAAATAGTGTAGCTGAAGTTGCGTATCTTAGTTCGAACCCCCCCGCTAGTGCAGCCCAGGCTTAAGATCACTAAAATAATAGAAGCCACCACCCAAGGCTCTGGGACAAATTGTAGGGGGCTGGGAAGGAGGGAAAATCCATACTATCCTCTTGTTTGCTTGCGGGGAGGAAAAAGTGTGTGTGTGTGTGTGTGTGTGGGTGGGTGGGTGGGTGGGTGTGTGTGTGTGAGAGAGAGAGAGACTATGAAGTGAAATTTCACTTTAGGGATAAAGGAGAGGTACAGCTGCAGAATTTTTCTATTTTCACTGTTATGAGATGGAGTGGAACCAGCCCAATTTTGCACACTGAACATTTTCACACGCTGCTTCTTTTCTCCCTCCCGCTGCTCATCCAAGATCTAATCCTGGTCCATTTAAGTTAATGGGAGCCTTGCCCTACTATTGCTGTCCTTATCTGCCCATGACACTTGGTGCTGGAACCTTCTTCTCTGCAGCTATTGCCATCAGCAATAGACCTTTCTTCACCTCTCCTACCTTTGTCTTCCCCCTTCTACTAGTATACAGTTCCCCTTTTCAGGTAAAACATACAAGGAGTCGATTTTTATGAAAGCAGTGGTACTAAATCAATCTGCATAAAAAGAGGAAGCACTAAAAACAAGATAGGATTAGTGACAGAGGGGAGGGTGAGTCATGCTAACTATGTAGAAAAGTTCTGAGCGTTAGTTCTGGAATCTAAATAATTAGTAACACATTTCAAACTCTGTCTCACACCATCCCTAACACAGAGAGAACCGTACAGTGGAATATAATTAACTCTGCTTCAGCTGTTGGCTGATGATGCTTGTATCGCTGCATTAAGGATCATATGAAATTAATTTTATATTTAATCCATTAAGGTAGAAAAGATGAGAAATTAAAACCACTCCTGGTATCCATTTGCTTTCCCAAATATTTTCATTTAATCCTAGTACCCTTGACCACTCAGAGGCAAACACTACTCATTGGGACATCTGGTTGATCATCACTGTGAAGTGCAAACAGACCAGGTGGGGAAGTGAATGGAAGCAGAAACTGACACCCTATATTGGTGCAAAAAGCATCCCAAAAACTGGCTTAACCAGATACCAGAGAAATCTCCCAGTACAGCAGCTTTTATGCCATCCCTTTCAGATGAAAAATGGCTGGAGAAAAGAAGGTGTATTCAAGGACCTTCTGCGAGCAATCCCCACCTACCAGAATGGTAGTCAGGGCAACAGAAATCTGGGGCTGCTCTAAATTGAGCCTTGGGACCACACCATAATCTAGCCAGTCCCACAAGAAGAGGATGTGGAGGCAGCTTAAAACTACCTGTGCACCCAATTTCTGAGCTGCATCAGGCACAGAGGGGGCTAGATGTAAAGAACTTGTATGATACTTAGTAACAAGTAATGAAGGATGAGAAACACAGATAAAATATTGTGCACAAGCCAAAATGGTTCACTGTAGTTGGAATATTTTCAAACCCTTTTCCAAGAGTCACCACCCAGCAGCTCTTTAAATATTGAACAGCAAAATCTGCTGGCTGCTGCACCAGTATTACAACTGGAAGGGAGAGTGGCTTTCCGGTCTCTGCCATTTGGGCTATAGTGTCAGTGTCATTTATCAGCAGAAATGTGGCTTCCAGTGAGAGGCTCAACAGATGTGAATTTTAATTAAAAAAAATTAATTTTCAGCTACGCATTCCACTCTCTGTACTTGAGCATAATGGCTTCTGGTGCCCAGCATGGGAACCTTCACAATGCTGCTCTGAGGAAAACTGGAACAGCTTCTTCCCAATACAACAGCTCTGTTAAATGCCACTGCAGTTTTTGATTGCTGCTGTTGAACACAAAACAAAAGGAAGAAAAACATGTTTTGCAAATCAGAATCTTGGCCAGTGGTTCTCAGCCACTCCCACACTGGGACCCCATTACATTTTCCACACCAAGATCCCTCTTCCCATGGTATGGGGACCTCCAACATTTGGCAATATGGGAAAGGCTGGGAGATTGCTGCCCCTATCCTCCAACACATGCTTGCAATCTCCCCTGGGGACTGCAGGTAGGAGATCACTATTAAAAGTTCTAAGTGCAAATTTAGGCTGCTACGTAAGAGATTAAAATCCCGAACCTCCAGGGTAGCATTCTCTGAAATGCTTCCAGTTATACAGGAGGGGCCAGTTAGACAGACAGAACTGTAGGGTCTCAATGTGTGGATGAGACAATGTATTCAGAGAAGGGATTTAGGTTTATTAGGAACTGGGGAACCCTCTGAGAAAGATGATCCTATACAGGAATGATGAGCTCCACCTAAACCAAAATGGAACTGGATTGCTGGCATGTAAAATTAAAAAGGTCGGAAAGCAGTTTTTAAACTAAAGGCTGGGGGGAAGCGGACAAGTGTGGAGGAGCACACATTTTGGACAGAGACATCCCTTAGGGGAGGATTTATTAAAGGAAATATTCTACAGCTTAGTAAAGAGGAGAGCATAGAAGTTGATAAATTACAGATAGGAATTGAAGAGAAATCATCAAATGAAAAACAAGTCCCATTCAATTACATCACATGAAGACAGACAACTAAATATTGACAAATTTTATAAGTGCTTGTATACACATGCAAGTAGTATAAATACTAACATGGGTGAACCTGAGTGCCTGGTATTAATGAGAATATGGATATAATAGGCATCACAGAAACTTAGTGTAATGATGATAATCAATGAGACACAGTAATACCAGGATACAAAATATGTAGGAATGACAGAGTAAGTGTACTGGTGGGCGAAGGACAATATATGTGCAAGGAAGCAAATATAGCAAAAGTCTTAAATGAATCAAACTTCTCCATAGTCTCACTCTGGATAGAAATGTTATTCTTGAATAATAAGAGTATAGCAGTAGGAATAAATTACCAACCACCTGACCAGGATGGCAACTGTGATTGTGAAATGCTTGGGTAGATTAGAAAGACAATAAAAACAGAAAAATCCAACAATATAGGGGGATTTCAACTATCCCTATATTCACAGGGTACATGGCCCCTCAGGATGGGATATAGAGAGAAAATTTCTAGACGCCACTGATAACTGGTTCTTGGAGCAGCTAGTCCTGGAACCTGCAGAGGGTGAGGCAATTCTTGATTTAGTCCTAATCTTAAATTACAATATCTGGTCCAAGAGGTGAATACAGCAGAACTGCTCAGTAATATCAGTCAATTATAATGTAATTAAATTTAACATCTTGGGCAGGGGGAGAACACTAAAGGAACCTGTCACAACAATATTTAACTTCGAAAAATGAGAAAACTACCTAAGTGGAAATTAAGAGGAACAGTCACAAGAATGAAATGCCTGCAAGGTGCATGGAAACAATTTTAAAACACCGTAATAGAGGCTTAAATTAAATGTGCACCCCAAATTAAAAAAAAAACAGTAAAAGGTCCAAAAGATGACACCATGGCTATGCCACTGAGTAGTAAGAGAGGTGGTTAGAGGGAAAAAAACATCTTTTAAAAACTGGAAATCAAATCATACTAAGGAAAATATAAAAGAGCATAAATGCTGGCAAGTTGAGTGTAAAAATGTAATTAGGCAGACCAAAAAAGAATTTGAAGAGCAACTAGAAAAAGACACACAAATTAACAACATTTTTTGTTAAGTACATCAGAAGCAGGAAGTCTGCCAAACAATCTGTGGGCCACTGGACAATTGGGGAGCTAGAGGAGCACTCAAGGAAGACAAGGCCATTGATGAGAAGCTAAATGAGTGTTTTACCTCAGTCTTCACTGCAGAGGATATGAGGTAGATTCCCTCACCACAGCCACCTCTTTTAGGGGATGAATCTGAGGAACTGTTCCATACTGAGGTGTCAGTAGAGGAGATTTTGGAACAATTTGATAGAATAAACAGTAATAAATCACCAAGACCAGATAGTATTCACCCAAGCGTAGTGAAATAACTCAAATATGAAACTGCAGAACTATTAACTGTGGTATGTAAACTATTGCTTAAATCAGTCTCTGTACCATAGAACTGGAGGATAGTTAATGTATCACCCATTTTTTAAAAAGGCTCCAGATGTGATCCTAGCAATTGCAGATTGGTAAACCTAACTTCAGTACCGGGCATATTGGCTGAAACTATAGTAAAGAACAGAATTATCAGACACATAGAGGAGCACAGTGTGTTAGATCAGGGGTCGGCAACCTCTGGCACGCGGCTCACCAGGGTAAGCACACCCTGGTGGGCCGGGCCACTTTGTTTACCTGCCGCGTCAGCTAGTTTGGCAGACCGCAGCTCCCATTGGTTGCGGTTTGCCATCCCAGGCCAAGGGGGCTATGGGAAGCGGTGTGGGCCGAGGGATGTGCTGGCTGCAGCTTCCCACCACCCACATTGGCCTGGGATGGCGAACCACAGCCAGTGGGAGCCACGGTCGGCCAAACCTGCGAATGCGGCAGGTAAACAAAGTGGCCCGGCTCACCAGGGTGTGCTTACCCTGGTGAGCCGCGTGCCAGAGGTTGCCGACCCCTGATCTAACACATTGTGCTCCTCTATGTGTCTGATAATTCTGTTCTTTACTATAGTTTCAGCCAATATGCCCGGTACTGAAGGGAAGGTCCTCTCTTGGATCAGTAACTGATGAAAAGACAGGAAACAAAGGACAAAAATAAATGGTCAGTTTTCACCTTAGAGACAGATAAATAGCAGGGTCCCTCAAGGATCTGTACTGTGACCAGTGCTATTCAATAGATTCATAAACGGTCTGGAAACAGGGGGAAAACAGTGAGATGGAAAAGGTTGCAGATGACACAAAATTACTCAAGATAGTTAAGTCCAAAGCTGAGTGTGAAGAGTTACAAAGGGATCTCACAAAGGATAAACATCCTAAGGGCTAACTGTTGTTAATCATTATTACTAACTTTGATTATTGTTTACGATGGGTTCTTAAATAATTCTTATTTATTATTTGTCTCATTGTAGTGCTTAGGAGCCCAGTCATGAGCCAGTATCCCATGATGCTAAGTGCTCTACAAACATGCAACAAAAAGACAGTCCCTGCCCCCAAAGACCTTACAATCTTGGGGAAAAAAATCAATCATTTGGCTCAGTTTTTAGGTCCAGAAGCCAATTCTTTACAAAGATAGGTAAATATTATTAACCCATTTTACTGACAAAGAAACTGAGGCACAGGAAGGTTCAGTGAATGACTCAGTGTCACACAGTGGAGCCCAGACCTCCTAACTCCCAGCCTACTTCAAGATCAGAACTATTTAATCCACAGTCTTACCTGCCAATCCTTATATTCCTGTTTTCCACTCGTGGATAGTGTTATATTGACGTTCATTGAAATAATACTGGGCAATTGCCTATGCCCTCATGGGAGCAAGCTGTGTAGCTCTACTGGTGAGAAGAGCATCTTAAAAATCAAATCCAATTACATAACTAAATGTTGCATTCTACTGGAATTCCTCTGGAAAGCGTCAGCTTACATTTCAGTGTGAAAACTAAATTACCATCCACATCACCTTACAGTATAGGAAACGCTCATCATGAAGTGCACACCCTGCTCAATGCAAAAAGCATGCAGAGCCCATATTAACCACTGCATTGTTTTCTTTGATTCTGCCTTGGCAAGTCAGTTTTAAGTTCCTGAGACATTGAAGTTGGCTGCGTTGGGTTGGCAAAACTGATTAAGACACACTTTGCTGAACACTGGATAGCCTAATCATCTCAGCTTGGAAGAAATTCTAGGCCGTGCACACATTCCTAGCAGGGTAAATTGCCTGAGTCACTTATTTACTGGGCAGGCTTCAGCTAATCTAAACCTTGGTTTGGGGAGAGAGCAGGACAGAATGGTGCCAGATGTCCACAGACATACTGGAACTGGGAAGGTCCCATTCTCCTTCATCTCTTTCGACTCCCACCACATCCGATTGTTTGAACATCTCTCCCTGGACACTGAGCAAATGAGGGACTGGTGGGAAAAATACCCAGAAGGGCTGGAAAAGAGCAGCTGTAAATCACTTTCAGAGTGAGACAGTTTCTCCAGGCCCAGTTAGAACTGACAGGACTTTAGTATGATAATAATTCGCATTAGCTAGTTCCCAAAACAAGGCCCAGTTTGTCACCCAACACAGTCATAAAAGACTCAAACTTTTCTATTTGCCCCCTCAGATCACAATTCCTCCTTTCAAAAGGCAACAGCTTTGGAGTTGCAGTATGTTTTCCACAAAAATGGGGCCCCAGATTCCAACACTCTTTCGGTCTCTCAGATGGGAACAAGCCCAGCTCTCTGGAACTCCTGTCCATTCCCCTCCCCATAGCAGCTTCTGCCTTTTGTAACTAAAAACCCGCCGTCTTTTGGAAACTTCTCCGAACATTTGATGCCACTGTTTTTTTTTTAATTCATTCACATGAGGGAAACAAGAGGGTCCTCTGATGAATGTTGCGCATCGCCATGGTTACAGCTCAGAAATGCAGCAAAAAGCAGTTATGGTGGGACACAGTGGAAAAAAAGACATGCACCTCTTTGTCAGAATTTCAGAACAGCTGTAATAACACGCCGGCACCCAAACCCGTGTAAAATAACTGAAATATTGTGGCATGTTAAATGCCAGCACATTAAGAAAGGGGAGGGGGGATTTCAATGTCATATAATTTAAAAGGACAGGAAGCATTAATTTCCAGCTGCACTTCCAGCTTGTTAAGGAATCAGGGGGGGAATAAAGGAAGGCAAACAAGCAACAGTTCAGGGACTTAAATATGAGGAGTGAAATAAAGCAGTATTCAGAGGCACCAGCCAGCACTTGTCACAGATTTAAGCTGACAGTTGCAATGGTTTCCCATCTTTATGCCATGCATGGTTTAATTTTTTCCCTTCAGTGATGGAGGTCCAGACAAGTGATGGCACTGACACTCTGACCCTCCCCACTCCGAGGATCTCCAGGTGCTTTACCAACCATCATTCGTTTTCACACCCCCCCCCAGAGGTAGGTTACATGATATTGTCCACAGCAGACATGAAGGGCCATAGGGCTCACAAGAACCCAAATGAAGCCAGGAAGAGCAATGTCCAGGTAAATCTCGACAGCCTAGATTGGTGGTGTCAAGAGCATCCTAGACCAGGGGCTCTCAGGGTATGTCTACATAGCAATTCAACACCTGCAGCTGGACTGCATTCAGTCTTGGGCTGGACTCTGAGCTTTGGGACTCCTCGAGGGGGCAGGGTCCCAGCATCCAGGCTCCTGCTTGAGCCTGAATGTATACACAGCAATTTTTAGCCCCATAGCCTGAGCCCTGTGAACTTGAGTCAGCTGACCTAGGCCAGCTGCAACTGTGCCACAGAACTTTTATTCATGTGTAGATGTACCCTCAGACTCTGTGTCTTGGCTCCTCTGATGGGGCCTGGACACCATCTGGGATGGACCTGAAATGGCAGCCTAGGATCAACTCTGAGAGTCCTCTGTGTGCCTGTTCCAGCCCCAAATGCAGCCAGTCTCTCACACCTAGCAGGGATGAGCAAGGTTTCTCCTGAAGTGATCTCTTCTGGCTATCCAGGGCTGCTTGAGCTGACAAAGACAAAGACTGTTTCCTCTTCCTCTGCTCTTAGTGATCTTTCCCCTAAGGTGCCCAGTGGGCCAGCCTGGAACTCCTGGGAAGGGAGGCACGAGGAAAGGAAGAAGCAGTCGCCCAGTTGCCTCATTCCCTTTCCAGCAGGTAGGAGAGAGGGTCAGAATGAGGGGACGGGGATGCATGGGGCAACAGGCTAATCAGGACAAGGTCCATGTTTCTCCTTGGACCTCTGGTGGGACTCACATGTCTCTCTCTCTCTCTGGTTTCAGTCTTTCCACATCTGCGTAAGCCCTTGCTATAGAAATAAGCTCCTCCATTTTGCTGAGAGATGTCAGAAAGTATGTGTCGCCTATTTCATTAATCATAGATCTCTATCACTCTCTAGCACATGGAACGCTGTGGACTAACTTTTGCTTTGCTTTGCTTTGATAGAAGTAGGACCTCATTTTGTAAAAAGTTTAAGAACAACTGTCATAATACATCTGGTGAACAGCCTGGGCTTTTGTGCTCTTGGGCACAATTTTTAATTTTTTTTAAATTATGCCCAGATCAGGCAAAAACACAGGCCATTTACCAGACAAGAATGAAGGCCAGAAGCATATATGCTTGAGTAGGGAAATCAGAGGATGGTTTTGGAGGGACGTGCAATGCAGACAACTCTCATGATTTTATTACGAGTTTCAATATTTTGGGCTTTTCCTAAAGCCCGAGCTGCTGGAAGCAAGAAACTGGCTTAGAATCTCAAATTTCTTTAAAAAAATAAAGTTTCTGTCCCTCCTTGGTGCTGGGAAAACTTGAAATGTGAAGAAAAATGCCTCACAGAGGCTCAAAACCAGAAGGCAAATTTAAAAAAAATCAAAACACATTTAAAAAAAAACCCAACTCATGACTTTGGGAGGCCTGACTGGTGATTTTTGTACATTTGGTGTTGGCAATACTGGATATGCATTGGGGAAGGGACTAACTTTGGATTGGTAGGAGACTCTATAACACAGAGGAGACCTGTCCTCTGTGGGCTGAGATCATGATCTAGCATTCCCAAGCTGTTACCCAACTAGTACAAGACCTGACTCAATACAGGAAAGGAAACACTCATATAAATCCGACAGGTTGGTCACCAAAGCAAGGTCAAGGTGCATTGGCAGAGTGTGGTGTGTTGGAAACCTACACTACCGATGCTACTACTTGGCTTAATCTCTGGGTAAGTGGTATCAGGTCCAGTAGTGTAAAGCTGATCGTAAGTCCAATGAAGTAAAAGCATTTATTCCAGAATTTACACTGGTGTGGGATCAAAACCTGGCCCTCAGTCCTCAGAGATGATTCCATGGCACTCGACAACAGTCTAGATATTTATTTTAAAAATAAAAAGACCTGCAAAATTGTAACTGGAGATTTATTTTCCAATGTAATTTAAATTAATAACAAGAATAACTTCTTTTAACTCGGAAGGCAAGCCAAACAGAGATACCACTTCTCTTCAAAAATTCTCCACACCTCATGGCTTTGGAGTGAAATTGTGGTAATACTGGTTCCCTTTCTTCGTCTCCGCTGCTGACCAGTTCACAAAGCAAAGGGATTCCGCTTACTCAGGCAGGGTTATTTTCTTCTCCAACCTGGGGATTTGCCAAGAGACAGAAACTTGTATCACATCAGCAAGCACTTGAACTGGAAGTTACTAAAAGGTGCCAACTGAAGTAGATGGAGATGAAAGCAGCTTCACATCTACATAAAAAGCAGAGGCTATTTATAGAATGTTCCTAAATAATCAGACATGTTTGAATGGAGCGAACCTTAAAAACTGTAAGAAAGATTTCAACCCCACTCATCTAAACAAAATAATAATGATTTGGAAATCTCTGCTCTACATACCTAATATTTTTAACACAATGCAATGTCATGCAGGTTAGTCCAGTCCAGATATACTGTGGATGACTCCAGAATGAAAATACCATTCATCTGAGAGAACATCAAGTTGACAACATACGGCCAAGTCCTGTAAGGAGCTGAGCAGATCCTGCTGGGTGCTAGAATGCTCTCAAATCCCACTGAGGTCAATGGGATTTGACGACATTTAGCGCCTATCCAGATCAAGCCCACAGTGACTGAATGGGTCATTCCTTAGAGAAGGTTCTTCTCTTTCTTCAGCAGGATAGGCTGGAGATGAGAAGCAATGTGAACTGAAACTGCCACAAGCTTCTGCAGCAAAAGGATAGCATTGTCATGGAGTCCTTTGTGCTATAGGCACTTGGAGTTTAAATGAGGGAGAGATAAAAGAAGGGATTTTAAAACAAAGTTTCATTGCAGATTACCAGTTTCTCATTGCTTTATTTTGTTCTGTATGCATATGTCAGATAAGTGGACTTGCAAATAACCTTAATTAGAAATGGGGATTACTCTAGTCCAGAATACACTGGACACAGTTTCTCTCCACCAATCCTCCTGGGAACACACATGGCCAACCTGCGAAGGAACAGACTGACTTTCAAGTTAGCTTCATTCTCAGTCAGGCCATGTATCATACCCAGTTTGTAAAACTCATGTCTATGAATAATTCCTCATTCTTAATCAATTTAGTGGAGAAAATAACTGTATTTCCAGCAAAAAGACCAGCTATTACGGAAACCACACTTTTGAATTTGGTCTTGTTAGATCCCCGCCCCACCCCGATAAAGAAGGGTCAGACATGGTCAGGCTGGATGGGACATCTACAGGACAAAGCCAAGACGGTGCCAGTGATTTCATGGGTGGCATTCTTACCTTGGAGTTTGGTATGTAACTCATGGTGAAAGAGGATGCTGTGGTGCATTGGTAGAAGGTGCAGTCTTTTGTAGGAAATGTAAATCTTAAGACTTTACAACGTCTGTTCATTTGAAATTCTATAGTATTCCTTTGCAAGAATGAAGCTAAGTTTATGGAGGGAATGGTATGATGGTATAGTGTAATTTTGGCAAGTAATTGATCTTTGACTATTAGCGGTAAATATGCCCAATGGCCTGTGATGGGATGTTAGATGAGAGGTGGGATCTGAGTTACTATAGAAAATTCTTTCCTGGGTGTCTGGCTGCTGGATCTTGCCCACATGCTCAGGGTTTAGCTGATTGTCATATTTGGGGTAGGGAAGGAATTTTCCTCCAGAGCAGATTGGCAGAGGCTCTGGGGGTTTTCGCTTTCCTCTGCAGCGTGGGGCATGAGTCACTTGCTGGAGGATTCTCTGCAACTTGAGGTCTTTAAACCATGATTTGAGGACTTCAATCGCTCAGATATAGGTTAGGGCAGCGTTTCCCAAACTTGAAATGCTGCTTGTGTAGGGAAAGCCCCAGGCAGGCAGAGCCTGTTTGTTTACCTGCCCCTTCCGCAGGTCCGGCCAATCGCAGCACCCACTGGCTGCAGTTCGCTGCTCCAGGCCAACTGGAGCTGCTGGAAGCGGCGCTGGCCGAGGGATCTACTGGCTGCTGCTTCCAGTAGCTCCCGTTGTCCTGGAGCAGCGAACCGCGGGCCAGTGGGAGCCACGATTGGCCAGACCTGCAGCAGGTAAACAAACCGGCTCGGCTCACCAGGGGCTTCCCCTACACAAGCAGCATCCCAAGTTTGGGAAACACTGGGTTAGGGGTTTGTTACAGGAGTGGGACGGTGAGGTTCTGTGGCTTGTGTTGTGCAGGAGGTCAGACTAGATGATCATAATGGTCTCTTCTGACATTGAAGTCTATGATTCTATGAAGCTATTGGCCCCAGCATCCTGTCTAAATTCTAGCTGTGTAATTACATTTGGCATGCTTAGACCTTCCTTTGTATTAGATTAGAACTTTTGGCTCCTCGGGCAAGGTTTGGGCCACTATGTGGGGCTCCTCCTTTGCAATCATTGTTAAGACTGTGAAGTTAGTTTAAAGGGGGCACAGTGGGAGGGGGAAAAACTGGAAGGAATTATTCCCAGAACAAGATTTCTTGTTAATAAATAATTCCCTTTACTTAAACAAAACAATGTAGGATGTTCATTCTCCCCTGAACTTCATAATATAGGATCCTCCCTTGGCTGAAAAGTAAGAATGGCTCATCCAAACTGTAATGGAATACCCACATCAGCCAATTTCAACAGTGTTAACTGGCCAGGTTTTATAGTAAAAGGATGGGATCAATGTCACACGATGCTACTTAAAAAACAAAGTAATGCTTGTTTTCTAAACTTTGTTACTCTGACATTTAAAGATGGCTAAAAATGTACTTTGGTATTACCATTTATGCTTTTGTTTACATCATTGCCTTTCAACTCCACTTATAAAACTGATCTAGACTAGTCAGTTTCACCGTTGATTCTAATTGGCTTCACTCTTGCATTCCCAGGCACTACCATGGCACGGCTGCAATTTGGGTTCACCGCACAACAGGGGAATATTTAGATCCTAGGCAATTCTGGCAGAAGCCTGAACAAAGAGGTTAAACCGGAGTTCTGCGTAAAACATAGGGCGTTTGGGAAGCCTGGCTGGGAATGTGCTTTTTTTTCCAAACTGTTTGCATCTTGTTGTGGCATTGTGCTGTTGTTGCCACTTGTGGTAGCATGTTAATTCTTCATCTTCATGTTGTTAATGGTGTACGTTTGTTTAAATGCAAAGGTAACTAATGGATGAGAGTTTTAAATGAAAAAATTAAAACAACTTGAAAACAAATCTCAAGGATGGTCTTGCAGGATTAGATTCCTAGCTATCCCACAGACTTCCTGTGGGACTTTGGACAAGTCAGTTAGTCTCTCTGTGCTTCATGTCCCCATCTAGAATATGGAAATGAAAACAAACACTTCCTTTGTATGTCTTGTCTATTTAGGTCATAAGCTCTTCATTACAGGGGCCATCTCTTGCTATGCGTCTGTACAACAGAGGCCCGGATAGTAATATTGAGCTTCTAGGTGATACTGATATTCAAATAATAACAAACATCATGGGCCAAATCATGATCTAATTCAGCAGTATTAATATTGGGTAACTTCAAATCATAGTCTAGGCTTTTAGCCAAGTCTGAATATTAGACCAAAACCTAGTTGACAACTTCCCTTTAACCATCTAGCATAGAACAGCAATTGCTGACTTAGCTGCCAGGTATTCTGTGGTGGAGAAGTATCTCAGCAAATAGTTTGGAAAATGAAAATAAGCAAGAATCTAGTCACGCTAGAAATCAAAGCGGCTTCACTAGCTGTTGCAGTGGTTCCAGAAAGCAAGTCAAGAGTACCCACTTGAGAAAGCTCAATGAGCCAAAACATTCCCTGCACCACAATTTATATTTTCTTAAGTGTTTAAAGGAGATTTCTGACTTTATTTAGTTATTACATTCCCGGTCTAGAAAATACCTTTGAGATGCTACATATGGTTTCAAGGGGGTCTGAAATGAAAACAAAACACTACAGGAGTGGAATGCAGTGAGTGCTTGAAGTTTGTAGAGACATTACTGAAATTCTGACCTTCGACCAAAACAGCTCCTTACTCGTTCTTTGTGTTGTGTAAGGGGCATGGCTGTTACATATTGGTCTGTGCAGCTGTATCCTCCAAACAATTTCACTGCAACATCACAGTCTGTGCCAATTCTACCTGGGCATGAGGTTTTCACCCTGTTTCAAACAGTGGACCAGATCTCCAGCTAGTGTAAATCAGCACAGCTCCTTTGATTTATACCCGCTGCAGACTACTCTCTCAGATGCAGCTCAAAGGATGAAATTGAGGTTAATGGCAAAGTCCGTTTGCTTTCAGTGGGATCAGGATTTCACCAAAATATTTTGTACTGAATCTTGTGCTTCGATGGAGGTTTCTTGGGTAAGAGGGTCAACTGGTGCAATGGTCTAGTCTGCAATGCATGATGCTGATTAATAGTATGAACTGTCCCATTGTTACCAACCAGCTTTAAAGGTGTGATAGTAAAACATAGCTGCACGTTTACAGCAGATAGCTTTCAAATTATGTCAGTTCCATTGTTGAAAATGTAAATAATATGTATGGAATGTGATTAGAACAAAGTTTACACTAATGGCTTGTCAATTTTCATGTTGCAAAAAGAAAGTTCTCATTCTTTGACTGTAGACAAACAATTAACACAGGGTCGTACATTGATTTGTTCCACTTCAATAACTTAATAGACGTATCTGAACATTTGAAACTGAAAAATACCAAAATCTTAGTCAACTGAGACGTCATAGAACAAGGATTAAGCTATTTTTCTGATGCAAATGTGGGTCCTATAGCTGCTGTCTATTGGAACCTGCACTGATAACTGCTTGTGGCATAAAACTGCAAACCACTGTAACATCCCTGGTTATTGGGAGCTTCTTAAATTAAAGCACTGGGACTCAATGGTGAGATATCAACTTTCTTGATCATGTGTATGCTGCATTAGAATTCAAAGAACACTGATTGTTAGATCTGAGTTGCTATTTTGTGAATATTTGAATACAACCGAATGGCCTCACAAATGATTGTGCTGCTATGGTTCTTGTTTTGTGTGAGAATTTTAGGGAGAGAATATTCTGTAAGGAACCAAATTAAAGTGACTTTCAGAGAATATGTTGAGAAAGCAGGTGTTGAACACTGGAAGGTGATTATCAGCACCAGAAACCTGACTCCGTAATTGTACTATTCAAGTCAGGAAACAAAAATGTACCATGTGTCATAGTGGAATGGAAATGAACCGACACAGCTTGGATATTGGCTATCTACTTCAATGGAGCTATACCCATTGAGAATCTGGTCCCACAAACTCTCAACTAACGGCTTAAGAACAATCTAGAGGTCCATAATTATTCATATAGAAGTTATCCATTGCATAAGGTTGAGAAAACACATTTGATAAATTTGCAAACTGCTATCGCCAAATTTGTGAACAGAAAATGAAGGAACATTCATTAAATAAATCAAGTGCTATGAATGACTTATCTCCACAGACTATTAAAGTCATGTCACTAGAACCATGCTTGCCCTAGATAAGCATCAAAGCATTCACCTCTTTCAGCACCCAACGAGCCTCATGCCCTTCCACTATGCACACCTACTCACAGCATGGCCAATCCTCCTTCCCAGCCTGGAGCTGCTCAGGGCTCTCAGGTCCATCTCTACCAATGGCTTCCACGCCAGCACCTTCTCCATGAATTCCCAGCCTGGGTGAGTAGTCAGGAACCCACAGGAACCCACTGTGAAGTAAAGAGAGCTTCTCAGTATAGGACAATGTTGGAGTTCAATCTCAGCAGATGGTTCAGCCTGGCTCCACCTAAGTGCCAGAAACTATTTTAATTCCCTTGAATCGGAGCACCTATTGGCTCCTGTAACTCTAAAAATCAGTAAACCCTCACGTTCCATCCTTCTGCGGATTAACTAGTTTTCACAACATCTCTGCCACCCTACTCTTATTCCTTCCTTAACATTTAAGTTTATTCTGGTCTGTTAGTTGGATCCTTAAGTATTTCTACAGGAAGTCTATAGAAAAGAGGAGTTTTTAATCAAGCAACATGAGTGCATTAACCACCTCAAGAAATGTTACTTTTAAGTGAGATAAAAACAGGGGTCAGCTGCAAAACAGAGACATGGACAAGCTTTTGTGGTTGCAAAAAGTGGGCCTTCTGTTTTATTCATAGTTTTCTCTTGCCAAGTCCGATCTCTTTTCCTAGCCTCCTAACCCAAGATATACTGATGATGGAATTCCAGAGGATATTCAAGTTGTGTTTCTGTATAGTTTGACTGATAAAGAAATACTTAAATCTGCTGGGTAGTGTATATTAAAGTTTTAATTTTAATCTGTGAGTTTGGAGTTTAGCAGGCAAATTTGGCCTAGGTCACATCAAACTGTACTCACGTAGTCTGGGTCATATTTTTATGATTGTATTTTCAGAAAGGCAGCCTCACTTCTGAGTGTGTTAGTTTAACCATATCTCTGTGCTTGCAATGCAAGCTCTTGTGCATTTGCTCTAGTGGTTGTACTAAGAGAAACAGTCCTCTAAACAACAGAAAACCCTCAAAGGCTTCAGTGGTCTGGTCTAGTTCAGTTGGAATAAGCACCCAAAAGTACAGAGTAGAACCAAAATGCAGGATCCAAATTCCAGACCCAGATCTCCACTTTATAAAGGGCCAGATCCAAGACGCTGACTATTTAGGAAAGTCTGGATCTGGATCCAGTTTTTGGATCTGGAGTTTTGGGTTAGACCCATTTGAAGTTTGAATATCTTGCATTTGCAAAGTTAAACTGGAAAAACAGACTGAAAAAAAAATTTGATTGCTGCTGAAGTTATTTTATCAGCCCATTGGCTCCTCTAACTCCCAAGGACACTAGATTAACTTTCAGCAATGTCGGTTAAGAAGGAGTTTTGTCTCGGGAAGTCTGCCACTGGATTTCCAGACCACAGGCTCCCATCAGGAGGTCAGTAGCTCATAGAGTTGGTATTTTACCTTGTGAGGGTTGGAAAACACAGTAAGCACAGAGTTTATTTTGGCCCCACAATACAGGACCAGTTCTGTTCCACATTCACCAGAAGACTGTTGTTTCAACAATGGAAACTGAAAAGGGGGAGAAGAGAAGAACTCAGAACACGCAAGGCAGCAAAGCCAAAAAACACATTACAGACATGTCTGGTACAGTGGGACACGTGGGTTAAGCCAAGTCAGTGCTCTGCAGGTCAATAATCAATCTGGAAAGCACCAACCCACGATGGACTTGAAAGAACAAATGTATATTACTCTAGCAAAGCCACCAGTACGAGGGGAAGCTTTGGATTTTTTTAACAGCTGTTTCCAAGTAAGATATAAAACAATATAGACTCTCATTTTGATATCACCTTCCCTACAAACTGTACATCCCATCATGTTCGCTAGCATTAAATAGGGTGGGAGAAAAATGAAGAGATACAGAGAAAGAGGAAGTAGGTGTTTGCAGATGACATTTGAAATTATATGGAGGTATGTCAGAATGTGTTCCAGACAGCAAGCGATGCAGAGAAGAAAGTTCTGATAAAATCAGGGATGACGTTATGGGAAAGGACAGAGAAAAGACTGATGCTAGATAAACAGAGGGAAGTGAGTATAGAGAGATGGGGCAAGATTAACAGCTGGCTTCAGCAGGCATTACTGCTCTGGCTTTGGTGAGGGTTAGGCCTGATTGTGGTGCTGATGACTTTGATCCAAAGAGGTCTGGGGCATGTTCATCCTGAAGAAGGCAATTTTAAACTGTCCCATGAAATGTATGGGGAAGCTCCTGCCTGGTGGAAGAGCCCAGATACAGTTAGAGGTACCTGTGAAAAAAGAGACCCCTCTGTGCCCCATACTCCTCACCGTAGTATGCAAGTGCCAAGAGGCAGGGAATGGCTGAATGTCTTGCAGTATGAGGTGTGTTGAAGCTCCTGCACTAGGCAGGCTGTAACATAAACAAACAACACTTGGCATTTACACGGCACTTTACCTTTTTAGGCAATGGACAAACAGTAACCAGTGGCTGGAGCTTGCAAGCCATTTCCCCGCCCCCGGTAATTGAAACCCAAGTGGTTTAATTAAAAGCAAACAAACAGGGTTTTTAGTCAAGGCAGAGGGCAGCCTGTGCTAAGTGTTAGGGATAGAAACCACCTACTTCTCAAACAGCTCAGCTGGCATAGTATCTGTGCCATGTGTAAGAGAGTTTGGCTTCTGGATGTTAGCATCATTTCCCTCCCCTACTTCTCTCTTTTCCCCTAATGTCACCCTTGAATTGTGTTTCCTTCTGCTTTCTCCCTATAGGGTGACCAGATGTCCCAATTTTATAGGGACGGTCCCTTGGGTCTTTTTCTTCTATAGGCTCCAATTGATCCCCACCCCGTCCCGATTTTTCACACTTGCTGTTTGATCACCCTATCTCCCTGTTCCATTTTGCATCCCAGGTTTTCCTTGGATTTCCTGTCTCCTCACTTTCGTTCATCTGCTTTTTTTCCCATGCTCTCCAAAAGTGAGAGACAAACTCCATTAGCATAAGAATTTGCACCAATATTTGGAAGCCACCATTTTGAATTGGGTTCTAAATTAGGCAAATGGCATTAGCCCATCACTAGTGCATACAGCTTGTTCAAACATTCCCCAGGTATTTTCATCCCTCTTCACGCAGGCCCGTCATCCCCAACTGCTCCAAGCCTCCCGCAAAGCATTTTGAAAAAAAAAAAGATCATTTGAAATTATTGTAAAGGCAACACCGCATTATGTCTTTAAAAAATAATAGTCAGACGTTGGCATCTCTCCAGAGAGGAAGGGAAAGTGTCAGATCTCAGCTGGTAAATAAGATGTTACTGTGAAGTTTGTAAAGCAAAGGTTCTTTCTCCTTTGTAAAGGCTCTACCTGCAAAACATGAAGGGGGCTCAGTGACGGACACATTAAAACACCATTAAACTGTGAAATAGAACACAGTGTGAAAATAGATTTAACCTTCACAGCATATCGATCTCTACCCTGCGCCGTGCCTAAGTTCTTGGACAACTGTTTTATAATAGGTTTTACTTATTTTCCTGTTGCTATTCTGACTTCCTCAGAGGAGGGTGTTATTTCTAAAAGCTCCTGACAGCTCAGGGAAAAGCAGGCTTGTTTCTTAGCCAGGGCTCAGCTCCGGAATGCTGTTGCTGCCAGCTGCTCCATAAACAGAAGTCAGTTTTTGGAGAGTGAAGGATGACTTTGGGCAGCAGAGATGATGGGAGAAGGAGGAAGGGGAAGAGAGAAGGGGAAAAGAGAGGAACCCTTTGCAAGGACCCTGCTGAACAGGACACAAGGAAGCAGACCAAGCTGAAATGGCTTTAAAACAGACGTTGCCAAGATTTACTTACACACAGACAGAGATAGATATGCATTTATAATTACATAATAATGCAAACGTACATAGCCACACACACAGCTGCACATTCAGACATGACATCCATGTGATGCATTCATTTCTTGCATTCCTCTGCAATTCATCATGCCGTTTTCTCTTCTCTTCTGTTTAGGTTCTTAGAGCCTTCACGGTGGGAGCTAAATGCCTTTCAATGATGCAATAAGCAACATGACCTTTGACCCCCTCACCTGCCCTCTGATCATTAATCTATCTCCTCAGGCCTTATTCTAACAATCCAAAACCCTTCAAATAGCCAAGTTGGGTTGGGGGGGGGGTTGTTCACTCTGCCACAGAAATTTTTTCCCCATTCTCCCCAAATTTGAATGTCCCCTCCTATCGCTTCCAAAGTAGCCTGACCCAATACCCAGGACAGACAAGGGACAGCAATTGCTCATAATGGGGAAAAGGGTTTTTAAAAGATGACTATTTAGGTATAGTCAAGTTATTTTTGAGGTTTTTATAGCTCCCTCTCAGCCGTGGACAAGCAGACTCATGCAGTGACATTTTGACTCCATTGAAATCAATGGGAATTTTCAATCGCCTTCAGTGGATCCAGGATTTTACCCACTGTACTTCAGGCAATTGACCTTAGAGATGGCAGGATACAAAAAGAGCAGCCCAATTAAAACAAAATCTTTACATAATATTTCTATAACTTATGTGCACCACCACTCCTGCATGGCAGAACCATGCCAATAAAATCTTCATAACACACCCACTTTGGTGTATTTTATATTATGCCATGTTTTACAGAAGAACAACAGTGGAGTATTTTAGTCTTTGAACATTGCACTTGAGAATTTTAAAACATTTATTTCCATTTCTTGTACCCTTGTGGGTGCTCTAATTTGTGCCCCTAGCCAGCGCAAGGACTGGAGGAGACAGAAACACTTTCCCCTTACTCTCCATCAGAAGATCCTGCCCACTGTGAGTTATCTCTAGCTCTTTGATTCATGATGCATTTAATCAACAGTTTCCTTTTAACTAAAGCCTTCTTCAAGTGGGACAGAACACCCCTGCCATCTGGGTGGCCCAGGGCAAACTATGGACCATCAGGGATATGAGGGCATAAGGGGATGAAACCCCAACTGTCTTTCTCGGGATGAAGGGAGGTGAAATTCGGAGATAAATTAGCTTGATTTTTCTTTCATTTACACTGGGGTAAGTCAGTAGTGACTCTACTGAAATCGGTGAGCTTCTGCTGGCATGGTAGGAGAAGAGAAGAGAACCGTTTGTTTCCAATAATAATGTGCAATGCTGCAGTGAGAAAGATGCCACACTTTGGGGGATTAAGGGTACATGTATACCGCACGTGGCAGTGTGTCTCAGAGCCTGAGTCAACTGGCTTGGGCTTGTGCTACATGGCTAAAACAGCAATGTAGATGCTTGGGCTGGTCCTAGGGCTTTAAAAAGTCTCCGCCTCACCAAGTTTCAGAGCCCGGGCTCCAGCCCAAGCCTGAATGTCTACATTGTATTTTTTAGCCCCTCAGCACGAGCCCCACGAGCCCGTCAGTCGACCCAGTCTCTGAGACCCACTGCTGCAGGTCTTTTGTTTGCAGGGCAGACAAGCCCTAACATGTGTTGAGGTTCACTCCCAGCTGATCATTTTAAAATCTGTTTGGTGCATTCGTGGGAAAAGGACAGCAAGTGATTGAGCAAGTGGACTGCTTGGCTGCTGCCAGTTCCCTTAGGTTCTCAGGCATTGTGTCACTACCTGCAAATATAGGACAGGTAGCTCTTGGCTGGCTGACAGGCGTGTGAATTCCATCATTCTCTGGGGACAGTTGCCTTTTGCCAGCAACTGCACAGCAAATGCCTTTAGTATATAGCCAGGAGTCCTTTCAGCTCTAAAAACCTACCCCCTCTGCCCCAACACAGAGATGAGCATGTGCTGGGTGTCTTGCTGTGCAAAGCGTATCATCTATAATCAAATTCTGGTCTACACACTTCCGATTAAAGCAAGAGTCAGTCTTCAAAAGGACGCACACATATTGCTTCCCACCCCTTGGTTTGACTTGTTTATTGAGGAGGTGAGCCCTGATGGGCAGGGTCTCTCTTGCACGATGGGTACGTCTTCACTGCGGAGTTAACTTCAGTGATCAGCACCCAGGCTTAGCTTAGTCTGGGTATGAGCAGCCACAACTGCACAGCCCTGCCTGAGTTGCTGTGTCCTCCATTGTGCTGTGCACCCATGTGTGTCTCTGAGGACATACCCCATGGTGCTTTGTGCTGCAATAGTTAAGCCACTCTACCCTTCCTTTCCAGTGAATTGTGGGAGAATTTGACTGTCCCAGGCACGGAGGGGTGAGAGGGACCTGTAGGAAGGCACTGGAAGACTGTCAAGCACTCGATTGATTTAGCTTGTGACCTCAATGCAAACCAGCCTGAGTAAAAGTGGCTGCTGACCTCTCACTATTCCTCAGCTGAGCCCACTAGCCCTGGGTTAAAGCACTATCAACCTTAGATGAAGAAGCTGTGTATGTGGATGAGAGGAAGGTTAACAGCATCACCTGAGTAGACTCCAGGTTAACTCTGCAGTGAAGATCGATCCTGTATGTTTGGACAGTGCCTAGTATAAATCAGCTCCAATTCAGTGAGGCCTCTAGAGGTTACTACAATACAAATAAACAATAGTAAAAACCACACTAGGACAAACCAACGGCCCACACAGTCTGATATTTTGATTGACACTGGCCAATCCCAAGCACTTCAGAAAAAGCTATTGCCACTCACTCCATCTAATACAGTTCATTATGCCACACTATAATATGAAGGAAAATTCCCTTGACAGCAGCTTGAAATTAGTTAATGCCCTGAAATGCAAGTATTCAGGAACCCTTGTTATCCTGTCGTCCCAAATTCAGACTAAAGGCAGATGCTGGGGTTGGCACATCGTAATACCTCAGGCTGATGCTATTAGCCATATAAATGTCCCATCACATTTTGTGGCTTACCAGTGTTGTTTTGCTCAGTATTAACCTGGGGTGGTGAATGCCACCAGCTAGCTATATATCGTAGGAAAGCATTTCTCATCTGTTTTAAATTTATTGCCTCATAGTTTCAAGTGCAAGTGCCCCTTTACCCTTGTTTTACCAGAGGAGGCAAAAAACATACAGCTGGTTGTCTACGTCATTCACTGACCTACATTCAGGAGTAATATGGTCCCATAGCATGGACATGTAAGTCAACAGTGAATGTGAATGAGTATGTTCTCTGTATTATGCGCTGTCCCTTTAATGACCCTATTTCCTCACTCAGCTCTTTAGTGCCCTCCAAACACTGGGAACACCTCCCATACAGCTGTCCACAGTCATGTCTAGCTCTCCTTCCTCACGCAACAGTGAGTGAGAGCAGATTAAAAGCATCCCCAAGATAAATTTCCTCCACTTTCAAGTTGCGGAGATCCCCAGTTATGCTTGCCCTTGTGAAGAATCTCACAAGCCTTTTAGTTCAGACTCATCTAAATTATTTCTCAATGACACCTTTGGCCAGTGTTTATCCCCCTGGTAGGGGTTAACAAATATAAGGCATTGTCCACAGCTCCAATGGAATCTTTCTACTGACATCAATGGACTTTAGATTAGATCCATAAAGAACAGAACCTGTTACCCAGCTATTCACTTCTTTTGCATGCTGAGAACTGGCTGTCTATCTCCACAGTAACCCTTAACCTGTTCTAATGCTTCTTCCCCGTGGCTACCAAGGGAGGGACCCCCCCCCCCCGCCCCGAAATATCAATGGGAAAGGAATTTTTTTCATGCTGTTGGATGTTCAAAGGAAATAGCACTCAGCCCTTGGATCAGTGGGCAACCAAGGTGAAGGTCTCTCCCTTATTTCACATATTATGGATACCCGTTCTCTGAGACCTTCACGACAATGTCTTTCTGCTGCCTCTGTTATCGTTGCGATTTGTTGTTGACGGAGGTGTAATGTTCATGGCTGAGATCATTGTGCTTATATTGGTTGTGAATATCAGTACTGTATGGTTATTTCAATAGAATATTTATATATATGTGTACACATACACACACACACACACACACACTGCAGTTTCAATCTCTACTGCTTATCTGATTTGATCGTCTCTCTCAACTAATTCTAGCAGACTTGCGATGCATAGTTTGCCATTACATATTACACTCCCATTCTGCAGCCTTTACTTACAGTTATTCCCACAGATGTTAGTAGAACTCCAAGGAATGTCCATACAGCACCAACCACAAAGTGGCCCTGATCCTTGATTGATGACCCTACTATAGAAACAAGTTATTGAGGGCAGCTGCTGACTCTGTTTCTCTAGGCTGGTCCCCAGGTTCATCCCCAAAGAGCTCCTTGGAAAATGAGCACAGAATGTCCGCTACCCGCACCCTGCTGAGTGGGCTGATTCAAGGCTTCAAGCTTCACTTTCTACTTCTGGGACTGCAAGCCTTCCATGGTCCCATCTGATCTTGCCACCTGCCTCCTCTTCTTCCAGTCTCACCATAAAACCTGCTGGTGTCAGGAGGACATCATGGGAGATGACGGGCTCTATGCTGGAGTGGTGCCAACCACCCTATCAAACTCTTTATAGCAGGGGCATGTACTGAGCATGTGCCACATCTGCTGTTTGTGATGCTGGCCTTGTGGTACAGGCACTTCAAATGTTTTATCCACTCCCTGTGCTACACCATTGTCTGATGGATGTTCTGCTCCACCAGCCTCCAGGGGATCTCATAAAGGTGAATTTTCTGTGAGATTCTGCTGCAGTCATGGTTCTGGGTGGACTCACAAGAGAGCCTCTCTGGCCAGCTTGCAGCACACCAGAGGGAGAACATTTTCAAATGGCAGGGCAAGCTGAGCTGGAGCGAGCTGTGGAAGTGAAGCAGTCCATGCAGAAAGAGAAGAGATAAACGCTGAACGAAGGCATACAAAATAGAAGATAACTTGTGGTCTATAGAGACTAAGTGAGAGGGACCTGAGGAGGCCAAAAGACAAGAAGATACAGAACGAGGAATTGTGGGAATGATGATGGACTAGGTAGACTCGAGGGCAGTTCACCGCATCATTGTTATGTCCACACCACAAAATGGGAGGGTAGAGAGGTGGGTCATGTGTCAATACGTGCTCTCACCCTCCTGCCCCCACGGTAGGTACACTAATGGGATTTCTACACACCACTGCACATATATCTAAGGGCTCTGAGCGTGAATGATAGAAGGGTAAGGGCAAGAACCTGCAGCCTGACATGTGGAAAGCTGGAAGTGTACATAGACCCTATGTGTTTGTACACAGTGGGGCCCGGAACATAGCTGGAGATTCAAGGCAAAACTGTAACACACATACATCATCATCATCACTATCTAAAGTCCATCAGCCTGCAGCGTAAAGTGTTTCAGTCTTAAGAACATTTACTGCTCTTTTGAACCAATAGCGAGGCATGACTATGGAAGGGATGGCAAGAGTGGTGAGGACTAAGAGGTGTTGCCACAAGTGACATGATGCTCAAAATCCTTGAACAGAAGCATCTGGGCATCAAGGCAGAGTTAAAAACAAGCCCATCGAAAATGAATTAACAATTAAAAATGTATTGAAAGTGGAAAGAAAAAGAGAAATCATTCCTAATTAATTCTGGTGCCCTGCACAACCCCAGACTATTTGTAATCCTACAGGGAACATCTTTATTGATCTGGGGGACGCTGCAGCAGACTTCGGATGCTTATCTCAGCATAAAAATAGGCTCTTGTGTTGAGCAGTGATTTAATTACATGACAATCACTGTTAACAATGCATGGCGAATACCAAAAATATGCAGAGCAAGAGTGGCAGTGATAAATGCAAGTGGATGGCATTGACTTTCAGTAAAGTCGTCTATTGCCAGGGATGGAGGGAGACTACACATATATTTTTTTTCCCCTTCTCTTAGGGCAGTGACTTGCTGTGTAGTTTGGGAGACTCTCTCAAGGAGTCTAAAGACACACACGAGATGGGGGAAGAAATAAAGGATCATGATCAAAGCAACATTTGGCACATAAAGTAGTGGAATTTACAACGAAATTGTTTGCATGTGGGAAGATGCACTATTTCCACTGTGCATCTCCACTAAGAAATGAAGTGGAGAAATATTTGCTTTACTTTGGGTGAGGGTGATAGAAAATTGGAGAGTAAGGGGTGGTTGTGACACACACATTTGTGCCCTTAGAATAAGTTGCTTTATGTGCCACAGGGACAAGAATGTTCAGCCCAGTCCCATTGGCAACATACAGAAGGTGGACTTGACAGTGGCAACAATAGATTGCTCATGGGAATTTTTTTAAAGCCTGGGTTTTTGAGTTCTCCTTGGTGTATTTTTAAGCAATCCATTTAAAGGGACAGATCTTGAGCTGGTGCAAGTGGGCTGTGTCATTGTAACTGAAAAGCCCATTTCCATTTATACCAGCAGAGGATCTGGTCCAAAAGATTTAATAGCTACCTTGACCTGAATGGAACAACATGTACTTCCCAATTGTCAGAAGAGGTTTGCAGTTCAGATCCTTTGCTATGACACACCAAGTCGTTTACTCCGAGCTGAGAAGAATCTAGACGGCTGCATAGTTTGGAGCTCAGGGTCCCGAGTCTGGCAACTTGTGTCACTTCTCTGAAACTCCACCACCTGGATGGAGACAGTCATCCATACCTGAATGGGCCTGAATTCTATTTGGTAGGAGGCCATAGTGACACCTGTGCAAGCATGTATGTTACCAGAGGCTTGTCTCTCCTTCTACCCTGGCATTCACACTAATGTGTGGAGGCTGACACTGGGAAATTCCTTCTCTCACCTACTGGAAAAGGAATCTCTATATTAGGGGTCCCCAACACACCACGGGTCACTTTTTATTTCCATAATCTCCATATTATTTGAATGTATTCATCTATTATCTTTTTTCCCCACCCCTCTGTAGATTTGGGGCTGCTCTAACATATAGGAGCTATTCGAGCAGATGGTGATTACAGGAGTGTAGGGATAACCTGTATGTGCCTCCTGTTCTCCACTCACTGAATTCCCCAGTGCACGGTTAGGGGCCAGTTAGGTGGCTTGAGGGCTACTTTGCACTGGCACAAAGAAGCTGAGGTTCAGAACCTCGGTTCCAATTAAGTCAGCAAATGTTCTACCTCTCTCCTCCCTTCCTCTAATTGAGGCAGGTGTCATCTAGTTCAGTCCAACACACTGGGGCCAATTGGCAATATTTGTCTTAGGAAAAAAAGATCTCCAGCCCATTGGCCACTTGCACTATCAGAATTTCAACTCACTCCTTTAGTTTCCACTTCATAAATTATGCTGTGTTAAGCATCATGACTAGCTACCACAGCTCCTTGTTGCCCTGGACTAGAAGTTTTAGTCTTAAATATATTAAAGTATCACAAATCAATTTTTCAAAGCTTTCTAAATCCTCCTTGAACACTGCATTCTTTAAATCAAAACGGGGGTTGGGGGGGAATAGCGGATTAAAAATTGGTGCAAGACCATTGTGGTGCAGCTGAAATGAAACAGTATTCAGTTTGTTTGGGTATGTATATGTTAAATAAAACATGTCTTTTTCTCGCATTAGATTGCCTTGGTACTATAAGAT
Source organism: Gopherus evgoodei (assembly GCF_007399415.2). Classification (NCBI taxonomy): domain Eukaryota; kingdom Metazoa; phylum Chordata; order Testudines; family Testudinidae; genus Gopherus; species Gopherus evgoodei. Next base: position 11,802,024 of record NC_044331.1, read on the forward strand.
TTTGGTTGTTGCAGGATTCCCTTCCCCACAATGAATCACCTGACAGAACCTCAACCCAGAAATGATGGAGTTTCAACAGGCTTAATTTTTCCCAATTTGAGAGCGATTAAAACACCCCATCTGCAACACGCCAGATTAACAATCGTTTGTAGTATCTCAGCCTCCCTCTGAGTTGCTAACTTTATGGATTTTAAAGAGCAGATATTCTTATCATGCTGCTGTGTGATTTGAAGGGGTGGATGCACCAGGGCACTGACACATGCAGCTTTACAGATAAAATGCAAGTACAATGTTGAATCAGAAGAGGATTCACTTCTAACACGCACCATAGTCTCTAAAGCCAAAGCTAACATTCCTCAGTCTATCAACTTAGTTTAAAGGACTGAGAATCTAAAGGTTTGAGTTTGGTTAAGAGGCATTTTGTGAATCTTATTTTAAAAAAAAACTTAACAAAAAACCTACCCCTCCATCCCCCCCAGCTCATCCCTGGTGCATTTCTATTGATGTTAGGGGAAGTCAATGTCAGTTCTGCTTGTGAGGGTGCTTGAAGGATCAGGTTCTCAAAAGAAAACAGGGAATGGCATAGAACTCTGGCAATAGTAAATCTTTCTCCTCTAGGCTATTCAGGCTGGTAGCAACAGATTGGCGCAGGTTGGTAGTGGGCTGTTACCATCTGTTGGTTAGTGGCCTATATAAAGTGAGTTAGTGGATTTCAGTCTAGTTCCTAGTGGACAGGTGCCTATACTGTATGAATTCCCATCACAATTGCTACTCAACTCAATCCCAGTTGAAAAGGCCACCGATCAACGATCTAGATCAGGGATTTTCAAACCTCATTACACCACGACCCCTTTCTGATAACAAAAATTACTCTATGACCCCAGGAGGGAGGACTGAAGCCTGAGCCTGCCTGACCCCTCCGCCCTGGGAAGGGGGGGTGAAGCCAAAGGGCTTCAGCCCCAAGCAGTGGGGCTTGGGCTTCGGCTATTGGCGGTGGGGCTTGGGCTGTGGCCCTGGGCCCCAGCAAGTCTAACGCCAGCCCTGGTGACCAACCTCCTGTCTGAGAACTGCTGATCTAGGAAGCTGAACTGCCCACTATTCTGTAAGGGTGGCCAGAGCTGAAGAACAATGATGAAGGAGTGGGGAGGAAACTTTAACAACATTGAAGTTCTGTATCCTAAAAACAGTCCCGACAAGCACTACTCAAGTCCAGCACTGTCAAGCAAGCATAAAAACTCTTTCAAAGAAAATAAAAAATGGTCTTAATGGCAGGGCATGAAGGATCACAGGACAGTTAAGACAAGTAGTTACTTTCATCGGAGCTACAATTGAGCTCTCTCTGAGCTATTTTAACAGGAGGTAGAATACACACTGCCCAAGTGTTTTAAAAATGTGTCAAAGGCTAAAGATAAAATATTTCATACGCAGCAAGAAAATGGAAGTTACTAAAAGTCTGCATTACCTGAATTACAAAATAGCAGCCATTTAAGGAGAAACCATTAACTTGAAATCTAGCAATAAAATTTAAACTTATCATTGCTATTGATTAATAAAACTAAGAAGTTCCCATAATTTTACTTTCTATTTCTTTGGTTTGGGAGCGCACCAATCCCCCCAATACAGTCATTTAGGCACAGATCAACATGAATCCAGCTGCAGGATCACAGCCTTAGCCATCTCCCTTGTGGCTGAAAAGACTCTTATAAACATCAGCATCCTCTTTTAAAGGACTAAACTCCCCCGTCCCATGAGGACATATTATTTAAAGGATTTTCAATAAGAAAAATGCAATTTTTAAATCAATCAGTTGAAAAAATAATGAATTGGACAGGGTCCCTTTAAAGATGCAAAATATGATGGGTTGATTAAAAAATAGTTTCCAACAGAGATGACTTTATATGTCCTGAGTTAAAAACAACAGAAAAAACCCTCCCCCTAAAACCAAACCAAAAACCCCAGCCACCCCTTACAATTCCTACTATTTCCACTATACTCACATTTTAATGATATAAATAGATGGTGGCAGTGGTAGGAACTGACATCACTTAAGGTTAAAATAAAATCATGGCAAATACCTGCCCCGCAACCCCTCAGCCCCCCCAAAGAAATCTGTCAATATTTGTTTGACATTTAAAATGGACGTGCTTTATTCAGGCGTAACAACCTTTGTTTGCCTGCTTTCCAGGATATGCATTTTAGTGGCAGAACTTAACCGATATGAATGTTCAAGGAAAAAAAAATTTACTTGAATGCATTCACGAAAACCAACTTTTCAGAAGCAGTTTGTTTGGCCAAATGTATGCAAAAATACTTGATTTGTGGGTACACCTCAGATCCTATATTTGCACAACTGTCCATGCAGTGTATATGTACATGTGCGCACACTAACTTATCTCTAGGCAGTATAAGGACCCATAGTCAGGTTTGTGTTTCTGAATGCATGATGATAGTATGAGAGCTTGGGATGTAAACACTGTGATATGTGCATTGACGTTTCCATTATAACAATACCTTACATAACAGAACATCCTTCACCAATTGTGACTTGAGTGTGGTTTTTAAAACAAAAACACACCCCACCATTCTGGACCAAGTAAAGAGTGCTGTGAAGACAGAGATTGGTCATTTGAATGTGGAGCAATCAATCACCCAAGGCCAGGTCCTATATGTGAGGACTGGAGAACTCCTTTAGTCAAAGAGGGAGTTGGGAACCCCTCCAAACCTGTGGATGGTCTGAGATCCATAGATAAATCCTGTAGATAACAGGATACTTGTGTTTGGATTTGTGTAGATGGTCACTTCCTCCACGCCATTCCCAACACCACTCTTTGTTCCCCATAGCAGCATGGCTTCCATTCCAAATCCCAATTCTCTGCTGTTATTGTTATACTGCACTTCCTTCCTGTCAAGACATGTTCTTTAACTATAATGTGCTTACTTTGTATAGTCAGATGTTAAGTACTGTACCACGGTAAATGTTCTACAATGAATTGGAAATATATATTCTGATTAGATTAATTAATAGCACAAAAGCTTGAAATCAAATGTTTATTGCATTTCAAAATATTTATCATAACAAACAGATCTTTGCAACATATATAGTTACTGGAACATAGCAAAACTCTTATGTTTGTGTGTCTCAAGAGTAATAATCTAATATAAAATAGTCTGAAATTTAGCATACCCACATTTAAAAAAATAGACATTACCCTGTCTCCTGAATAGAAATCAGTTCATGTGGAAAATTTTATAGAAAAAATACTATTAAAATATTGGTCCCACCTTCTAAACAAATAAGGTATTTTTGCTTCTTTTGAATGTTTTCATTCAAATGAGTGAATAGATCCCACGTGTGTTTAAAAATGTCTCATTTTGGTCCTTACAAAATGACAGACTACAGTATGACAGTCTAGAGTGAGACAATGAGGCATTGTTTACACAGAAGATTGAGTAACTGGTTTAACAAAAGGGGTCAGTGGAGATCTACTGTTTGTACAAATAGGAGATTTACTGGAGCTTTTATAATTTCTACGAGGCTCTTTCCAACCAGCTTCATTAACTTGAAGTAAATCAAATCATGCAGAGATCTGACTCTGCCAGAAAGACATGCTGGGAAAGATACAAAATGAAAAAGAACAGACACAAGAAGATAAGCTTTAGAATTGTTGGCAGTTTTTATACACAATTTCTTTGAAGATTTTTAAACTACAACCTAAATGTGTGTGCACGTGTATATAAGGAGATACACACAATAAACACATATGTATATACATACATATATAGTGTATATGTATGTATTCCAGGGGTCGGCAACCTCTGGCACACGGCTCGCCAGTCCCAGGCCAGTCCCAGGCTAATGTGGCGGGAAGATGCAGCCAGCACATCCCTCGCCTGCGCCGCTTCCTGCCGCCCCCATTGGCCTGGGAAGGCAAACTGCGGCCAGTGGGAGCCGCGGTCGGCAGAACCTGCTGATGCGGCAGGTAAACAAACTGGCCCAGCCCGCTAGAGTGCTTACCTTGGCAAGCTGCGTGCCAGAGGTTGACGACCCCGATGTATACTATGTACACAACACACATTTCGTTTTAAAATGACGCCTAATTTATTTTCTACTTTTTCATATATACCTACAACATGAGATCCCAGTGAAACATCTTATTTATAAAATTAAATCTTGTATGAAAAAAATTTCTTGTCCTTCAATGAAGGCACGTAAACATTGTTAAAACTACTTTGAAAAATAAACGATTAGAAAATTACTGAATCTGAGTAATAATCCATTAGCTATCACTATCACGGTCCTATTTCTTTTGCTGGTGGCAGTGCAGGATACCATGATATAACTCTGCTCAAGACAGGTCTGCCAATAAAGGTAGGCCTATATTTACAGCCACTGATTAATCAGATTATTTCTAAATAATGCATTTTCAAGTCAAATCATCTGTATCCTGTGGTTCGCTAGTTTCTTTATTCTGTGAAGCACTTTAGGGGAGGCCAGAGGATGGCAGGCTGAGGGGGTGTCACAAGACTTAGGTTCTAGTCAAGTCAACAATGACTAAAGTGATTTAGCAGCATACGTTTCCTTGAAAGTCAGCGGGATTTGTGCTGTCTTTTGCCTCCCTATGCCTCAGTCTTCCCCACCTGTGAAATGAGTAACAATGGTTACCCAAGTTCGTAATGCACTGAATTCTGTGGACAAGAAATGTTATATAAGGACTTACATTATTGGGAGAATTGAAATTTTCTCAGGGACCCACATCTCCTATCAAAACATCAGTTCTTCATTGTTTGGATCTCATACCATTTCATTCTGCGAGCTACCAGGAAAGACTCCACAGAACATTGGTGGTCAATGAACCAACGTTTGAGAGCTATTATAGCAAAGCAAAATATTTACAACCACCGTTTTGGGCACAGTGCTCTCCTCCTGCCCAAGCTTATGCATCTTTAAGGCTATAAAGTATTTTTCTTCAAGAGCTGTAGTGCTGACATCTCTAGATTTAGACAAAAGCAACAGTTATGCCGAAAAATCTGATGAGATGTAATTATAAATAAGCAAGTCAGAAATATGGTCTTTTCAGGTCTGCAAATTCTCCTAACCTTTCACAGTGGTGGATCCTGGTGTGCCCATTGCCAGCAATGGACCTCATGTCAGGCAATACTGGCATCAAGGAGTTAACAGCAGTTTTTAAAAGCACAAGCGCTGGATGAAATTGAGATACTGTGGGAGCTTCTAGCTGTTTCTGGTAATTACGATAATAACTTTCTAAAATATACACTGCTTGAACAGAAGCAGCGTATCAAAGACTTGTTAATTCAGAGTTTAAACCCTTCTATGTGCTGTGATTTAACTGAGAAAAGAATAGCTCTCATATCTCAATGTAAATCTGTTGGATATGTTAAAAACTAGTTCAGAGCATCTCCTCAAATCAGCTTAGCTGATCTGCTATACTAGGCAGAATTGTATCTTGCTACATATAAACAAGGAGAGCTGAGACATTTGGTCTTACCCTAATAATCCAAGTTAAAAAATGGAACATGTGCTTGTGCTCTTCTCCACCCACTAATTAGTCCTTGCGTTCTGCCTCGCTCTGGTTGGGCTAGGCCTCTGTGCCAAAAAGAAAGGCAGCCCAGGACAGGTGCACATCAGAAAACGTATGTCTTCTAGAGGGACCATCCTGGGCCCATGGCAGTTATTATAGTGTTCATCTGAACCAAAAAAAGGGTGTGGGGAGAAAAAATATGTATGTGTGTGTATATGGAGGGGGATATTGCATTACAAAAACTGTCTGCATCCTACAGAGTACTCCATTTCTTCCTGAGGGGACTGGAGCTGCTGTATGGTTTCAATTCAGCACGCTGCACCTGTAAAAACAAATAGACATGACGTCTGCAGTTAGGTAACTCTAGCTCACTACAGTGTGTGTTAATGGCTCCCCAAGGACAAACCAAGGGAAACTAAGGAAGGTTCAAAAGTAATGAATCATTTTCTAAACACAGGAACATGGGGGATTAATTGCAGGAAGGATTTGAGAAGTCATGAATCATTTCTTGAAACCAAAATATTAAAAGCAGATTTTTCTAATGAGATGCACGGGGCACTACCTGATCTCAGCAGTGCCAGATAGACTGCCTTTTTTTTTTGCTCGCATTAACCTATATGTTTAATAAGACTCTCTTGGGAATGCTAAAGCAAGTGGATCCCAATATTCAGTAAGGTTAGAGTGGTCTCAAAACTGTATACGGACATGCTTTATCACTTTAGAGAGGAAAAATATTTTCTCGAACAGAAACTAAACAAAGATTTTCCCTACTTCCCTACAGCAATTTCAATTGCGATATAATGGTTAAAACATCTGTGATAAATCCAAATGTGGTGTAATTCCCAATTGCAAACTGTCTGCTGCATAACTGAAAAGTGTCCCCATTGAAATCATGAGACTCTTACACAGAGTATGCTGCCTTTTCCGTGCTTCTGTGCCTTTTGTCCAGGCCATGTGCTACTGGCATACAGTAACAGGCTACAATACTGGGGTATTTTCTAACTCATAGTACTAGTAAAATGAAACAAAGGTACTTTAGCAACATATTAAGTGAAGCAGGCAGAGGTGGCTTTGATACTGCCTGGGAATGGTTTTAATTAGATTTTTGTATCAGATGACAAATGTATTCACTTTTTTTTTTCTTTTTTTTTAGCATTTATGGCAAAACTCTTCTAGGATGCTATATCCCTTCATATATGTTTTACCAATGCTTCCTCAAAGAAAATAGCATCCTCTTCCTTACAGAGCTCAGTCAAGCTACCCAAGGATGACAGAAACCATTCAGGAAAATGTTATAAATGTAAATCTTAAATACAACACAAATAGAAAAGCAGCTTATCTTTAAGTATAAACATTAAAGGACAAGTGCAAACCATCTCTGCAAATCCAGCGCATTCTAGAATAGCATCAACAAAAAATACAAATGCACTTAAGCTTAATGTCTCTATGATTATTTCTGTTTAGCTTTTTTCCCTAATCTATAGAGATATTTTTCTCTAGCTATAGCACTGCCATCAACCAATCTGGTGATCTCTCGAAACAAATGTCGCTGGAAACCTTTTCCAACTGTGTTTCTACCAGCTGCATTGACACCGCATGGAGACAATCATTTTCCAGTCTCCAGCAGAGTAAAATCACTATGGACTAGCTAGATTGTGATCCTCTTATTTGCAGTGAGCAGCACCGTTCTCTGCAAGTACTACTGCTTCAGGAGTAAAAAGCTATTTCAGTGTGATTCGGGTGGCAGAATCAGGGCCCTCGGTCATAAGATTCTGGATGATTATAAAAGATTGTTTCTTTTGTTTGATTTTGTGCAATTTGCCACCCAGTAAGACTACTTTCCTTCCACCGAGAGAAATAAATAGATCTCGACATTCTAAAAGACCCACTGTTTAGATAATTTGCAGCCAGCTGGACAAGATTACTGAATATAGTGCTTTTAAAAAATAGACATGAATGAAGTGGGGGGAGGGTGATCCTGGCTGGACTGAAAGTTATAATTCCATGCTGGTAGAAGACCAATCTTCTTGAACACAGGTTACTTTATACAGATCTCAAGTCTTTGCGTCATAAAAGGTGAGCGTAGCATTGTCCAAGGAAACCCTGTGTTCAAGGTGGGTGGGGAAGAAGAAATTAGGATGGCAGCTGGCCCAAAGCAGATCACAGCAAGCACAAAGTCATGGAATAATCCCCCCACTCCTGTATGAGGAGATGAGGAATGCAGTAAAACCCTTTGGATGGTTATCTCTGTCACTCAGAGAGATTGTATCCTCCCTCCTTTCCCCCCACCGTCCATACAAATATCAGAGCAAAAAGATGAACAAACCAATAGTTCAGTGACCATGCTGTGCAAGTTCCAGATCATTTTTAAGTAGCTCTCTTCAGGATAAATTTTTCTTCAATCATCTTATGCTTCCGACAAAGGTTTTCAGCTCCCCTCTCCCTCACATTCATTGCCCCTTTTATGGATTTTCCTGATGCCTTATCTCTGTTATTCAAAATGCTTCGGCACTGTATTCCCCAAGCATAGTGCTGGCAGCTCTGAGCGCTGCTTGATGCCCCTGTTGGTGGTGGCCATTCATTACTTACTTTTTGAACATCAGATGGTACCCTGGAGAGGAAATCTAGTAACTCATTACTGTCGATGGCATAGGGATTTCTAAGCTTCTTAGTAAATTTATTTATGCCTGAAAAACAAAAACAAAACAATACAAACCCACTTTATTTATTTATAATTGCTCAGGCAAGTGGGGGAAGGGGCGAGGGGACAGAAATTCACAAGTAAAAATTAGTGTGAAAACAATGACTAGACTTCAAGTCATGCACATGTTGCTGTCATGTGGAATCATTCACAAATGCCTCTTGGAAGGAAGGAAGGAAAAGGAATTATTATATAAAGATTCTGCTTTACTTGGGTGGTGAAAATCCCATTACCACACCGGCAGAGAAGCAGTGGCTGAAAAAGCAGAAATTGTGGAACCCATTAGCTTTTTTTTTTTTTTTTTTTTTTTTTTTTTGCGGAGGGGAGGTGGTAGTGAATACATGGATTAACAGCCCATTCTGCTCTGAAATATAGCATCCCAGCTGGGCATAGGCCTCCAGTAGACCAAATGGGGTCCTCTCTTGAAGCTTGAGGAAAAATATAGGAGGTTGGAGGGTGAAAAGAGGAATGGGACAGAGGAAGTTTTCTTCTTCCTGTTTAATTTGAAAAAGAAAATGACTGAGGAAATCTATCCTCCCCCCACCCCGCCCCGACATGTTTCATAGCCTTTTATTCTCACTGCACAGCCAGATTTGACACATTGATTATACTTCGATGCTGTGGGAAACTGAAAACTTATTAGGATTTTATTTTTTGGTCTGACTAAGGTTGATAACTGGATTTATTAACCTCTGCAATGCCACTCCTAGTTTGCTCCACAGAGCAAGCCAAACTGTGCTTAGCTGTAACTGGTCCCAGCAATGGAATCAGGGCTCACCAGGAGCACTAGGCAGATCATAGATTTTTATCTCATAAAAAATTTCAGATATCAAAAAATTTTCCTGGCCTGAATCAAGCTGAAAGGTTAAAACTCTCAAAAATGCCTGTGAAGTGAAAATCTGAAATAAGTGTAATTTGGGTGGGTCAAAGCGTTTACATTTCGAGAATTCCAAAATGCTTTGCCTCAATTTTGACCCTTTTAATTTACATATTTATTTTTTGCTGAATTACCTTAAATTTCAAAACAAAAAGTTGTTTCTATTCAGAAAATCAAAACTTTTTGTTTCAAAAATGTGAAAAAAATGAACAATTATAATAATTTGAGCTTAAAAATGACCAAAAAAGACCCTTTTTCATGAACAGTTTAAGTCTTGCAGAAACGGCATTTGAAGGTGTTTTACAGTCTTAAATCAGAGGGGAAGTGCCATACAACCTTGATCCAGCCTGTTTTCTGAGCAATGATATGAACAAGGTCTGGCATCGGGAGTCAGGAGACCTAGGCTCTATTCCCAGCTCTGCCATTGTCAATTTAGGCAACTTCTTTTTGCCTCAGTTTCCCCATTTGGAAACGAGAATTTTAATGTGGCTTCAATGTGTATAGTAGCTTTTTAGATGGGAGGCTGAAATGTGCCATAGGAGAGTTAAGTATTATTACGAAAAGGAGAGCAAATAATAATGCATCTTGAAAATTAGGATATTGGTATCCTATAAGAAAAGAAAGAAGTCAGAAGCACCTACTCTAATCACAACCCAAGCAAAAATTTCACAGCAGTTTTTCTGCATGTGGTTTCAGATCCAGTGACTTCCACTCTCCCTCTCCCTTGGTCTCTCTCTCAGATGTACCTGCTTCACATATGAATGCAGCTTTTAAGCTATATTCTTGTAGCTAAATGCCAACACAATTTTCTGTGTACCTGATTTTTAAAAACAGAAAATACCATAACGTTTTTTGAGGCCTTGCCACAGGGTAGTTGTTTAACATGTATCATATTTGAAGGCCCTGTCAGTCTAGATGATGTTGACTGGATGTATAGCTTTGGTCTACTCTGGATGTCTTCCACACTGAGACAGAAACATATTGTTCCTGAACTTTCAGTTCACAGGAATCTCCTCTCTCTTTTCTTTTTGTTCAGTCTTTGTTGAATTCAATCATTTATTTTATGGTTTCTCCCACCTGCAGCTGTTGATAGTATCATCGACTTGTTCTCCTTAGCTCCATCCCCTAATGTTAGAGTGACATTAGCGGATGCTTCATCACTGTAAAACTAATCAGGACTGACCACTGTCCAGACGCATACAGTAACATGATGGTTTGACATTGCAAAGTTGTTCAAGGAGGCTACCCTGCCCTCAGTTTTTGTTCTTTCATCCCTACCAAGATTAAGCATTGTAAATATCCAAGGACACTGATGAAGGGTGACAAAAACATTCTGAGGGGAAAAAAAATCGAACTTTCTCTTAATACAGACATACATTAAGGGCCTAATTTTCAGACTCTGAGCTCCATTAGTGCAGGCATAAATTTGCACACAATGGGGTTTTGCATACAAAAATTCTATTCCCTGGTTCCAAAATGCACATAGAAGTTGCAGCCCAGTTGAAAATCAGGTCTGTAAAGCGTGTACGCCTGGATTCTCTATAATGGGCAGTGAGAACAAGAAACTACACAAAACCCTGAACAACAGCTCAAATACACCAGGAAAGGCAGGCATCCTCCATGGGAGCAGCAAAACACGATCATAATTTATTATTATTTTAAACACTGCATTGTGATTACACAAAAACCTTCAGAAATGTCCCTGACTTTACTGGATTTGGTCCAACCTCTCTGAAAGGATGCAAAGAGCTACAAGATTTGTTCAGAAGATCCAGCTGATACTTGGATATTTAATGGCTTTGAAAGGTTTGGATACTTCTTTCTCTCAACCTAGTAAGATCCTTCTCCTTTACCTCTTTATTGACCCCCCCACTCCCTTCCCATTCCTCCCTCAAAACTAAACCCTCTCCTTCCAACTCACACCCTGCTCCTGACAGCTGATGATATGCTGTGTGAAAAGGACAAGTGATTTCCTAGGTCTTACACATATACTGTGAGGCACTGGCCTGGGTGCTCCATTCCTCAGACTTAAAGCAGCCCCTAATACCTAAACCTACACCCCCGCCCGCCCCCCACACACCACTTTTGTCTGACCTTGGAACTCATAACTGAAGGGAAGCAGAGACTGCCCAACTTTCTGAGATACTCAGCTGGATTTCAGCCAGGGCAGGAAGCCACTTATAAGGGCTGGGTCCCAAATTTTATGAACCTACCAACAATTTCAGGTGAGGTTCAAAAAGTATACAAAAGTGCGGGCCGGTTCCTAATTTCCTCCAATCCGGTCACCCACTCCTAAATGTGAACCTACTGTTGTGTGTTCTCATTATCACCTCCTACAGACCAACCAGGTACTGAGCCACCTGTTCACAGGCTTGTTTCCTTAGCAGAATTTGGAAGGAAATGATCTTAAATCAAACACTGATTTTAAAACTAAGGAAGTTCTATCAGTTACTTACCAAAATTATTTTCATACAACTGGATAACAACTCAGTGTCCACAGGCATGTCAACCATTTGCCTGTACATTTCCCTGCCACGTCTCCCCCACTACCTTTGACATACATTTATCTCTCACCCTCCTTTGGAATGCAACTTACAGGGGCATGTTTTGTTACTTTAATTGGCGAGAAAGAACCACGTCAATGATGTAATAGAAATAAACAGTATTTCACCCACATCATTCTAGAAACCAGAGCCAGAAAAATACCCATTGGGTTATACAGTCCACTCTCTCAACTCTGCTATTGCAAGGTTGCTCTCTACAGTACAATACATGTGTTAGTGTTTTGTCCAGCCAAGACTGAAATGTCTCCAGCAACAGGGCTTCTGTCACTTATCATGAGAGACTATACCACAGTCATGGCACTGTTAGACAATTTTGAAACCTTTTTTTTCCCTTTTCTATTTTCACCCTAGTTAAATTTTGTCATATACATCATACCACCCTGACCAATTCCTCCCCATCTATCTCCCAATCCAGAAAGGTGTTAAATGCCTTTAGCATCCTCAGCCCCCACAGAGTTCAGCATCTTGCAGGATTGGCCCTTAGTGTTTAAATCTTTCAGACACTTCTAGTCAGTTCATAAATTCCAAAGCTTCTGGGATGTGCCTCTCGCTTTTCCTTAATTTCCCAACCAGCTGTGTAGATCCACCAATGGGAGCTCGAGTATTAGTCTTTTAACCATTGTCACCTTATTCTGCTCAGTGAGAGTCCAGACAACCTAACAGTAAAGATACCAGCAGCATTTTGTCTACACTAAGGCTCCCCTTATGGCAACCATGAGAAAATTTTAAGAAAAAGCTCAGAAAAATCCTTAGTCTACCAGCAGAAAGTCTGATCTCTAGTACAAATGTTCATTTCCACCAAGGTTTATGGAGTGTTTATTACTCTCAAGGGCTTACCCCAGATATCTGATGCCTGTAACAGCAAGTTTAAAGATTTATTATTACCACTCATAAATTAATATTGGATTCTTCCCATGCAAATACAATATTATGAAGCACTTACCCCAGATTAAAACAATGTACCTCAATGGTATGAAATACAAAATAACTGTCGCTGCTGTCAGTACCAAGCAGGCCAGGACCGACAGGAAAGGCACTGTCCAGTTGAATGTGCTGTAAATAATAGCAAGAAAACCTCTTCAGTGTTACTGATCTTAAATGCTGTCTATAACTTACAGCCCATTAAGAACTCAATGACTCCTTCTACAATATTCAGTGCATATAAATAAACTGTAAAGTAAAGCACAGAGCCTTTGGAAGAAAGATACGTAGATTTATGCATCTGGATGCTACAAAGGGAATAGTCTCTAGATTCTACAGATCTTGTTTCATGTCTATTACTATTTTTATTTAGGGAACTGTCACAAGTCAGCAGCAGTCCAAGCCTTTTCACATCACCAATGTGCCTCAGACTTGTTCCAGAGAATCACAAGCAAAGGTAAAGGAGAGATTCAATCACCATACTCATTTAGTCTTTGATATCTTCTGAGAATGATAACAACATCTTCAGTCATGATACTCTCAAGTGAGGTGGACAATAATCCATTAGGAACAAGTCTGAGAAGCACAGTTCATTTCACTCAGGCCACCATATAGCCCAGTTACTACTGACCAAGCCCTGTATGTTAGAGCTAGAGGTAAAATAACTGAAAGTTGCTATTTATTGCCTCTTCAGAGTTACCCTGTTGCCCTTGCACTCTGCCTCTCTGATCTCCATCTACTTTCTGGCAGCAGCAGCAGCAGCTAAGCACTGGGTAAACTGGAGTACAAGGCATTTGCTAATGCATGAGTAGATTTGCAGATCAGAGTTTTCTTGCATAACATGGATCACCTGATGGCATCCTCACATCATGATTAAGGTGAAGAGAAGTCAAAGTGGAACACTCAGAACATCAGGTTATACAATAAGATGATCTTCATCTCACATACAAAATTTGTAGGAGGGGGGAAATAATTTTTATGCATTAAAATATTAAGAAAAGATAGGGTGTAAGAGCTGCCACAATTATTACACAACTGCATAGCTTATTTTAAAAACAAAAACCAAAACACAAAACAGCTCAATACAGTTAAGCTCTTAAAAATTCCTTGGACTACATAATTGGGAGTGACAGAGGTCTGGCACAAACCAGTCTGTCACTTAAAAAAAAACAAAAACAAAAAAAACCTTTGGTAGCAATTTTTTTAATGGTACATCATTTTTGAATTACAGTGGAATTCCTTGGAAATTACAAAGGCACCCACATTAATACCAATGGGTTCTTTAAGATCATTGTTACCAAAATAAATACCAGCATTAATAGTGTTTAAGCACTCTGAGTCTTCCTGCCATGCAGCTGGACAGAACAGTACTCTGTTCATAGAGTGGAATACATCTCTTGGCCATTTCCACCACAGCTGGGATGGATGGCGTGGAACCACAACACATGGATTTGATATATTTTTAGCCCTGACCCAACTCCTTATTTAAGTGTAGCTCTGTCACAGACAATCACTTTGTGTTAAAAGGAGAAAAAACGTGAGGGTCAGTTACACTCCACTATGGGTGTGATTACAAAATACAAATGTGTGTGTGTGTGGCGGGGGGTTGGTGAGGTTATTAAGAGACACACACACCCCAGGCTCCCATCTCCATGCTTCCTGGTGTGAGGCATAAGTCATGTGCCTTCTGTTGTGACAAATGATAAAGGACCTTCTCAGGTTTCCTCATGGCAGCAGGAAGCTTAAACTGATACATAGACAAGCACTTCAAGGCACAGGATGGGGTGACAAGCAACAGATAACCCATATGTCCAGCCTTGGGGGGGGGGAATGATGGGAAGGAAACTTCAAGCATTAATCCCCACCTAGTTCAAAGACAGAGGATGAGCCAGAGGAATATCCTCAACTGCACCTCTGTGACCACCTGCCTCCAAACAGCAGAGTCCCTTGACCCACAGGTCAGAGTCCCCCATTCCCTACCCTCATCCATAGAGGTAGATAAGAAAGGGGGTTGAGGGCAGCACACCGGCGAGAGCTGGGAACAGGCAGGGCTGCTGATTACTTTTGCCCTCTCTACTTTGAGCTGTCTTTTGTGGTACCACTGCTGGGGAAAAGAAACGGCCAGGCTTGGCGAGGCTGTTACTTTACAATTCCCAGGCACTCTCTGAGGGAGGAATTGATTCCCTTACTTATAGCTTTGCACTTTCCTACACATTTCAGAGCCTAGCAACAAAACATTCACTTACTTTTTAATTCTCTCTCCAAATGATGCTATTTCTTCTAAGATGTTTTGAACTGTTATAACAATATCCTGGACCATGTGGATTCTTTTAATTAATCCCTTTTTCTCAGATTCCTGAAAAGTAAACCAAATCTTTTATTTATTTTGCATTTCCTAAAGTGTTCATAGACAAAATGGGTAAAGAATAGATTTTCATATCCACATGTGCGTATGTTCAGCTGGGAGCAGGAGAGAATACACACACTAGTTTGAAAGGAGGAGAGAGTACACATAGTAGTTTAAAGTATATATACTATATTTATAATATACTACATTACTTTGTGTATCTCCCCCCTCTACTCCTCCACCCCACCCCTTCAGGTGAGCACAGGTCATTTTCCAATACCCCAGTTTTTAACAGTGATTATCTAGATCATCTACCCCACAGAGGCCTGACAGGTAAATGCGTCTCAACCCAGACCTACAATTCTTGCTTGATGTTGACCTGCTCTAGACTTTGCTTTGAGAGACTGATTAAGAGAGGTGCTGAGGATCTGCAGATGCTCAGAATCTTTCAGGATCATGCCCACTCAGAAGCAATTACTGCTAAGTAATACACAAATTCTACTAAATTGGGCGATGGTTTTCTGATGCAAACACAATGTAGTTCCCACATTCCTTGCATTAAACAGTTTTCCATCTAATTCCCTGCTCAAGACAGGATTCATAAGCTTCATAGCCTTATCGACAGCCATTACATTACTCTATATACAAGTAAGTGTCAAGTGATCAAATGTAAAGTTAAATTCTTTCCAATCTCTTGGGCTGGTCTCTCCCAGCACCCAATATGCCTCCACCATTCTCACTCAGTAAGTGTTAATAACCCAGTCTTGCTACAAAACAATATCAGACAATATCAGGCCATCTTTGAGCGTGTCACATGTTAACCTAGTCGCTTCTGCTGAACTTTAGAACAAGGTAAGGGCGGTCCTAGATATTTGATTTTCCTCTCTGATATTCTTTCCCCTTTTATCACGTAATGTCCAAATTTCTTTCTGATCATGGTATTGCTGGTCCAATCAACCACTCTAATATGCTCTATTTCCCACCATATCATCTCTACACACTTGTTCAAGACATAGTTGAGTTTTCTTGCCCAATCTGTTTTCAGCAACGCTTGTTGTACATGCCCTGTATATACACCTCTAGCCTGATGTAACGTGACCTGATATAACATGAATTCGGATATAACACGGTAAAGCAGTTCTCCGGGGGGGCGGCTGCGCACTCCGCGGATCAAAGCAAGTTCGATATAATCTGGTTTCACCTATAATGCGGTAAGATTTTTTGGCTCCCGAGGACAGAGTTATATTGGGTTAGAGGTGTACTCTCATATAACCACTGTCTTTGCTTCACAAGTATTTCCATGCAAATCCAAAAGCATAGAGTATCTCTGACTCAAATCACTAAACATTACAATTCTATCACAAACCCTACAGATTCCAACCTCTGCAGATCTATGAACTTTGCCATTTTCACTGAGAATTTTTCAGGGTTTCAATTTTTGCTTCTGGTGGTGAAACAAGTATTCTGCTGCAGAAACCTTCCTTTTCTTTTGACGAAAAAATTAAAGGAAAAAATAATAAATTCCTTTTACAGAAACTAACATCACATTTCTTACTGTTTATTTTAGGCCATGGGATTACAGGAAACCAATGTGTGCAGCAAAAAAAACCCCCCAAAGAATGCATTAAAATCAGCATGGTTTAAATCAGCTATGGAAATCAGGACACAATTATCAGTGATAACATTACATTTCTTTGCATGCAAGTTGGTATAGCTGCAAACATTCTAGTTAGAAGTGTGCAAAACATTCATTCTGTACAAAATTCAAACCCCTGGATATAGAGGTTTTTACATTGCATTTTGATTGTCCAATTTGGTGGAATGTGTTTTAATCAATTAAAGCCCAGACTGTGGGGAGCCTGTTGGAGTGGTATTACAGCCCCCTTGCATGCTCACCTATTTCCCCACTAATTAGGGCCAGATGAGAGTAATCTAGGGCTGCACACATACTCACACGTGGAACTCCCCTGTATTTCTGCCTCTGCACATCACCTTGCCGCCCTCTGCCATGTCCTTACCCCCACTTAGAGTGGATTGGTAGCTCTACAGCCATCAGCTGGAATGGTGGAAGGTTCATAACTACTTCCCTTTCAGCACTAGGTCACTTGGAGAGGAGTTTGTGTATACCTGAGGCAGACGCCATATCTTCAGCTTCTGCTAGGGTGGTGTGATGCCAAGTCAACAAGCCCTGAGACAACAGCCACATGTGTCTTCCTCCTCCTTGACCCCCATATATATTTTTTAAATAACATATAGTCCTTTTTGTCTCAAAGTAAATTTTAAACAAAAATTCATGATGTGATCAAAATTTAAATATTCAGATATTCCTTTTACATATAAGTCACTGTGCAATGAAAAGAAGGGGAATTTTAAATATCACATTTGAGTATGAAAAAGAGTACTTTCACAGAATTTTTTAAAATAAAAAGTGAAATCTCTTGAATGTGAAATGACCCAGAACAAAATAACTGTTTAAGGACAAAACAGAAAAAAAACCCAGTCATCATTTTCACACAGGTCCAGATATAACCTTATTAGGATCAGAATTAAATAATGTCACGGTTATTTTAAACTCTTTGTATGCTGCTGTTATCCACCTTACCTACAAGTGGAACACAGAGCAAAAATGCATGGAGAGCCAACCCGGTAACTATCTAGTTCTGTCCAACTTGTAGTTGGAGGGAAGGCAAGAAAATTCCAAAAGTGATCTTCCAGAGCAAGCCTACTCTTGCTGCCCAGAGTTGTAAGAAGATAATCTGGCAGCACTATCTGCATCATGCTGACTTTATTTACACATCTCTGATTGAGCTACGAAATGCGGTGATAACACAGTTTAACAGATACAACATTACTTCTGCTGCAGCTACCAAGCTGTCTCGGAAAAACAACACAGCGATCCACTCTGAAGGACATAATAGCAATCATATGTGTTTCCTTACCTACCACACACATGCACACGTACCAAGTCATTGCTAGATAGTGGCATTTCCAATTTGTTATATAAAACACACACAGGACAGAAAAGTGCGTGCGTGTATGTAGTCTACAGAAATAATTAACAAGTGCTGTCACTGAAATTAGATTCTGATTAGCAAGAAATATGGGCTGTTCTTGTGATGTATTTACACAATGTAATGTTTTTGCAAGAATCATTTGGAAATTCCAGGATTTTTTTCTATGCCTCATTCTGTGTCACATACCTGGAGAGGGAGAGGGGGTGTGGGGATTAGTACCAGGACCCTAACTCCAGACTCACACAGGATAACTCATTAAGTGACACAAAAGGAGATAAAACTATGCACAATAAAGGTCTGATCTTCCACTGTTCTTTAGACCTCTTGTGAGGATCCGAGCAGCCTCAGCGCCTACTGAAGTTTGCAACCCACAGTATATTGGGCCCAAGAAATGATGCAAGAGAGAACTTTCTAAAGTCATGAAGATAGTCAACAAAGAGCAATGGCTAATTTATATAGAAATAAATACAGGCAATCATCATGTAAAAAGCTTTGTTTGAGCATCAATAAATGTGCTACATTTGAGTTCGATGTAGAATGAATTCAAAGGAGGATTTAACTTCCGTACTCTTTCCAAAGTATACAAGGCTGAAGATTCCACAACATTACACTCCTTTTGATATTATTGTACCATGACTTTTTGTGGCCTGAGGTGTCTCAAGTCAATGTGTAATTGGCCCAGTAAAAAAGAAAAAAGGCTGGACACCCACGATTTAAAACCTCAGCTCATAAGGTCTTTGTTTAAGTTTAAATGTAAAATAAAATATCCTGCCTGTTTCCAGCAAATCTTTTTTTTTTTTTCCAAATGAATAGTGAAATCCTCATTTCTTCAAGGCCTTTTTCTTTCCTATTTCTCAGATGATTACAGCACTGTAGGTGGAAGCAAACTAGTCTTCAGCCCCTGGGAAAGAATTAACACCATCAAAATAAACTTACAACTGCGAATTAATTATATAATCAGTATGTTACTTTAAATCTTCCATGCATATCCTGATTTAAGAAAAACCTTCATTTCTATATTAATTGCATGAACAAAAACACAAAGGAGTCTTACAAAAGATTAACCAAGTCAGGAAAAAAAAAAGTTCAGCGAATTCAGAAATTAAGTCTTTTGTGTCCAACTAACGCACATCAGCCTGAACTTAGAAAGCAAGATACAAAGCCTTTGCCCATGTAAGGAAAGGTGTTTCCACCTTTTACTCTTCATTAGAGTTATGGCAGCGAATAATTGGTCCATGCAAATTCACTTGAAGAGTTATGTACAATCTCTAAACTTCATCTCACTGAATTTCAATAATTTCCCAGAAAGTTAGGGCCAGTATCAAAAGAAATTTCACTTCAGCTTCAAAACTGAAGACAATGATTTCATTTTGAAATTGTGTGAAATATGAAGGATATTGGGGGGAGGGGTGAAATCTCTCAACAAACAGAAATCCATGACTGGTCAGATATGTTTACTAGACCCAGACTTCCCTGTTGAAATCATTAGGAATTATAGATGCATAGATTTTAAGTACAGAAGAGAGACTGTTAGATCATCTAGTCTGACCTCCTGTACAACACAGGCCATAAAATTTCATCCAGTTATTCCTGTATTGAGTCCCGTAGCTTGTGCTTTACTAAGCGCGTCTTCCAGAAAGGCATCCACGCTTAACTTAAGACATGCAGAGATGGAGAATGTACCACTTTCCTTGAAAGTTTGTTCCAACGTTTTATCACCCTCACAGTTAAAATCATTCACCTTATTATCTGTCCTTTAAATTTCTTCCCATGGAAACATCCAATATAGTGGGTGTTACATTACAAATCCAAGGACAGT
The DNA here is from genome assembly GCF_007399415.2 of Gopherus evgoodei. NCBI lineage: Eukaryota > Metazoa > Chordata > Testudines > Testudinidae > Gopherus > Gopherus evgoodei. The sequence goes on from NC_044331.1 coordinate 11,821,807, forward strand.
TTCTAATGCTGTTTTCTAAGTGTACTTCTGACTCACTTGGTAATGTATTGTATGCACATAACTGAGATTTCAAGCCTGAAATCACAAACAATTCCTCAATGGCTTTATAATACTTGGATTTCAGTTTCGTTACATAAAACACTCACACAAAAAAGAAATGTTGCATGTAAGTTTCATACAATTGGTATTCATCAACAGATTTTTGGCATGCCATAGGAAACTCATATATTAACCCAAGGGTGTTTGGGGGGTGGAGGGGAGGGAAGGAGAAGTGGATACAAAGGAAAACAAATTAATAGAGGCAAATCACAAAAAGAGTAATAAAGGGGTGAGACAGGCACAAAAAAAATCATTAATGAAAAATCTGGACATTTTCAGGAAAAAAAAAATCTGTTGTGAAAGTTTGACTAGCCCTTCAGAAGGTCTAACTATCATGATCAGCTTTTATGCAGAAGATAAGCCAACCTGACATTGTCCTTGAAAGCATAACATGGGAATGCTTTAATGGGATTTGTCCAATGTACTAGGTACAATTTCTCCAGTGTATTAAGAATAAACAGGATTGACTTTAAAAAAATCCAAAACACTCATGCAGGCATGACTTCTTGCTCTGTTGTTCTTTTGGGTTTTAAAAACATGCTGTGGTTATTTAAAGAAATGCAGACTTTACCAATGCTTAATTTTCCTTGTCACTGTCATGCATTAGGCAGTAGTACGGGGTTTCAAACCCATCTTTGCCAAAGAAAGATTCCCAAAGACCAGTCTCTTCACAGATGTGTATCTTTTGAAATCAAAAGGATTTCATGGACTATAAACTTCAGAGAATTGTCCCCAACTGTTATTGACTGTATAGGAGACAGAATGAATCTTCATATTCTGTCAGCTCAAGGTATTCTCAGTTGCAACAGCTGCCCTAATATTTAAGGAAGTTGTTTGTATTAACATAGATTGGTTTTGAATCTATGTAGGTTGAAATTGACATCATCGGTGTAGTTTATAGGCATGTCCCTAGAGTAAGTTCATGTCATTTAATTAGAAGAATGCTTAGGCAAAGAGGTAGGTTTTGCATTTTACTCTGAACATGAGGTTCTTGGTCATTCTAGCAGCAAGTTCCATAGTCTTGGTTCAGTTCCTGTGGAGGTTTTGTTTCCTCTGATTATAAGTCTCCCTCTTCTTGGTGGCTGACAGTTTCATTGTTCCAGTGTAATGAGGTTGTTGTAGGAAGTGATGGTCATGGAGAGAGAGAGTCTCTCTAGTAGATAGGATGAATTTCATGCAGTGCTTTGAAAATCAGCACAGCAACCTTGTACTGGACTCTGATTTGTGCTTCTCCGTTATGGCTGCCCTTTGAACAGACTGAAATGATCCCAGCAACCTGTGTCGCTGAGACACTCTCTTGCCCTTTATTACATCTATTGTCTGTTGCTGGAGGATTCTCAGTACTTAACAGAAGGAGGAGTAAACGTACACAATGCATGCCTAGATTTGTACATCTACTTCATACAATCCAAAGATGATAGGTGATTGTACATTTCGGGATTTCTATTTTTGAACACCATGCTGAAAATATACCTGGAAATTTGAATGTATCTGAACTAGTCAATGACCAACAGAGGAAGTATACATCCTAGAGTGACATATAAGGTTCAAATTATGCTGTTGGTTACAATGATGTGAAATTCATAACAACCCCATTTGAGTTAATGACATTATTTCAGAGTGACACAAATGAGAGCACCGTTGGTCTGAAAGGGTCATATTTTCAAAGCTAGTGTGCTGTACCACTGCTCATCATGCTGATCAGTACTGTCTTGTTGTGACCTTGCAGTCCCCATCCCTCATCTGTTTGTTGTATACACCTGTTATTTCTTATTTTTTCCACTGAGACCATAAGTGCTTTGGGGCCTAGACTGTCTCTGAATTGTGCATTTGTACAGTGTCTAGCACAATGGGACTGGGACTTCTAATTGTTACCACAATATAAATAAAATAATAATAATAAGAAGAAGAACCACTTCCCCACTTTATGGTGTAAGAGAGGTTCCCAGGAGGAAGGGGGCATGGCTAGAGACATCCCTGCAGTCCCAGTTTGTCAAAATGGCCATTTGAGTCCATAGGTAGCCAGGTGTAACGTAGCCCCGGTCCACACTACGAGTTTAGGTCAAATTTAGCAGCCTTCGATCGATTTAACCCTGCACCTGTCCACATGATCAAGCCATTTTTGTCGACTTTAAGGGCTCTTAAAATCTATTTCTGTACTCCCTGACGAGGGGATTAGAGCTGAAATCGACCCTGCTGGGTCAAATTTGGAGTCATGTGGACACAATTCGACAGTATTGGCCTCCGGGAGCTATCTCAAAGTGCTTCACTGTAACCGCTCTGGACAGCACTCTCAACTCAGATGCACTTGGCCAGGTAGACAGGAAAAGCCCTGTGAACTTTTGAATTTCTTTTCCTGTTTGGCCAGCATAGCGAGCTGATCAGCACAGATGACCATGCAGAGCTCATCAGCACAGGTGAATTGCAAAAGAGCTCCAGCATGGACTGAACGGGAGGTACTGCATCTGATCGCTCTATGGGGAGATGAATCGGTGCTATCTGAACTCCGTTGCAAAAGACAAAATGCCGGAATATTTGAAAAAAATCTCCAAGGGCATGAAAGACAGAGGTTATAACAGGGACCTGCAGAAGTGCCACATGAAGCCTACCAAAGAACCAGAGAGGCAAACGGCCATTCCGGGTCAGAGTCACAGACATGCCTCTCCTATGATGAGCTGCATGCCATTCTAGGGGGTGCTCCCTACAACTACCCCACCCATGTACTTCCCTCCTCCCCCACCCCTCCCGGGCTACCTTGACAGTTATCCCCCCATTTAATGAATTAATAAAGAATGCATGAACTTGAAACACCAATGGCTTTATTGCATCTGCAAGCGGAGATCGAAGGGGGGAGGGGAGGGCGATTGGCTTACAGGGAAGTATAATGAACTAAGAGGGTGGGTTTTCATCAAGGAGAAACAAACAGAACTTTTACACTGTAGCCTGATCAGTCATGAAACTGGTTTTCAAAGCTTCTCTGATGTATAGCATGCCCTGCTGTGCTCTTCTAACTGCCCTGGTGTCTGGCTGCACATAATCAGCGGCCAGACGATTTGCATCAACCTCCCACCCCGCCATAAACGTCTTCCCCTTACTCTCACAGATATTGTGGAACACACAGCAAGCAGTAATAATGATGGGAATATTGGTTTCGCTGAGGTCTAACCATGTCAGTAAACTGCGTCAGCAAGCTTTTAAACATCCAAAGGCACATTCTATCACCATTATGCACTTGCTCAGCCTATAGTTGAACTGCTCCTTACTACTGTCCAGGCTTCACGAGCCATGGGAGCAAGGGGTAGGCTGGGGTAGATGCAACCGTGTGGTGCTGCCAACTGTTGTGAGAGCAGTCTGAGGCAGAAGCCTCCAGCTGGCATGATATTCCAGGCAGGACTGAATCTCCATTAGACGAAACTTAAAGAAGAGAATGACCTGGAGTCATTCCCATTTTTGTCCAGGCGCCACTGACCGACCTCACCGAGGCCGGCCAGGAGCACCCATGTCTGCCCAAGCACCCCCGACCAACCTAGCCCAGTTGGCCAGGAGCACCCATGGGATGACGACGACGGCCAGCAGTCATATTGTATGATCTGGAAGGCAAGGCAAGGCAAGGGGATGCTGCTGTGTAGCACTGCAGTACCGTGTCTGCCAGCGACACCCAGGAGACATACGCTGACAGTGAGCTAAGCGGGCTCCATGCTTACCGTGGTATGTCGTCTGCACGAGTAACCCAGGAAAAAGATGAGAAATGATTTTTTGCCGTTGCTTTCACGGAGAGAGGGGGGCCTGATGACATATACCCAGAACCACCCGAGACAATGATTTTGCCCCATCAGGCACTGGGAGCTCAACCCAGAATTCCAATGGGCGGCGGAGACTACGGAAACGGTGGGAGAGCTATCACAGTGCAACGCTCCGAAAGTCGACGCTAGCCTCGGTACTGTGGACGTACACCGCTGACTTAATGCACTTTTTGGGGACACACACAATCAACTGTATCAAATCAATTTCCAAAAAATCGACTTCTATTAAATCGACCTAGTTTCATAGTGCAGACATACCCTTAGAGTAGCTATAAGGCTGTCCTAAGTATTACCTGAAACCAGACTGGTCCTCAGATGGTTACAAAACTGGGACAGCATTTATTTAGAGCTCCTTTATACTCCTCCTCTAAAGTCCTCCCCTGAGCATAGCTCACCCAGACTGGAGGAGCTGGCCCTTAAGTTTCTATCTTGTTCCTAGAAAATATTACTCCTATGTCTATATTCATAGGGTACCAGTGTTCCTATAAATAACTTCACTGAGAAGTAGTGACAGAAGAGCCATAAAAGGCCGAAATCAAGAGACACCAATGATCTAGGAGGGAGTATTCATGCTACTAAAGAAGCGAGCATGCTCTTTCATTACATGGTCTGGTGAAACATCCTTGTCTATCAGACAGCTAGCATTAAAACAGCATTGTGAGCACAAGAACACTCTTTGTAGCTTATTGTACTTTCAAGCCTTTATAATCTTTAGTCTTCAGTGATATTAATGGGAGATGTGGAAATATTATATATGTTTGTTAAATTGAAGAGGTTAAAAAAACCCTAATGCAATTGTTTTTACCTTAAAGAATGAAAACAATGAGATGATATTGTCTTGAGTGACCTTTCTTAAGTATAGGGATATATCGCCTTACACAATAGACTCTTGGTTCATGTTTCAATTACTGACCTTTACTGTGGAGAAAATTAATGCAATTTTCATCATAATCCACCCGTGACAAATAAGATCCGTACGGAAGGTTTCCACATGCTAAATCTAACACAAATGGAAAATGTCAGCTGTTTGCTACTGGATAAATCTGACTTTTATTTCTTTGGCTGGAGCCTTTCTGAACTATGCTTGTAAAACTTGGCGTATTTTTGGTACCAACAAGTATAACAGAAATTTTCTTATATCATAAAAGATGCCTTTTTTCCTTTGGGGATTTCTTTTCCAGGCATAAGATACTTCACATTTCTTCACATTTCTTGGAAGCTGGCAAATAACTCTGCTTGCAGCCATAGGCTCATTTGGTCTGATCCCACTGCATCTCACTAGCTAAGCAGGGCTATGCTACTCACTATTTGGATGGACGACCCCCAAAGTAACAGATGATGATGCAGGAAGTGGAGTCAATTCAGTAGTGAGCAGTTTCCCTACCGTATCTGAGCACCTGCCAATTTTTAATGTATTTAACCTCACCACACACCTGCGAGATAAGGCAGTGCTATTATCCCCATTTTATAGGTGGGAAATGGGGAGACAGAAGCTAAACGACTTGCCATGCAGGAAGTCTGTGGCAGAGCAAGGAACTGACTCTAGACTAGTGCTCTAATCACTTGATCATCCTTCCTCTAGGTTTCTGCTGAACCAATTTCCAAACCTGGTATTGTCAGCAACTTTGTTTTGCCTCTTTTGGAGGAAAAAAGAAAAACTAAGATCCTGACAACCTGAGATCATGGAAGATTCCATGCCACTTCCAAAGGAGTATTACAAAATCCTTATCAATCATATGTAACTTTTCTATATCTTTGTATTGGGGGGTGAAAGATGCCTCAGTGATGTAATTTTAAAACAATCCCAGCTCCAGACAGCTATAGCCTGACAGACCCCAGAGTTGACATGATGCAGTCTGAAATCTGCATCCAGGATGGCAAGAATCCGAGAAGGCATTCATCCACTGAGCAGATTGTGCCAAAGGGATGAAGCATTCTTATCTTTCACAGTCTTCTGTGTCGGCATTTGTGGGGAAAGGAGGAGGTAGCAATTAAGCCTTGTCATTTTCAAGACTGATCGTTTAGGTGGAAGGGAGTTAATCTGCTCTTCTGTTTTTGAACTAAGCGTCTGTGTGTTTATAATTTGTAAACAGTTCATCTCTCAGGGGTCGTGTTACAGTTCCCAGAAGCACGGTCTGTTATGTCTAACATGCAACAGAATCCAGAAGAGCTATGTGTGTGAGTATTTTGATACAACATATTAATGACAGGAAACAGAAACAGTGACCTTGTATACTATGACCCTACTAGCAGATTTCAACTTTAGGAGTTCCAGTAATAGGGAAAAATGTATATTTTTCTTTTAAATGCAGACATTGCATTGAGATAATGTCATCAAAGTCATTTTTCTTTAACCCACAAGGGTGTTCCGACCACCCCTAGCATCACCACACTTGAAAAAGTATGAAAGATGTTAAAGTAATAAAGATAGCTATATGTACTGTGACAAAGATCTTCCTCTGCCTTGGTGGGTTCTGCGCTTTCTGGCAGATTTGCTTGCTTCAGAGGGTTTCAGCAGTCCTCAGTTTGGGTCCTTCTGTTAGTGGCACAAACCTGCTGTTCATTAGGCTAACCTCATTACTGGCCAGCATGGGGAAAAGGAGGAGAACAATTCCCTGCAGTTTCTGCTGGCCCACCTAAAGGGTTGGAGGACAGGCCAGAGACCTTCCCCTCTGGTGGGACCCACAGTCCAGATCAATGTCTCTTATATCAAATGGGGAGTTGGGGAGATGGGGGGAACCCAGGCCCACCCTCTACTCTGGGTTCCAGCCCAGGGCCCTGTGGATTGCAGCTGTCTTTAGTGTCTCCTGTAACAGCCGTGTGACAGCTACAACTCCCTGGGCTACTTCCCCACGGCCTCCTCCCAGCACCTTCTTTGTCCTCACCACCGGACCTTCCTCCTGACGTCTTATAATGCTTGTACTTCTCAGTCCTCCAGCAGCGCGCCTACTCACTCTCAGCTTCTTGCGCACCTCTTGCTCCCAGCTCCTTGCATGCCCCTCACTGACTGCAGTGAGGTCCTTTTTAAACCAGGTGCCCTGATTAGCCCACCTGTCTTAATGGATTCTAGCAGCTTAATTGGCTTCAGGTGTCCTAATTGGCCTTCCTGCCTTAACTAGTTCCAGCAAGTTCTTTATTGTTCTGGAACCAGCCATGTCACTTTACCCAGGGAAAAGGGATCTGCTTAATCTGAGGCTAATATATCTGCCTTCTATCACTCTCCTGTCGCCATCTGGCCTGACTCTTTTACAGGACTTAAGGATCTAGGCTCCCCTCAATGCACACATGCCATTTCCCTTACTATTAAAAAGGGGGGTACACTTGACAGGATGGTCATACAAGGGTCTAAGTTAATACTCTAACAGAGGTTACATGTCATAGTTACGGTGAGATTTAGCTGTGAAGTATTATGGTGATGGGCACCTGATATTGTAGTAACAGAGCTGGCACAGCAACTGCCTCTGATATGAAAAGCTCCACCCAGTTTCATGAGCTGGACAGTTATCAGGAGTACTTAATGCATATAGCAGTGACGGCTAGAAGTAACACTGACCACAGCATCATGGTCTTCCCAAATAACCAGCATTTTGAACACGGTCTCTCAGGAGCATTCCAAAAAAGAAGTGGTAAAAGAATGGTAAGGTCAAGTTTGGAGAAGTGCAAAATGCAGAGCAACTAGACTCATATCTCAGTTATCCATGGGCAAAAACAGAGTAACCCTCGGAAACTCGGTGTGGTTACATCAGTGTAAAAGTGGACCTACATATTTTGGCTTTGCAATAAATAAATATACTGCATTGTCCTCTGCTGATTTGGACAAAAAGCTTATTTAACAAATCTTCAAATGTCCTTTTTTCATAAGGTGAAACGAACTTTGTGCTTCCCCATAGCAAAACAGAACAACCTCCCTTCATCCCAAACCCCCTTTCCCCTCTCCACACAGCAGTGACACTTGTTTTATTGTTCTAAACCATGGTCACAGGCACATATTATGGTCAAATTCATGGTTTAACTGTTTAGAGCTCTAAGACAAGCTAGATAGTTTTCTCTGAATCAGCATGCACAAATGAAGAAAAGTAGTGTGGCAAAACTGAAGTGAATAGGCCTGTCCAAATGAGTAAACCCTGAAGAATGAGGCAGCACACCAATAAAGATTAAGGCTCACATTTTCAAAGCTGGTGCTTAACGTTAGAAAACTGCTCTGATTTTCAGACACGCTGAACATCCACCACTTCACTGAAAATCATGCAACTCTTAGTTTGAACATTTTAGCCATGCTTTATTGTAAGCATAAAATAAGTGGGAGGAATGATACCATGTGCTAATATGAGAATCAGACTGTATCATGATTACAGTTGGACAAACACTACCAAAAATGTAATGATAAACATAAAAATGGTCTATTTACTTTTTATTAATTTTCTGCAAATTTCAGTGCACAGTAACTTTTGTTTGGAAGACTATTCACACAGGGAACACTTACACAAATATGTCTGAGCACAAATATTAGCACTGGACACGTTCAGTGGCCATCAAGAAAGCTTCTTGTTGGCTTTAGGATCATTCATTCAGCAGAAACAACAACATTTGATTTAGCTGACCAATCACACAATGCAAAAAGTGAATTATAAATGAGAAGACTTGAACTGATAGTTGTGGTATATAAATTGTGAGAAATCCACAGTCTGAAATAAATTATTTGTTAAATAATTTTGAATAATAACTGGTAGCTGTGTAAAACTCTGAGAGATTTCTGCTCAGTATTTTTTACATTTCTATCAGAACAATAAGTTAAATTTAAAGAAGTTGTTCCCAGCACATAGCTTGTTTAACTCTAATCCTAATGTACACAAGTGGGTAATGTTAAGGTTTTGTATATTAACTATGACTTTGATTTACTACTGAACAGTTAATTTCATTTTAAAATTCTATTAACCTATGGAATATTCAAGAAATGGCACGTCAAGTTATTATGAAATTTTGTAAGTTGCACATAACCTTGTGACTATTTATGCCCTAATATCTAAATTCCTTTTTCTAGCTGTTATTCATTAAATAATTCCTTACCTTTTAGTTTTCAAGTATTTTTAGACTATCAGATTTCCCTTCACTTAGTTATGTTTTTTTTGTAAGATGTACATATTAAGTTCTCGTAATCTTTCTTCATATGTCATGCCTTCTAATCCTTTTTAATCATTTGTCATCTTGGTTTGATAAACTGGAAAGAATCCAATCTATTTTTCAGAGTGAAGAGGGAGGATGAACAAGTATATTCAGATAAACTATGAGGTACCTCTCTTCAACCCCAATCCTTTGTACATTTCAGGAGCCAAACTAAAACCAACATTTTTGGAGGGTCTGAAATATTGAGATAACTCCCTCCAGCCTTCCATAAATCTCAGCATTTCTGGTCTCCAACTTGGACAAAAACTGGAAATACCTCAATACCAAAAGAAATATTATTCATGTAGAATTTCCACCTAAGATCAGAACTGAATTGTTAAGAAATATTATATCCAAAAGAGTCTGTTTTCCCCATGATTTCTAGCACACTTTTAGGGATTCCAAAGGGACTTCAGTTTTTATAACCTTCAAATAGGCATCCACCCTTGGGAATGCTTATCCCAGTGTTTCAAACTTGGGACGCCACTTGTGTAGGGAAAGCCCCTGGCGGACCGGGCCGGTTTGTTTACCTGCCGTGTTCACATGTTTGGCTGATCACGGCTCCCACTGGCCACGGTTCGCTGCTCCAGGCCAATGGGAGCTGCAGGAAGCAGCGTGGGCCGAGGGATATACTGGCCGCTGCTTCCAGCAGCTCCCATTGGCCTGGAGTAGAGAACCGCGGCCACTGGGAGCTGTGATTGGCTGAACCTGTGGACGCGGCAGGTAAACAAACTGGCCTGGCCTGCCAGGGGCTTTCCCTACACAAGAGGCATCCCAAGTTTTGGAAACACTGGCTTATCCAATTGAAACCTCAGATATTCTCAGGTTTGCCCATCATTAACTGAAACAGCCTCTTCCCCTAATACCCCGCAGCCCGTGCAGAGTATAAACTGCAATCTCCTGGAATAAGACTGCATCATTTGTCACATGTAAGTACATCAGATAGAATGAAACAACGCACACTTACCTTGTCATCCTCATCTTCATCCTCATCTAGGTATGTGGTCTCCTGAAAAACGTATGTCCATATTAAAATTCCTCATTGACAGAAGTTCAAAACATTTACATAACTCTTATCACATTTCATTTGGTACATTTAGCTGTAACCCATTTTTACTGTATTACTCTTATGTTCAAGGTCCTTTTTCCTAATATCAGGAACAATAGCACGCAATAGCCTATGCACATTTTAAGTCTACATCGAAGTATTAGTGGCCGGGCCCAGTAGTTTGAAGGCAACAGGCTTTTAAATTCATTGCCAAGTTCTACTGTCTATAAACAGCTTTGTTCTTAGTCTGATAAATGAACCAGTTGGTATGTCAAGGCTGAAGATTCTATACTCAGTTTGTTCTATCCTCACTGCTACAATGACTGCTCTCTCCCTTTAGGGCCATTATAGAAACATTAGATAGTAGAAAATACATTAGTATGAACATAATCAATCTCAAGAATCACATACAGATTTCTATACAGCATTATTCCTTCAGTGTGACTCCCACTCTGACAGGTAGGGAAGAAAACAAAGCTCTTGGCTAGGGTGTGAACTTAGGGACCCCTGGCTTTCAATTCAGGCGTTTTTCTAACTGAGCCTTTAACAGGATCCTTCAAGTTAATTCAGGTCTTGCTTATTCAATAGGAAGATTTGAATTACCATATTAAAATGTTTGAACATAGCTGAAATGTGGGGATGTGAAGGATCATAATTAAAGGTTGCTTTATTTGGGAGGCAGTGGTATCTATTCATCAGAGCAAGGGCCTGAGAGCTAGGACATGTGAGTCAGACGTCCAGATCTGCCAATGTCTTTGCTGAGATGCCTTGGGTAGCTAGATTAATAATAATATTTTCCATATCTATGGCAGCTCCCACCCGAGATTCTCAAAACACTGCAAATTCTGATCAATTTAGCCTCACAGCAACCTAGTAACGTACACTAGGTTAATATTATCCCCATTTTACAGCTCAGGAAACTGAAACACAGTGTTTGGGTTCCACATTTCCAGAGAATGCTATGTGCATTCAGAATGGACAAAATGAAGTTTGGTTTTGAAAATTTACATGTCTACGTGGGCATGAAGAAAACTAAGCTACTTTGTCTGCAGCCAAGGTCTAGATGAGTAGAAAGAACAGGACTGTACCCAAACCACTGGTATTTTGAAAAAGGGACAGTTATACTACTCACTCCTCCCACCAGAGCATATGCAACTCAGAGCAATACTACCTATTTTGAGCGACAGTAGGTACACAGAATTGGAATTCAGAAAGCTCAGAATCTGGGTATCAGAAAAAGAATCCAGGGGATATTAAAGCTGCTTTGACTAGCTAGATGCTCAGTAAGGCTCCAGTCCAGCAAAGCACTTGGACACACATATGTAATTTTGTTCACTGGAGAGTGCCCTGTTGAGTTTAATGGCACTACTTATATGCACCTATCGTGCATTACTCCCAGGTTGCATATATGCAGGGGAAGTGACCAACTTTTGATTAACCAAAGTCTTGTTGAAAACAGCTATTCTATACTTTTCACCTGTATACGCATGGCACTTTGTGGTATCCATCACAAGCACAATACAGATTTCAGTGAGATTCTGTTTGCTAGGGTACACAACACACTCATCACTGAATGAGTGATGGGCAGTGGCAGCCATTAACTCTGCACTTTCCTGGTTTTATCTAGTTAGTCAGTCTCAACATTATTTTATAGATTATCTTTTATATTTAATAAACTATTTGTCCTGGATTCTCCCCAGTGAGAAATTCCTTTTTTGGTGATGGAATAAAGGACTCAGGGAACACACACAATACACTTATAAATACTTTGGACTTTACTGAAATTGAAGATTAGTGGATTCTCACCATTTATCCTCATGTCAAATCTGCATAGAGTAGCCTGCTATTGGAAATATGATTTTCATCATTTTGTGACTACTTTTGACCTGGGAATGATTCAAAACTTCACTAGGAACAACTTGACCAGCTATTTTTTTTTTGGAACATCTGATCCTAGGATGCCATTTATTGCTTCCTTTAAGATCTCCATGTGGTTGCACTATGTTAAGTTGCTTTTTGTGTGCACAGATGACAATGCTTTTCTATGAACACTTCAAAAAGGGAGTTTGCCAGGATGTCATTAGCAGAATTATCATAAAGGTTTAAAACAGAATCTTCTAGGTGTTAATTTACTCTATTTCTTTCTATCTTCAATGTCCTGGGCTATGTATAACATGTCAGAAGAGTGCTAACATTAATATCACAGAAATGACATTTCGTATCATAATAGAGTTCCATGCTGCAATTTACTTTGGCACAGAAAATACTTTATTAAAAAATCAGATCTAAACCTGAAATCTAGCTGATCTGAACAGTTTTGTTTTTCTTTTTAAAGTCACAGTAAAAATAAGATGAGGATGATATCAATCTCACAGAACAGATTTTAAAAAATTGGGGGTTGTGGGGCTGTGTTGGCCTTCCTCGGCCTCATGAAGTCCTGAATCATTCCTGAAATATAAACTGCAGGGTTGGGTATGGATAATGGGGTTCAAATCATGACTCCTTGCAATCCGAAAGATCCAAGGGCCAAGCTCTGTCCCATTCTTTGATTAAAACTATTTGAAACTTTGCAGCTGTTTAAGAGAAGTAAGTTTTGTCCCACGATGGTTTATGACATGAAATGAACCATGAAACTCTAGAGACGATTATTTTGTTTTTAACAGGAACCTAGAAATAGAATCCCATTTAGATACAGAACTAGCTGAAAACCAGTAAACTGTAAGATCATTTTTGCTCAAAGGCAGATTCCAACTGGCCCTGAAACATTAGTGTTACTTTACTTGCCTGGGTGTCCTGGGCACTGCTGACCTTCCCTGTCGTGATCAGAGAGAAGTTGTAAACAAAGAGCAGCAACAAAGCCAGAGGCACCATGTAAAGCTCTATGTGCCAAACGGTGACCACAAATACCTAAGAGAGACAAAGCAACAAGAGGGGATTTATACAAGTGTTTAAAGAGAAACATAATAAACCCTTTCAATCATTATCCCTTCTAACATGCATCCTTGAATCTCTGTTAACCTCATTCCCACCCACCCCTCTTCAATAAAGAAAATCTACCCAGATAGCTTATTCTCTTTCCATTCTGTCTGATCCATTAGGCTGACATCTGTTAGCTTCTCTGTTCCCATCTCCTCAGAAGAGTACAAGGCCACCAACATAATGCTAGTGCACGGGAATTATTTCCTCTTTGCTGAGACACTGTCAAGTCTGGATAGCCACTGTCCTCAATGCCAGCTCATAGCAAATGCACTTGGCTACTTTTTAGGAGGTAAATCAACTCAGTTTCGTCAAGCACTAATAGCCAGCAGGTTCAATGGGAGTGAGATGGAAACCTTCTGCCCCAAGTGCTGCTGTACGTCCACTCCCACAAAATGACTAGACAGTGGATTTTTACAATGCTTTATTTATCCGCTGCTGCTTCTTCCCTGTGCCCAGGCTGATTCCTCATCACTTGGGGTGGCAAAGCAGCTCCCATATTGAATGGTGCGGAGGAAGAGTATAAAGAATGCTTATTTATCCCTTCCCATGATGCAAGAACCAGGAGTCACATGCTGAAATTAACAGGCAAAAGGATTAAAACAAACAAAAGGAAGTATTTCTTCACATAATGCAGACTCAACCTATGGTACTGGTCTCCAGGGCATGCTGTGAAGGCCAAAAGTACAACTAGATTCAAAAAAGAACTAGATAGGTTCATGGAGGATAGGTACATCAACGCTATTAGCCAAGATCATCAGGGATGCAATGCCAGACTCTAGGTGTCCCTAAGTCTCTGACTGCCAGATGCTGGGACTGGATGACAGGGAATGGATCACTCAATTGCCCTGTTCCCTCTGAAGCATTTGGCATTGGCCACTGTCAGGACAGTTTACTGGGCTAGATGGACTATTGTTCTGACCCACTATGACCGTTTTTATAGGACACCACATTCTCTGTGGTGAGCAGGATGCATGGCCTCCCTGAATGGGATAAAAAAATCCTGTTTCCCAGCCACCTCTTCCCACTGCCTAACCACATTATTTCAGTTGTGTCTGGAGCCCTCTGGGCCTACAGTAAGAGTATGATTTTGCTCATGGGGAGCGATACCTGAACTAGTGATGCCAGAAACTAAAAGCGGAAGCCAAATTTCAAAGCAAATTGATCTGCAAAATGGTTCAGAGAAGGATGGGGCTTCCCTGATGGAGATTTAGAACAAAAATGGCTGGATTTTTCAAAGGAATCAAAGCAAATCAAACAGTTTTTTTGATCATCAGTTCCTTCCTCTATGCAGATAGCAGTAAATATTTTTGTGTACTGACATCATCTGAACAGGGTCTGAGCTTGGAGTTGATGGTAACACAGAATAAGATTATAAATTAGGTCCGCAACTGCCACAGGATGCAGGTTGAGATCACACCATTCTTTTTTCCAGCCCTACAATGTGTTTCCAGGCCAGTCTAATGCTGCAAGTAGCTTTAAGCCAAAAATAAGACACACATACCCAAATGCTTTTTGATTTTTCTCTCCAGAAATGCTGTTCTAGAATGAATGTTCAAGATCTAAAATCCCATCATTAGACTAACACCGCCAAGGTGGAAGTTACTTAACCCATCTGTTTATTTAAAGGGGGGGAAAGAGCTATGACATCGCAGCCAACAATCCTCTACCCTGCCCTTTTTCTTTTACAGCTTCAGGTTGGTGAGAGGTGCTGGACTGACAGCATTGAAACTGAAACTCTACATGTCAGGTCCAGCATGAGCAACAGCAATGAAACCACCATCACATCCTCCTGCCAATACATCCAAATACTGTGAAGGAGAAACTTCAGGGATGAGAGGACGGCTGAGTCTCCACATCTATTAATCCTTGGCGCCTCTGACACTTCTCCCAAGAGTGCCATTTAGTGCCATTTATGGCAGGGATTTTGTGATAGGGACACAAACTGATAGTTCCAACTCCTAAGGTAAAATCCCAGCATCACAGAAATAAATGGGAGTTTTGCCTTTGACTTCAGTGGGGCTAGGATTCCACCCCTGGGAATGGGGATAGATATACTCTGTAAATGAAAAAA
Organism: Gopherus evgoodei; assembly: GCF_007399415.2. Classification (NCBI taxonomy): domain Eukaryota; kingdom Metazoa; phylum Chordata; order Testudines; family Testudinidae; genus Gopherus; species Gopherus evgoodei. The sequence continues at coordinate 11,836,970 of NC_044331.1, forward strand.
TCTCTTTTTGTATAGGACAAACTTTCCAGTCGTCATCCACCTGGGGCCAAACTCAGCCCAGAGACTAAGTGAGGAAAGACTCCACATCCTATCACCCATTCTAAGCCAGCCAATTTTTCACAGACAAGCCCTTCTTTGTGTTGCTATGGAAGGAATTAAAGCAGTGGTTCTCAAACCGGGGCTGCCGCTTGTGCAGGGAAAGCCCCTGGCGGGCCGGGCTGGTTTGTTTATCTGCCACGTCCACAGGTCTGGCCGATCGTGGGTCTCACTGGCTGCGGTTCACTGCTGCAGTCCAATGGGAGCTGCTGGAAGTGGCGGCCAGTACGTCCCTCAGCTCACGTCGCTTCCAGCAGCTCCACTGGCCTGGAGCAGCGAACTGCGGCCAACGGGAGCTGTGATTGGCCGGACCTACAGACAGGGCTGGTAAAGAAACCAGCCCAGCCCGCCAAAAGCTTTCCCTACACAAGCAGCGGCCCAAGTTGGAGAATCACTGAATTAGAGGCTGTTTTATTGGGTTCTGACTGCCAATAACAAAAAGCCTAAGATATATGCTTTTACAAAATGTATTTAATTCCAGATTACAGGGTCCCATATTATTGCTTCACAGCATTGGAAGTTAGAACATGACAAGGTAGATCACATTTTTCCACACTGTACGTAATTCCACTCCACCAATGTATGCCAACATGACCACATCAGAAAGACAGGAATTTGGACAAAACTGGGATAATATTTTGCTACCCTGAAGGAATGCTGTGAGGCTTTCATCAATATTCGCTGCAAAGAGCACTGAGATCCTACAAAGAAGGTGCTATAGAAGGTGGCAAAATTCTCAAAAAAGAGATTCTTCTGAACCTGTTTCAACCCCAACCCCCTTCTCAAACCTCTGCTTATTTAACATCTCTGAGATACAGTAAAGTGTGATTTCAGTTCTGGCCCTAATTCAACCACCACCCTGCACAAGAACGACCTCCACGTATTTATCAGACCCAAGTTTTGATTGTTTTGTGGAAGCTCTTCAATGATAGCATGTATTGTTATGAATTAAAAATCAGCCTAGCCTGCTGAAGGAGGCTGTATTTGCAACACCTATCTGGGATAATACTGAACTTAGTCCCATCATGATACAGAAAGAGATGGCTGGATTTAAGGTCCCAAATCTTCAGTCATCTTTTAGAGGGCCACTGAAGTCAAAAGGTCTCTGCAAGAACCTGCCTGCATGGATCCAATTGCAGAATCAGAGCCTAGTATACATTTTTAGTGCATCTGTCACCATAGCATCTGCACTAGATGATCCAACAGAAGTCCCCAATTGTAATTCTAATATGAACTTTCAAACCTTCTGTCCTTTAGCTAGGATATAAAACAAAGATCCTGTTCATCTGCGATCATTAATCCCACAGTACTTTTTGTACAAGAAAGTTTGTTAGGTCTCCTGACCAAATTACAGTAAAATTAAGCTTATTTACAAAATAGTTTCATAGTTGCAACCGGTAAAGGTTGCTGATCAATTTCTTTCCTAAAGTTACATTGTATTGCTACTGATGCACCAATAGTCAGCTGCCAAGTTACAACGCACAGGTAGCTGCACTTTACTAAGCCTGCTTTGAAAGAGCTGGTTTGCTGCTATAGCTAGAGTACTGAGAGCTTTAATCTCTGTTGCACAGTATGGTGGCAAGGGCAAATTTATTTATATATTCAGAAATTAGAAATTATTCAGCCTCAGAGGTATGTGAGGTGATTACTTAGAAGAACACTGTACAGAGTAGTTTATAAGCTATTTGTAAAGTGTATTAGTATATTTTTCCATGGAATGTGCCTTATACATAGTCCCATAGCATCATTCATCCAAAGACATAAAAGGAGTTCCATACAAAACACACTAAGTCAGATATTATCATCCTCACTTTATACTTCTGGAAACTGAGGCAGAACTAGGTTAAATTACTTATGCAAGATCCCAATGATTCAGTGGCAGAATAGGAAAGAGAACCCAGGAGTCCTTGCCCAAAGTACTCTGTTCTATCTTAACTTTTACATAGTGCTTCAGAAGACTAAACTCCTTCTATTAAATATTAACCATTAACACTATCACCACCTACATTGGTAAACTGCATATTCCAGATGGGAAAAGTTAGCAAGCAAGAGTAGAAGCCAATTTCTGAAATATAAGTAGAAAAAGCCAAATAATTTTTCTGAAAGCACTGAACTGGGCAGTATAAGAACCAATAAGGAATAGAAATCTAAGAATTATAAAACATAACAACCAAAGTTAAAAAAAAACAAAACAGAAATGAGACAGACCTTTCTGGAGAAGAAAGCACTCTTGGAGTTAAGATTTAGAGTGGAGTCCTGTCTCGAACAGAACACCAGCATCATAGCTTTGGAGACGAGTCCACTTGATTTCAGCTGATTAATGTGTTGCTGTTTCAAAGGGCCTAATAACTACAAGTTAAAGCTCTGGAGGTTTGGAAACCATTTCATCTGGAAAATCATTGAAGAGGAGTCCAACTGTTCCTGTCAAGAGGCATGGAACCACCATGAGAGTGGCCCTTTTGACAGCAGCGTAAAAGATGAGAGAAGGCAATCTGAGCTGAAACCCTTACAAACATTTTGAATCTTGCTATTCTGTCCCTCTGGTTCCAATTTAGAGAATCTGACTATTAAAGACATATTTTAGATGGGTGTCTCCTGAACTATGCCCATAATACAGTTATCACCAGCAACCCCACAATCATGGGGTAGAATAATGTTTTGGAGATTTAGAATCCTAATTTATTTTGGGAGGGGCGAAGGGGAGGGACGTGTTGCCAGTGTCAGTGTAGTACCTCTATATGGTAATTATGAATATTTATCTCTAATAAAAAAAAAACTTCCCTTTGACCCATTAAGCCTTTTTGGGAAAGTGAAGGTTAACACCACCACCCCTCGCCCCATGAGCTGTGTGACAGAGTAATTCTTGGGAAGGGACAGTGATGGGGAAAGTACAAAGAAATAATTTTCATCAGATGGAAAAAAATAAAAAAGGGAAAGGATATGAAACGTGAGCAAAGAACCTTTACTGAAACTGCAGTTTGTCAGGCTGACCATTTTAAGTCCCACTACTAAGCAAATGACTCATCAATGGAGCTTTTGAAAAATGTTTGCCAAACACACCTGCAAAAAACAAAACTAAACCCCCAAACCCTTACACACACCTCACAAGATTTCACTGATCACAAATCTAAAACCAGCTTTGTCAAAAAGTTTGCTTAGATTCATGAAATATTGGCCCGGTTGGGGGGAAAACATGAGCTAATCTGCAGTTGTGCCTCCAAGGTATCTGTTTTGGCCCCAAACCAGAACTCTGATTTTGACCTGACACACAAATATGGTCCAATGAATTGAGCATGGTCCTGGGGAAGAAGAGCTCCCCAATTCTAATTTACCTAAAGGCTAGCTAATGTATTCAAATCCTTAAGTACATAATAGTGACTATCAAATGGGAGTCGCTGTCACAGCTGAATGCTCAGTGATGGACAAAATTACAAGATACATCTCTTCAGATAATATTTTTAATCCTTCCCTGTCCCAAACAAAGTAAGGGATTTTAGCCATTACAATACGGTATTGCCCTAAAGAAAAAAAAAAGGAAAGATTAATCTCTAGGAAAAAATAGGCCTACTGACAACTTTTATTTCTATCAGAGAGTTATTCCGATGATTAAAAAGGAAAATACACAACATAACAACACCAAAGAGCAAGCAGCTTTAGCAGCAAGATCTTGCAAAATGTGAAAATGTCACTTTATCAAGAAATACTCTGCTACTACACACATCTGACTGTGACAGATAATTGATAATTGTGGCCACACCCCTTGCAGTGCGCTCCCTTATGGTATAGCAGTGGCATCATCTCTGTTTCCTACGGGGCCTTCAGCTGTTCCACCCAACCTCCAATACCTGGCTAGCTCTCTGGCTAAGTCACCTAAAAGTTCCACCCTTTCTGAGGTACCTCCAAAGTACAAAACAAACAAAGAAACGTGATCTCTTCCCTTCCCTCAGCGAGGCCCTAAAGCATCAGTTTTCCCCGCTTCCTGGCCCCAGCCAGACTTCTCTCCCACAGTGAGAGCACACGGTCTGCTCTCTCCCAGTCAGCCAGCAGCTGAGATGGGCTTTCTTTTTCACTCCTCCCTCAAAAACTGACACCTGTTTCAGATATCACAAGGTGGGGGTTATTGGACCCACAACAGCCCACTGACCCTTTCCTGACTCATGTGAGGTTTATATAATCCATCACAAGAACGAAGTCCAAATCCTGGCCCCCAGCATGAAGTCTGCTAGGTCAGACTATGTACTGGGAAATGCTTCCAGAGCTACAGCAGCCTCTTTGTCCTATGGATAAGCAAAGGCTGATGCACCCACGTAGCATTGTCTCCAGCAGCCCTGCGGTGCGGTAGTGCATCAAGAATCCATTGCACTGGTTCTCCAAATCCTCCCCCAACCACCCCAACACACTCAGTCAAAGTGTACCAAATATGGTGCCTGATGGAAATAGAATTAAAATTCAAGAAATGGTTGATCAACAAGACTGTATTAGAATTCCCCTTTCATTGTAATGCAATAACATGAGATATAACATGTGGCAAAAAGAGAAATAATGTTTAAATAAACAGTTGCTGACAGAAGAAACCTATTTGCTTTAGATCTAATTTGCTTTTCCACAGCAAAAGAATGTGGGGAATCTCAATAGTGTTATGAATTGTATGTTCTACATACAGCTTGGATCACTGACATAAAAAATGACCCGAAGGAAAGGAGATCTTTAAATATTTATACCACGTTACCTGCTATCACTACATTGCTCTGTGCATCTCATCAGTGTAACAAGTTCCTGATTTTAAGGGTGTACCTCTGGCAAAGAAATGTTAGCAGCCCTCTGCAAACTCTCCGTCACAAACAGGACTAGCTTCTAAGCAAAAGAAATTATGCCCAGAAAGAACACAGTCTCTGTGTATTAGATGCATGTCACTGCACAGAACTAGGGATTAGAAACCAACATATGTTCAGAAAAAGGGCTCTTAACAACAATAAAAACAACCTCAAAAGGTGTTGGTTACATAAGACTGAGGAGCAAAAAGGAAAAGGCCTGGATAGTCGTTACAAACGGATTAGATTGTTACAGCCCTTACTCCGCCACAAGATGAAGTAAAAGGGTTAAAGCCCTGCCCCTCCCTCTCATGCTTTGCCCTGTGTAGGGTATGTCTACACTGAGAGTGGGAGTTGTAATTTTCAGCTTGAAGAGACACACCAACAGCTGAATGATCTAAAAATAAAAGTGAAGCCGCAGCAGCGTGACCAGCAGGAAGGGCTAACAGACAGGGTACATGCCTACCATCTCAGGCAGGTACATACTCAGGCAGCTGTTCACCGCGCCGTGGTGAGCCTTCTATTTTTAGTGCACTAGCTCAATCATAGCTAGCACAGGTATGTCTCCTAGAGGTGGAAATCACCATCTTACCTCCAGAGTGCCTATTCCAGAGGCAGTGGAGTGAGGAGAGGCTATTCACCCCACACTCCCTTCCCCCGCTGAGAGAAAGAGATGGGAAACAGGCTTCACCCACTCCATTCAGCAACCAGAGTAACTAGCCATGTGCACTGAGGCATGGGGAACAGATTGCTCAGTGAAAAGGGGTGAAAGAACCTACTTCCTCCCTAGAGCACCAAATGAGCAGGAGAGGAATTGGGCTTCTATGAATTATAATTAAGTATTGCCAACTCCAAGCATTACGAGACATAAGTCATGCCCCCTCCCTCGTCTTCCCCCAAAAATCATAGATTATTTGAAAATTCTCCTGCTGTTTAAACTAATGAATGCTGGGTCCTATTTACATAGCTTCTGGTTTTTGAACCTTTGGCAGGGGAAGACACATTTTCAAGCTTTTTTCTGCTGCTGTGAGCAGCTTAAATGAAAGCTGCGGCTCTCATGTAATCACAGGCCTCCCAGAGCTGGAGCTTAAAGAAAAATAACAGATACTGTGAGGCTCCCAATATAACCACAAGAGTTGGCAGGCTGAAGTTTCTTCTCTGTTTTTCTCATGGGACACCACAGTTATTCACCACCCTGTATTCAGGACAGATGGTATAGGTAAATTCAAAACTAGTTGTGATTCCTTGCAGGATGTCCAGATTCTGATCTCAAACTGTTTGTACGGTATTGCTACCAACTAGAACCCTGCGTGGGACTATTTTTTTAATCCTGCTCCCATTTTTCCCTGCAAATATCTATCCCACCCACTTCGCATTGTTTCTTGCATTTTTAACCCACACCCCCGCCCCCTGCAAAAACCTTCAATCCCACAAGTCCCGCAAGAAAGAGAGATTCCCTCATGGTACTAACCCCCACCCCGCAAACAAAAAAGGCTGGTTTCTATATTATATTTAAAAATAGAATTCAGACACAATTTTTACCACTAAAAGAATCAAACAAATCTTGCTTAAACCATGTAAAAATACTTTATAATAAACATCAAGTCTCCTTCTACCCCTCGCTTAAATTGAAGTATTAAAAGTTTTAGAGTGTTTCCCCACAAAGTACCGCAGTCTTTTTTTATTTGCTCACCCAATACTGCCCACAACATAGTACATTTTACCTGCTCCTGCTCTAATGGCAGCGGGTCCTGTGGGATCCCAGTCCTGCTGCAGGGCACTGGCATCGATTTCAATGGACTTACACCAGCATGTCAGATCAGAATTAGATATCAAAGAATAATCAAACAATGAATTGCTGTTTTATTTTGCTGCTTGGTATTTCCAAAATACTCAATTGACCTGGGCTTGCAGTGCTTGCGCTGCGCGACTGAAAAAAAAACAGTCTGGATATTTCTGCTCAGGCAGGAGCCCAGGCTTTGAATGCAGAGGGTTCCAAGTGGAATGTCTACATTTCTATTTTTAGCCCCACAGCTCAATTCAATTGACCCAGGCTCTGAGATTGGTACCATGTTTTTTTCTGGGCTGTGTAGGCATACCCAGGGATGAGACACCCAAGGCGGCATGTCAGACGTCACACTATGAGATAGCAGCCCAGTAGAGAGAAAACAAGATCCCTTAAAGATTCCCATTCTACTAGAGCTTAGAGTAGAGCCCCCACTTGACAATGATTTTTGCCCAATGCTTTGTACTGCATCGCATACATCTGAGGATGACGCAGTTAGGTGTTGGTGCTGATGCTGACGCTATATTTCAACTAGAAAAAAAAAAGCTAGGTTTTATTTTAACATATGTACATTTAATCCCAAAAGCATAATAGCCTACCACAACTCTGGTTTGATGCTTTTATATAGTTTTCTTGTGGCTACCACTTCCTCCCTCCTCCAGCCCCAGGGAGGGGTAAAGTAAGAAGGGTCCTTGGGATCTATCTTTATGCATGTACAGTAGTTTTATAGTGAGAAGCCTTCAGATCTTTTTCTGCAGTGAACACTGTAGAAACAGCCATTTGTTAGAATGCTGACGGTTCTAATTTTTCCCTTGTGTTTTTATCTACCATATTTTACATTTCCTGAGCCAAGTAAAATACAGCTAAGATCCTCATGCAGTAAACCTTAATAAAGTGAGGGGGTGGGGGAATTATTTACTACAGTTTGATACTTTGTGCGGGGGCGGAAATCAAACTGTTGCCTACAATGGGGTTAAAGCAAGCTGTCCCAGGAAAAGGACGGGGGAAGAGGTACCTTAAATCAGATTTTTAAAAAGGCTTCATTACTTTATCTTGGCTAACCTAATGAAAGATAACATTTTTGGATCTCTGATTCATTTTCTGTAGCAGAAGTAGGGTCACAGTTTCATGGCTAGGATCAGACAAAGTTTCTCATTATAGGTTTTCGAAGACGCCAGTAATTGTGCAAGTTGAAAGTCGGATTTTTCAGTAAATACTTCTTTCAAAAAGCATCAGCAAAACCTCTGCGCTGATTAAAAGGAAGCAAAAGAAAAAATACTTAACATTTTATTTGTTCCTGGTAAAGCCAAGCAACTTAAAAAGGTCAAGAAAAAAATCACCATTATCTGCACCGATAAATGTCTGCTCACTTTGGAGACATATTGGATAACATTATAGGAAACATTAGCGGTAAGAGTCAGATGGTGTTTTAATTGTACAGTAAGTGGGAAAAGTATTCAGTGCAAGTGTACTTTGCCTTTGGTAAAATCAACATCAAGTTACAATTGTTACTAAAAAGGAGGCTTAAACTATATACTTAAAAGGCTTTCTGCCTTACGTTCATAGTGCAGATTAGATTGAATGAATAAAGACAAAAGGGCTCTCTGTAATAAACGAAGTGTATTTAATTAGAACTAATTCAGCGTACAGTGGCAGGAGTATCGCAGTTCAGTGCATAAGGTTACTTCGCTGGCAGCCTTCATCTCTGGCATGGAAAGAATTTGGGTTGCAATAAACCCACATAAGTGTGAAATAGCTGCATGTACATTGTAGTGCTTAAGACTGAACTGGTATCCTTCTTTATGAAATCTCCCATTCTAGAAAATAGTTTGCTAGGCTGAATACTCTCTGGAACCTGGGACCAAGGATGGATCCATGGTCAGTTTGATAGAATTAGTATATGGATTTCTTTGTTTTTAACCTGGGATCAAAAATAAAACAAAACAAATAAGCATGCACTGATCACAATACAAGCTTGTCCTGTGAAAAAATAGTAAATATAAAGCATACTCTCAGACAAAGAATTTCAGATTATTCTCCTCCCAGCTGTGTGTACATTAATAGTTTCCTAGTAGCAGATTATGGCACTGCTCAGGAATCCAGAAGTCCTCTTTGTCAATCTGACTACAAGATTCTGTAGTCAAGAAAAGAACAAAAACAGTAACTACCCCCCTCCCCCCACCTCCAACAAGTAAGTTAGATCTCCAGAAAAATCTTTGGTGATTAAAACACACACAAAATTATCATGTTCATAAACTATATAGTTCCAAAATTGCTACAGTGCGTAATGAATGCACTAAAACGCCGGGAACAGTCATCGTAATTACAGTCCTAAATATGATAACTTTCTTCATCTCAGTCTTGCATATTTTAGACTAGCAATAGCAGCCGCAACAAAAATCTAATATTGACAGCAGGATTATGCAATGAAGATTCTTCAGTGACAGGCCTATAGCATCTTGTTTTACAAAGCACAGAATGGTTTAAAAAAAAATGCAAGACCCTTTTGCAATTTAAGGCAGCTGTTCAGGTAAAACCAAAGCCAGAAGATTGTTTATTTTAATAAAGCTATTATATGCACAGCTCCAAATTAGGAATGGCAGGAGACATGGGGATGCCTAAACCACCACCACCTGTTTGCCCTGAAAATCAATTAAAGTCACACTATCACAGCAATCCTTTCTTAGCTAATAAAAGTTATACAGCTTTAACGTGCAACTTTAGGTGCTTTTTGGGAATGTGCCTGAAACCTAAAGCCTGAGTCTCGCATTACTTTGGTACTCACATGGATATGAGCTAAAGACTGCTAAACCAGCCTTTGGGGATGGGGAGTAGGGGAGCTAGTAAGGAAAAAGTGACATTGTAGCTGCTGTTTTCATGACCAATAATCAATAAATTCTAAAAATGCATCCTAGAACTATATATATTTTAAACAGGAGAAAATCAAAGCCCTTTATGACTCACGCCTGTTTGACATATTATGTGCTGCAAAACAGATCCAACTTTGCAAGTTGAAAGCAAGGGCAGTAGAGACATCCCAAGTGTTTTAGTAATTAAACGAATATGCATAATGAACCATATGCCCAAAGGGCCTGTTCTTCATGTGGGCCAGATTTTTGTTTGAATTTTTAATTTTTATAAACAGATGAAACATTTCATGTAATACAGCAACAGTGTGAGATAACATGCTATGTGGGAAAGTGAGAGGCAACTGCCCATGTGAGAATGATCAGAATATACTTGATGAATTCTTCTCTTAAGATTTCCTAGTCAGATTCAAGAGTTAAGAGACATGCATGTTAACCATTATGGAAAAAAACCACATTACTGCATGAGAACCACCACAGATTTTGAGTGGAGTTTTATATACATTTGGGTCCTGCCAGAAGACTCCAGGAGGATGAAGAAAGGTCAGCTCATGATCAGAGTTTTGTCAAAATAATCAGACTTTTGGATGAACACTTAATACTCTGGGCCCACTGCAGAAGTTCAGGATCTAGATCTATGTAAGTAGGTTAGCTACATAACCAGCATTACAGTGACTTCTAAAGCTACAGAGGTTAAAATAATTAAGCTTTTGTAAATATATTCACTTAGTTACTGTAAATTTATGCTGGGTATAGAACTATCAACTCCAAAAGCCTTATGTCAAGGAACAAAAACAAAATCTGACCTGCTTCAGAAGTAAACAGTGACTTCTAAGGAAAGTCAAGAAGTTAAACTTTTCATAGTGTTCTTCTGCTATCAACTCAAAATTTAAACAATACAAATGGAATGTAAAACAGACCCCATCCTCCTCTTCAGAGGATTTAAAAGGTGAAATAAATGAGCTGTAAATAATGTCACTCATTGCTTTCACTCCTAATTCAGGGTTTATGCTTTTGACACCGCCTGGTTTACTTGATCTAGTGGTCTCCGTGGAAAGACAGATAAACTTCAACGGCTGTCAGAAGACAAAAATTGACAAGGAGCGTCACCTTTCCTGACTGCTTAAATCCTTTAAGGAAGTGTTGGAGCAATTAGAGAAGGAGTCTAATCTTTGCAGAGTGCATTAACACTCTCCGACCTCCCAGACAATAGATCAGAACTCAGACATATAATGCTTCCCTAAGGCTTTTTAGCCAGAGCATTTGATCTCATAGTCACTCTGTATGTGTTACTATAGGTATCAGTGCATAAGACATTATTCATTGTGCATTACAGGTCCACTATCTCTGTTAGTATCCTTTTAAAACAGAGAGCAGGGAAGCCATTGCAATCTATGGGACTGCAGAGTTATTACTTTTCAAAAAAACAGGCAGCAGCGCTACAGAATATCAACACTAATAATAATTTTAGGTTATTTCACTGTTTATTTCTCTGCTTGGGAACATAAATCTGTTTTTAAAAGGCATAACTTAATATTTTAGTCATAAAAATAATCATTGCAAATAAATGCAATGCTTAACTCCTAGGAAAAGACTTAGAGGAGAGGGAATTACAGACACCAATCTAGTTGATCAAGAAAAGCAAAATGGATAGTTGTAAATAATCCTCCAAAATTTGTATAAGAAAGTAAAACTTCCACAAAGTACTAACTAGTAGATCAAGGCATAATTTAATTCCTGGGGGACACATGCCACTGAAATGCTGATCTCACTGTATAAGTTACGCTTTCCCCATTTAATATTCTACACGTTTTTAGAAAATTTGCTTAGCACATTTTTAAAGTGGGATTAGACCTTCCATATTGTCATCGTCTGACAGAAGCCAGCTTTGAACATTCTTTATATGGACATTGCAAAATGGGTTTTTACAGAGTAGCTAACTAGATTTCTACCCACCTTTGAATAATGGGAGCTGCAATCAGGCTAACAAGTATTTTTTCTATGCTTAAATCCATTTGATGTACACTGCCAGCAGATAATAGGGGTCAGATACCTAGGTACAGTTTGCAAGATTCTGTTTGCTTTTCTACAGATCTACATGCAGCTGCTTTTGTGAAGTACCTATGTTACAAACACAACAAAAAAGGTTACGGCTACTAGTATGTGTATATATACATGAACTCCTTCCATATCGAAGTATGACACAGCCGTTTTAAAACTGAACAGCAACAGAATACAACTAATGAAAATTAGTGATTGGCTTTGAGACAAAGCTGTACAGCTACTATTTGTCATTAAAAGATAAAAACTGAGGAAAAAGGTAGCACCATACCATGGAAAGCAATTTATGAGAGTTCTGAACCTAAACTAGCAGGGAAGACTAAGTTTGCTTGTTGTTTGGGTTTTTTGTAAAGGGTAGATTCCTGTAAACATACTGTGCTCTTCTCAGAGAATCCTCTAAGAAAGCCTAATGTGAGAGTCTGAAATAAATCAGAAAAATAAAGACGAGGGAAAACAACAGTACTGTAATATCTATACATTTACATAAAATATATAAAGTCACTGCATTGTGTTTAAAATAAAGAGCACCCTAAATAATTCTAACCTTGGCTAAAATGCACCAGGAAAAAATACAGATTAATCCATTTGCTTTTGGTGAAGTGGGGGAGGTGGAGTCAAAAATCAGGGCTATACTGGGAAGCTAATTTCAACCTTTGCTATCAAGATACTGCATCTTACCATAATCAACTATTTTATTTTTTTCATAGTTTGCTAGGAGTTTGCGGATACCCTCAGATAAAAATACATTTCCTCCGTCCCCCCAAAGGGCTAAAAAGGAAGAGAATGGGCTAAACATCCAATTGGACTTGATGTTATGATTTGATTTTAGGGTATTTATTTATTTATTATTACTATTATTATCCTTAACAATCTTGTATCCAACAAGTCCGGATTTCCTGGTAGCTGAATCTAACCTCTGCCACATGCATTATATTTTAGTTGCAGGTAAAGAAAAGCAAAACTAAAAAGGAAAACAGCAAAGAATCCTGTGGCACCTTATAGACTAACAGACGTTTTGGAGCATGCGCTTTTGTGGGTAAACTGCAGTTGCATCTGAGGAAGTGGGTATTCACCCATGAAAGCTCATGCTCCAAAATGTCTGTTAGTCTATAAGGTGCCACAGGATTCTTTGCTGCTTTTATAGATCCAGACTAACATGGCTACCCCTCTGATACTAAAAAGGAAAACAGGCTTTTTAAATGCAATAGGAGTTCTATACCAAGTCTCTTACATTTCAGATCTTGTAAAGAATGAAAAAAATAAAGTGGTCTTCCCTTGCAGACCCCTTACTTCCCACACCCTCTCATCACCATAGCTATCATCATCACCACAAAAGATAAAATGTTGTATTTTGACTTCAAAATACAATATTTCTTCCAGATTTCTGCAAGTAGCGTTCGATTGGTACTGAATGGGTGTCTGAAATTAAAAATAAAATAGTTCACGAAAGAAAAAAAAAAAAAGAAACTGCCAGAAAAATCTGACAAAACCCCCCATTAAAACAGGAGTTTAATCATTCATGAGAGTTTATCGCCACCTACAGGATTTTCCCCCAGTTTTGAAATCCTCGATGAAGAGTTTGCTCTAAAATGGAGGGCCGGATCCTCAGTTGGTGTAATTCAGCATAGGGCCACTGAAGCCAATTATGCTGATTTCCACCACCTAAGAATCTGGCTCTATTTTTTCTATCAGTCCAAAAGAGTGAAAAGCCCAATTTTTAGAGACATTTTTTTTTCCTTTTAGATGATACTCATGTTAAAACTAAAGAATGTGTTTGTTTTTTAAATGAAGACACAAAAATAAAACTAACAGTTACATGATGCCTAGACTAATGGAAAATTCAATTAAGGTCAGCGTGAGTCCATACTCTTTGGGTACAACAAAAACACCTACTGGTGCTCCGAGATGTTTTCTGATAGATGACAGGGTTAAAATAACATAGTAAAAATTCCAGCAGAACCTGGAAAAAGAAAAGTACCTCAGGGGGTTGCAAAACATGGTACATTTTTAATTGAATGTTCATTTTTATACTGCATATGTACTTACTGAGGGTGCTAAAAAGGTTTTATTGAAACTTAAAAGATGAAGTTCTATTCATTCAATACTGTTAACTTTCTGTGATGCAGTCCACAAGTAAAAATAAAGAGAGAGTCTGTGAATGTTATAAGCCTTGAAATTGCAAAAAGAGAAAGAGATTTTCTGGTAGAACCAGATGAGCTGATTTGATTGGTCACGAGTACATTTTTGTTATCGGTCTGCAGATTAGTCAGATGACAAAGATTATAATGATTGCTGTCTCATAAATTCAAAATATACTCTAGAAACACTTTGTTTGAAGCCTCCCTAGCAAATCCAGAACCGCACTTTCATGACAAAAGAACTGCACATTACACTGTACTTTTCCCTATATTTCTGTAGGAAATTCTTGGTGACATCAGTGGAATTCTGTACAAAGAATGCGTACGACCCATTGAATCAAGGATGACCTGTACAATGACAGTAAGAACAATGAGCTAAATCTATTTCTGGCATGAGTAGATTCTGCATCTCCACTGACAGCAATGGAACTGATCTTGCATACATGGATAGTGAATTTGGACCAGTGTCCTTTAAAATTAGTTGAATCCCAGGAAAGATGCTTCATTGTGTTGATTTGTGATTAGAACAACAACTAAAAGGACAGAATGTATCTGCTAAAACTCTAGGAAGTAGGGAATCCAGTGGTGTTGAATATACAAGTAAAATCCAGCAACAGACTGGATCACTTTTTTATCTTGTTGAACATAGAGTGTTTGTTAAATAAATAGAAATTGTGTGGGATGGTACAAGACCAACAATAATCTTCTGTAAATTTAGATTCATAACTTCAAAAGACTAACATGTACGATTAAAAAAAAAGGCTTCATAAATCAAACAGCTAAAGTACAATACACTATAGCAAACTCTAACCAGACCACAAAGAGAGTTCTCTCTTCATAAACATCAGATCAGGCAGCTAAAATTATTACCAAAGCTCTCTTGTAACTGTCACCTGTGGTGGGTATAATTACAGGCTACTGCTACAAGCACGCCCACGTCATATGGCAATAAAAGGACCTACAGCTTGCCAAGACCAGCCAGACAATGGAGAACACATACCACCTGACGAGAGCCCAATAAGATCAGCCAGAGAGACTAATAAAAATGACAGCTTAGAAACAAATGACAAAGCTCGAACCACAAAAAAGGCAATATCAAATTAGTTGGAAATGCAAGCGCTGAGCAGAGTGCTCCAACAGGTCACAATTCAAGCAGAAAGCCAGTCAGAACTGTTGTCACACATGTTTGGTTCAGGTTTAAGCTCTAAAGAACCCTCTTCATTAGACAAAATGTTTGCACATTTGGGGCTGACTTTGTGTGTCATTATTAGACAGCCAAACCAATGAAAAATACAAATTATGAATTCAACTCAGTAAGTGGGGGGAGAATCTGTTTTAAGAGGTTATCTATCCTTGTACCACAACAGTGAATTCATTTCTGTCTTTAGAAGCCGGCATGCGCGGCTCCCAATGACCCAGTCAATGGGAGCTGTGCCCACATTTATCCTATGTCAGAATTGGGCTTTTTGGCTCTGGCTGCAAGTTTTGGATTACAAATATAAAAAAGCCTAGAGCTTAATTTAAAATCAGTTTAATGTAAGTATAAGAAAAATGGGAGGCAAAGGCTGAGGATTTCCCAAGCCACTAGGGCTGAGGGATTAATTTCTACGTGATGCACACAAGTTTAGAAACCCCTGCACAGAAAGCGCTGCTATTATTCACATAAATGAGTATAGGTTAGAATCATGTTAAGGATTTGAGCCACCAAAGGCACTGAAATTCATAGCTAAGGATGAAATGTCCAATTCACAGTGCAATACAGTTAAGCAGACACAGAAGAGTAGAGAATTAACCCTTAATTGTACTCCCAAACAATATTTGATAGATCTATTTTGTAAGGGTGCTTTGCTTTATGCTATCTCTCTTCAAGGCACTTTAAAATGGGCTCCACAATAGGATCAATATAGGACTGGCAGATTCTTAATGATATTTTGATTTCTTAAATCTTTGCTTGTATAAATCTGAAGTTTCCTTTATTGTTAGTTGAAGTAGTAGTGGTGGCAATAATAGTTGAAAATCCACTGAGGATTGAAATTCGGCCAATTAAAACATCAGAAATAGATCTATAGAAATAGTAAAGAATCACCAAAAGGCTCACTTTCTTCAAACACTGAACAGGGAACTTTACTAGAAAAAGGAAAACAGTGTTACTACCAAAGATACAGTCTTCCCCTTCCCCTCCATTTCATTTCAGAGTTTCTGCCTAGGGATTCTCTCAGCCCCCTGTGCTGTTTGGGTTTCCTGATAGTTTTAGAGAAACAACAGTTATATTCTCAAAAAGACTGGCTTGAGCTGCAAAGTTCAGATCCAGACTTTCCTGCAATCTGAGGTGAGGTTGGATCAGATGGGCTTAAACAAGCCTTTCTTTATTTCAAATTATTATACTCCCATGAGACTGTTCTCTCCATTATAAGAGCCAGGTTTTCATCCTGCTCCCTCTAGACTATGCTTCCGCTGCTGCACATGAAAATCTACATTTGTGCATGCAGCTCTGTTACATGCATGTGACCGGAGACATGCAGGCAAAAGTTCTGATGACGATCATATACAACAAAAGAAACTCAGTGAGAATACACCTTATTGTAGGGACATCAAGCTATGAATTTTGGGGGGGATGGTGGGGGTGGGATGGAAGGCTACTGTTAAAGCTTGAGAAACCTCTCTGAGTTCTGCTGCTGCGGTTAATATTCACACAGCAGTGACAATCATAGTGATGACGATGAGACACGCACACAAGGAAAGTAAACAAATGTTATTTCCAGCTCTTGCAAAAACACATGGACAAAGTTAATAGGGAAATAGCCACTTGGAAGTGTCACAACATTATAAACAATAGTTAAAAGACAATGTTTAACATTTAAAGTTTGGGTGAGGCTAAATTGAGCAGTGATTTATGGAAATTAGCCTTTCAGCTCTAAAGAGGAAGGATAATCATATGGTTCTAGCGGAGGCTTGTGAGTCAGGGGCTCTGGGCTTTATTCCTCACTCTGCCAATGACGCAATGTGTGACCTTGTACAAGTCACAAAAACCCTTTTGCTCGAGGTTTAGGATCTCTCTTTAACCGATGCTCAGGCAGGAAGGTGAAAGCACTCAGACAGACAGCAAGGACACTTTCTGTACTCCAGCTAGCAGCAAGATCTGGACACATACTGTCTCTGCTGGTTTAAGAACTGTGACTCGCTCTTCCCATCTGTATGGTCACAATGCTAGGCAGGCATTCTCCCTTGGCCTGCGCCGCTTCTCGCAGCTCCCATTGGCTTTGAGCAGTGAACCGTTGCCAGTGGGAGCCGTGATCGGCTGAACTTGTGGACGGGGCAGGTAAACAAACCGGCCTGGCCCACCAGGGGCTTCGCTACACAAGCAGCGTTCCAAATTTGGGAAACACTGACCTAGAGAAGTCCCTCCAGATTAGGATTGATACATGCTGGCAGTGCAATGTGTGTGGAAAAAATGTTCTGCTGCTGCCCTGTAGATAGAGGTTATTCATCAGGGCTGCATCAGCACTAAATCCATCATTATTTTAAAGTTGTCATTTACAGCAATATGTAAAAGAGTTGTGAATATGTAAACTAATTTATTAAATAATCTGCATAAAATGTCACACATGGAGCTGTGCAAAATTTAGCAGCTACATATCACCACCACACACGCTTCCTATACTGCACTTCAGCCAAAAATTATGAACAACCAGCCCAGCTCTGCCTATGCCTGCTACCATTTGCTGGCCAACCAGCCTAAAACACCAGCTATGCATGGCCTTGGAAAACAGCTTCTACCTGTCCCTATCCCTAACTGCAGCCCTAGATAGTAGAGGTCCAAGACTGAAATAGTAGGGTATGCCTAAAGTAAGTCTGAGGTGTACTGACAGAGCTCAGTAGGGGGGTGGGGGAACAGAGGGGAGGAGCTGAAGGAGATTTGCAGTGAGGTCAGAAGTTACCTAAAATACTATGGAGTTTGGTTTGCACCTTTCGCCTGGCTCTAGTCAAATGTCTCTTATGACTTCCATGAACAATTTTAAAAGGAATACAATAGTAAAAGGCAGGCAATAGGTTCTATTAATTTGTACCAGATTATAGTTTTCTTAATGCAATTACTGTAATTTCTTTAGATGACATAATTACTATTAATGCATGGAAAACTGTCAATAGAAGGTGTAATTATGTTGCAAAAAAATCATAATCACAAAGTGCAATGATGCATATTTATTTTAAAAAATCATTTTGTGATTAAAATTAACTTTTAAAATATTTTAAAAATGTGTAATATATAGCAATAGCAATTAACTTCACAATTAATGTATGGGCTTAACTTCCACAACCATATTTGTGGTCTTTTTTAATATGAACTAAACAAGATGGAAAACAGCATCTAAAAAAAATTAAGCCATATATAGGTCTTATGCTGGAAAAACTAGCAAGTTGGGGGCATGTGTGTATATCAGTTTGCTCATAAGCAGAAAATACCTACAGAAAATTTCAGGCTGAAGATAGAAATGAATAAATGATTTCTGAAAAACAGTAGCATACTATGGAAACGATGTTTAAATGGATGATGGCATAACAAGAACCAATTGCTAGAAGCTGAATATTGACACATTCAAATTAGAAATTTTAGGCACAAACTTTTAACAGTGAGAAAGATCAACCATTGGAACTAATTACCAAGGGAAGTTTTGATGTCTTTCATATCAAGATTAGATGCATTTCTGCAAGACAGGTTTTAGCTAAATACAAGTTAATAGGCTCAATACAAAGGTAGCTGAATGAAATGTAATGGCTGAGATGTACAGTAGGTCAGACTAGATCAGGGGTTGGCAACCTCTGGCATGCAGCTCGCCAGCGTAAGCACCCTGGTGGGCCGCGCCGGTTTGTCTGCCTGCTGTGTCTGCAGGTTCAGCCGATTGCGGCTCCCACTGGCTGCGGTTCACCGCTCCAGGCCAGTGGGGGTAGCGGGAAGTAGCATCGGCCCAGGGATGTGCTGGCCGCCACTTCCCGCCACCTCCATTGGCCTGGGACGGTGAACCATCCAGTATATCTATGCAGTAGGAACTATCCAGTATCTATGCAGAACTTCAAGTCAAATGGCCCCTAACACTCTCCATGAGCAATTTGTCAAAATATATGGATATTCCTAATTATGTGCCAATATATCAGTGTCATTTCTGGGTCTGCAGTGATTGTGATATTCACTATGTAGACAACCAAAGGTTTATAGACTAGTTATGTTCCACTAACACCCTGTTTTGTGCACTTAAGTGGTACACAGACCTTGTACTGGCCTATGCACAAGGGTGAATTTCACCAAGTTAAATTCATTTGGTTATTGAAACTTTACCTTTCCTCTCACCTTTCACACACCAAAATTCAACTGACTAAATTCTGATTTCAGGTAACACCTATGTAATCCCAAACAGTACTTACCCTAGTGTCTGCGCAAATGACTGTAGAGATAGTGTGATGGGGCATATTCCCCACACTGGCCACTAAGCGAGTAAATTGGGCCAGGCAAGCCTAACTGACCAATTAAGCAGCCAGTAGGGGGGAGATATAGGCCAGAAGACCACCACTAATTGGAGGCAGGCGCAGCTGGGCTAGAATAGAAGGGGCTTGTATAAAGCCAAGGAGCTGCAAGTAGCGAAAAGGACTGCAGGAAAGGCAGGCTGCAGTTACTCCCTGAGAGGAAGGAGTTGGAAGGCTGGCGTACCCAGAGAGAGTGGGAGACAGTGATGTAGGAAGAAGCCTAGGAAAAAGCAGCAAAGGCTAAGACAGTTGGCTGCATGTTACAGGGTCCCTGGGCTGGAACCCAGTGTAGAGGGCAGGTCTGGGTTCCCCTAACAGCCACTGGGTAGTTACACAGGGTATTGGAGATGTCAGCCAAACAGTTGGTCCAGAAGGACTGTGATTTCCACGGAAGGGGAGGAACTTAGTGACCTGGTCGGAGGGCCAAGTCACAACAGGAAGCTGCCGCTCCAGGAGAGAGGGAGGGAGAGGCTATAGACAGAGAAAAAGGAGGGTAGAGAGACTGCTGAGGAGAGTGAAGAACCTGGCAGAACTGATACCCAGGATGGCCAAGAGTAGGTATCGCGAGTGGTGAGGGAACTGGATCAGACTCAGTCACAAGTCATCAGTTTAAACTATTAATGGAATGATGCTGGACTGGAGAGTGTCTCAAGTAGGGTTCCACAGAAATCTGTTCTGGGTCTGCTGATGTTTAACATCTTATTAATGATTTGGATGTACATACAGAGAGCATAATGATCAAGTTTGCAGATGACACAAAGCTAGAGGGGGCTGCCAATACTTTGGAGGATAGAGTTAAAATTCAGAAGGATTTTGATAAATTAGAGAACTGGGCTATAGACAATAAAATGAAATTCAACAAAGAGAAATGTAAGGTGTTACACTTAGGGAAGAAAACCAAATGCACCAATACAGATTGGGGGAAACTGCTGAGAAGGATATGGAAGTTGTGGATCACAACGTCAACATGAGTCAGCAATGCAATGCTGTTGCCAAAAAAAAAAAAGAAAAAGTAAATACAATTGTACGTTGCATTAACATGTAAGTCACGAGAGGTGACAGTATTGCTGTACTTGGCACTGGTTAGGCCTCAGCTGGTCTCCAGAGATGAGTGACAAAGATGATCAAAGGGAGGGAATGCAAGCCATATAAACAAAGTCTGAAAGAACTGGGTATGTTTAGTTTGGAAAAGAGGAGTTTAAGGGGGGATATGATAGCGGTCCTCAGATACACGAAAGGCAGCCATAAAAAAGATGGAGAAAATTTTTTCTCTTTTGCTACAGAGGGCAGGACAAGAGGCAATGGTTTCAAACTACGGCACTGCAGATTTAGATTTCCTAACTGTAAGAACAGTAGGACAATGGAGCAAACTGCCTAGGGAGGTTGTGGAAGCTTCTTCACTGGAGGTTTTCAAAAGGAGGTTGGAGTCATCTGTCTTAGATGGTTTAGACACAACAAATCCTGCATCTTGGCAGGGGGCTAGACTAGATGACCGTTGCAGTCCCTTCTAACCCTATGATTCTATTACTCTAAACAGATTGAGTGTTGATGAGGAATTTGCATTCACTTGTATGCATGTGAAATCTACTCACATGTTATTTATATTCCGCCATGAGGAGAGAAGACAAACACAGATTTAACTTGGGAGGGTTTTACCCTATAGATTGATGCAAAAGGAGATAGCACACGTGACCTCCTCTCTCTCTCTCTCTCTCTGTAGTTCTGTCCATCTCTCTTTCTCTAATGCGCCTCCAGCAGAAGTAGTAAATACTCTTGTCAAACTCACAACCCTGTCAACATTGATGGGAAAACATTCCCGGTACACAGTAATGGAGGTGTGAGAGCAGCACACAGCCCAGGGCAGGAAGGCGTGGAAGTATCCTGTGTTTCTGGCCATATTCCAAGCCCTGACAATCATGCATGAACAGTTTATAAAAAATACATGCCATTCACAATACCGTCCCTCAGCAACTGTAGTTGAATGAAGTTAATTAACTCCTGTACTTCCAATCATGCACAGAACCAAGAAGAATGATGCAAAAGATGTCTTGGGGATATCAGACCCCTCTCCTGCTTTTAATGGCAGAGTGGCCACATAGTAAGAAACCTGTGGAACAGGCTGAGCTGAAACTGGGCTGCTTTTGGGAGGACAGTGCTTTTTATTGTTTTAATTCACCTTTTATTTGGTCAATGAGTAGGTAAGAACATTCAATGGGTACTCCTAAACTCTGTTTTCCCTGGCTTTTCCAATGGCTTGAGGAAAGAAAGAGTGGTTGAAAAAGTTGGAGAGAAGAGCAGAAGTTTCTAGGCAGGATGGGAGCGTTGTTTGTAGTCATCTTTGACCAGCTACGTGAGAACTATACATGCAGTTTTCACTTTGCACTGAGACCATGGTAAAGGCACTTTTAAAACTATTAACAGAGACATTGGAAATATTCATAGTGAAGGGGGTAGAATTAACACTAATGCTGAATGAGCTAGGTTTAAAATTTGTTTTCAGAGGAAAGTTACTTGCTATTATCTTAACATTGTACAGTAATTTCCCAACCCCCCCCCCCCCCCAAAATGATATATCATCACATGACATTAGTTCTACTGGGAAAGCATCTATGACACACAGTAACAAGAGGAATTTGGAACACTGTCCTTTTCACTATCTGACCCCATTTTTCCATCTCTAGATGCATCCTGGATCAGCACCTATAGCTCCTTGGTCCTAGACACACTTTCCAATTTTTTCTTTATATTTCAGTTGCCCTCACTTGCTAACATTGTTACATTTCTCCACAGCCTAGAAACAGACACATCTCCAAGTTTGTTTTTGACCAGCTTCACCGAGCTACTTAACCATATGCCTAATTTTAAGCATGTGCTTAAGTAACTTGCTGAATCAGGGCACTTGGCACCCTGCATGTTCACCTTCTTTTCCATTTCCCATATGTACAAACATGCAATGCCACTAGTGCACTCACACATACTGGCTTCAACTAAGAGTCCCATTTTACCTTCACATTCAGAATACACACAGACATGGGTCTCAGAACCACCGCTATTGCATGTTCACACTCAAGCATAAGAGTGGCAGATAGTCCAAGGAACCCAGAATTTCATGTTCTAGAGGAAAGAACTAAAATTAACTGAGCCTCCTTCCCCTTGTGTTTCAGTATATCTGTTTACATCACAGGGAAAGGTATATCCATTAGTATCTCAATTGGAGAATGGACTAGAAAACACTAATCCTCACCCTTTCAAGCTCCTGATCCATTAGAGTCAACTGTATACATTATCAACACAAGTGAAAAACAAAAACAAAAAAAAACCCTCTCTTCCTCTTCAATCATGCCTGCCAGATCCCTCTCAACCTGCAGGGTGAAAGACAGCTTCTCTGTCTTTACTCTGTGCATCTTTCAAGTAGCGACAGCTCACTTTACTCATCTGTACAAATACACTGTGAAGTGTTTTCATCAAAAGAGCCCTAAAGCAACTTATAATTCACAAACAAAAAGGGAGGTAAACACTTGAAGATGTGGCTGTTATTTGGTTTAATAAACACTTAACTCAAAAACTTTTTTTTTTCCCTCTGGACCACCACAAAATGATTTTTCAACCTTTAATGGCATGCCAGACATTTCAAGCATGAAGAAAATACCACACTGCTGAATAAAAAAGGAGAAACCTCTTTCGGCTTGAGTGGATGAGAAAGCTGAAAACAAGGTGTTTACTACAAAGAGGGGAAAAAGAATACAGCTGAAAAGTGGGCCAGATAGGTGGAGAACTTGGCTGTTAATTCTCAGACCACACCGGGACTTGCTGACCAAACTTTTTTTTATAGTTATTACAGTCAGGTGGTCAGACTTGCAAGAGACAATGTCAGCACAGAACAGCTGGTGCGCAGTCGGACAAGCGGCACATCCTCAACTAACAGGGCATGGCAAGCATCGCTGAACTACAGTAAAATGCAGTCTCATTTAAATTAAAATTGGAACGGAAAAGACCTATTAGTTCATCTTGTCCCATCAATAAAGAATTGTTCCCTATAGTCTCATTCTTCCAGTACTTTATCAGCAGCACAACAAGCCAGAGGTAGGTCACAGGGCTGCAGTTATTCCATTCCATTATCGCAACTCCACCCGACAAGACCTTCTGTAACCCCTTTGTGGGGATTCTAGATAGCTAGGTCCTGGGTCGTCACACTCTTCTCTGTGTAAACCTATTGGAAGCCAGTGCAGCCCATCTAACCTTTATGTGCAGAGCCTTTGGAGGCCCCCAGTGATGCCTTTGGGCCCACATGGCTCTTCCACACAAGGTCCCAGAAGGGGCTCTGTTGTGCAGAAGGCCTCTGCAACAGGTGAAAACATGGGAGAGATTGCTCTAGAAGGACCACCATTGTGTTCGTCTAGCATTCGGCACAAGGAGACCTTGATCAAGCAATACAGTGATTTAAACAATAAAACTGAAGGACAATAGTAGTAACACCAACCAACAACAAGAGAGTTTAAGTGAGGGAGGGGGAACGTACTGTAAGACTCAATGCCTCATATCAGTTAGACGGAATATGAAGAAATCCACTTACTACAAATGCTACCACACTCCTTAGGGTAGATTCCCAGAGAAAGCAGCTCCTTAGGAACTGTATTGTATTCCATATTGCCATGGTGATTTTTTTCACACGATCAACATTTCTTGATAAGATCTGGTAAATGTCGGATGGGAGGGGAAAGAAAAGAATTTAATTAAATGCTCCAATTTCCTACTTCACTTCAAGAATGGTGACAATTTTAAGCTACAATTGCTTTGTGCTTGTATGTATGCTACAACTTCTATTTCAGAGACTTACTCTAGCTACCATATGTTTTTGTATGACACCCAAATATGTCAGCACTTTCCCTGACCCCCAAAATCTGCAAGTCTGAAGGAAAAAGAATTGAAGCTTTTTTCCCCCTCCACAAAAGAAAAACAAACAAAAAACAAAACAAAAAAACCAAAAACCTTTTATTGCAAAATCCTATAGAATTTAACAGAAAATAAGACCCTTTCCGTAGGGGTTTGGGCTATACCCATAGAGAATTGAATAAAAAATTATATTCTTGCTATAGATGGTTAAAAATAGCAAGAATATTAGTCTTAGTTAAATACTATAGACTTTTATAGTAATTGATTTAGAACCTTATTACATTTCTATAGTAGCTCGTTGTGTTTCTTTATTCTTTGGGGATGAAAACAAAGTACAGGTTTTTGTTTCAAATTCCATAAACTGTGCAACATGCATATATGTTGAAGTTATTTATTAAGCCATTCTTTTCCCTCCAGAAATTGGGGAGATGTAGGACCACAGAGTTAGATCAGGAAGCAACTGTGTGTGAATGCAAATCAGCATTTATACACATGCAAAAATCTACACAGAATTGACATCTGTGTTCAGTGAGTCTACCCATAAATAGCGTTTGCACCATAGGTTCTATCATCAGGTGTACTAGTGAAGCTACTGAAAAGCCATCCCAAACAGAAGTGATAGCTCAGCCCAGAGTCAACCCACCTTCTTTGAAAACTTGCGGTTGTCTCCAATGAAGCGCTTTTCTTGTGGTTTGAAGGTTCTGATACTTGCTTTTACCTGAGGAAGGAATAATTTATTTAGAATGTTACCATTCAAGCTTGGTATCATCATATTGATTTGGAGCTCTGGTGTCCTTTACTTATTTATTTGTTTCAGCCTCTAAATGGTTTATGACAAGGTGTTAGGTGTACATATCAGTCATTCCGCACAATCCTGGTGCTTATCCAGGTTACTCCAATAGATCTAACTGCCTGCAGAGTGGCAGACTGCAGGATGTGAGCAGCTCCATGCTTAAGCTTAGCACACAGCTCATACTCCCTTCTGCTCCTCTGTTGGATCAACCCATAAAGAAAAGTTCTAAAAAAAGAAATGGGAACTGAAGATCACATCCCCAAATGTCCTATTCATGCTGCATATTTACTACTAAGGTATTAGAAGGGACATTCAAGAACAGCCGAAAGTATTCTACACTCCTGTAACACCCTTAGCCACTTGCCAGATTGTGATTAACTTATTCATGCTGAATACTATTTTACTTTAGTAGTAGGTCCACTGAAGTCAATGGAATGACTAATGGAGTAAAGTGCTACCCAAATATGAGTAATGGTATCATAATTTAGCCCACAAAAAGTAGCATCTTAGCCATAGATAGGAGAATGGTCAAGTGGACATGGCATTGGCTCTGTCACAAACTTTTGTGTGACCTTGGTCTAGCCTACCTTGGCCTTCATATCCCATCTGTAAACTGGAAACAGTACCTTCCTACCTTACTGCGGTGCTGTGTAGACACAATAAACTAAAGAAGTTCCCAGACAGTACAGTGATGGCTAATAGATACTTAGATAGATAGATTCCAGTCTATCTGAAAAAAGGAATGGCCTGGGAACATCTTTGAAAGCCTCCGGAAAAGGGGAGCCATAATATATTTGAGTTTGTTCTTTGGCAAAGAGTGTTGATCATTGTTCCCTATAGCAACATCCCAAACCTAAACTCCATTCACGGTAAAATAGTACCTATCAGCCATTTAAATAAATAAAACTTTGCTTCCTACATCACTGTAATAAGTGGCTAGTAAGAACTAACACACAGCAACAGCGAATGTAAAACAGAATTTAATCCAGTAAGAGATGTTGGGACAAGCAATCTGAGACCACCACATCCATGTCTGAGTTTTTGTTCCTGTCAACACCCTCTGAATAGGATATTGTGGGTCAACTTACTGGGAAGAATTAGTAGTTAAAATTCCTGCATAGTAATATAAATATTAACTCCCTTTTTTGTTGCTGCAAATTAAGCCCTTGCGTGCAATAACCCACACCTCTTCCCAAAACATCTGTGGTCATCCCCAGCCCAAAGTTGCCATTTCATTGTCACATCAACTTGAATGGAATGTTGCAGCATTGTGATCTGCCAGTATTTCTTTATAAAAAGAATAAAGCCCAACCTTCCCTCCAGATGCAACCAGGTCAGGACCTTCTCCGTTCAGTTCCTGTGTTTAAAAGACCAAACCCCTTGGCACTGGCAATTTTAGGCGTTCCAGTTTCTTATACAGAGGATGAGGTAAGTGAAAACATTTAAACTTACTGGATTAAATAGGACATCCAACTCCAAGCAAATTATTCCTTTTGAAGCAAGTTCCAGGTCTTTATTCTTCAACGTATAACAACACTGCTGTCCATTTCTAATCTAGAATTATAATAAATAAATAACAAAAAGTGCATCAACAAATATTAACTCCCTGCTGTGTCTAAAATAGTTTTCCAACCACTGCCCTCCTCCAGAAAAGATGACTATACAAGTAAAAGCCTGAAATGCAACATGACCACTGGATTAGAGGACTATAAAAATGCAGATTAAAACTATTACAGCCCGATTTTAATTTACAGACCCTGTACTTTTATAGCAGAGCAGTGCAAACAATAACCAGCTTGAAAATTCTGTTCTGGAAGCCAGTGAGTTGATGGGAAGTAATCAGCCTGTGTTATTACAGATTTAAAATTGTAGTTTTCTTTCAAAGATCAGAAAAGGAAACACAACAACAACAAAATCAAAATACCAAATCTCTAAATTCTCTGTTTATTGAAAGGTTGTCAAACTATTAGCCATAGAACAAAGAGAGTCCAAATCAATCAATCATTACAATTGGAACGAATGTTAATGTAACAAATGTTCAAAGTAAACAAATTCCTGTAAGAGACTTTCCCCTTAGAATTTCAGATGCTGTTTCTATGCTCTAATCTGCCTGTTGGCCCTGTCATGTTAAATAGCTATGAAAAAATCCCATCTCCTTTACCATTTTGCAAACTATTTGGCTCAAATCAATGGCATCCTCTCTTCAAAAGGGATGGCAGAAATGTATTTATTATACACAGTAGGATATGTATTGATTAAACATTTGGCTTTTTAGGAAGCGGACCAGTTAATTCTAAACAGCACCAACATAAAAACTGCAGCTCACTGAAAAATCTCCATTTGGGGACTGTAATGATCAAAGATTAAAGATAACAGGAAATTTGGGGGCATGAAATTGCAACCATATTTAAAATAGCTATTGCTGTCGTGGCATTAATTTAGTACAAGCGCTCATACGAGCCACAGTGAAAATGGGTAAGGAATAAAAGGCACAAATGACAAGGGAAAAGTCACTTTCTTTCTCAATGCTGCTCTACGTCTTCTGTACTGAATAGTTTTTTAACAGATTGATCCCTTTCCTGGCTAACAGTTAAAGGAAAGACGACCCCCATAAAGAACATGTTTGCATCCTCAGCGGGATCCAAACAGGAATTCCAGTTTCCACTAATGCTGTCATCCAAAGCTTCACCTGATAGGATGTTTTGGGGTTGGTATTCTGTGGTAGAGGTGTTTTTTTAGAACAAAAAAAGGAATAGTGTTTGATTGATTGTAGATTGATTCTGCTTTCATTAAATGAATATTTCAAACCACATACAGGTGGAACCTACATGGAATACAACACAAAAGGGGTACCCTCCATGAAAGCTGCCCCTTCTAAGTCGACAAAAAATATGATGCCACTTCACAGCCCAACAGTTTCAGACAGTGCTGCCAAATCTGGACCTGTAGGTTATCCCTCAGTACAACAGGGCTACTAGTACTAAGGTGATATTTATTCATCATATTCCAAGAATATATGGCTGGAATGTAAGCTGCTTTGTGCAGATTAACAGTTAAAACTGATCAAATAGTGGAATTTCTTATCTATTAAAATTTAGATATTTTGAGGTTTGGTGTTTTGTCCCAATTCAGGACAAAATCAAAGTATCACTTCTTTTTTGCAGAATGAAAAGTTCTGAAAAAATTTGATTTGGAAATGTCAAACCAAACATTTCAACATTCTCAAACTAAAATGTTTCATTCTGATTTGTAGATCAGAAATGAAACGATGTGTTTCAATTTTTCCAATTGCAAATTCCACCAAACTCAGTCTTTTTTCTCAGAAAATTTTGATTGCAACCAAATACCTCTTGAAAAACAAAAAAACAAAACAGGACAGTGTTTTGTTTAACATTTTTCAAACAGACATATGATAAGACTTAAAGCACTGTGGGAAGTCAGGATATCTTCTCTTTTTATACAGTTTGTGACGATGCATATCACAGTTTTCACTCATCTCTGCTGTTTAACAGGAAACTTTCATGTATTACATCAGTCATTACCTCCATAAACCCACCCACATCAATTCTGGACATGATACCAGTTCTATACTCACTCCTCATACCCAGCTGATACAAGAATCTGGGGCAGATTAATAGCAGAAGGATATTACACATGGAATCTTAGGCATTCTAGCTAGGGAGACAGCACAAATAAATGGCTTCCCAAGCGACACTAAATCTGCTTGAACAAGGCCTGCAACCAATGGTAACATCAAATCTGTAGATATGGTCTTCCAAGCAGCCTATCTACTCTAGTCCACCAACCAATTATTGTGTTATATCTCCTATTCTGAAAAATAAACACACTTCCATAAAGCTCAGAGAATTGATCATCACATTTTTCTTCCTTGATAATATTATAAATCAATCAAAATCCACAAAGTAGTCCAGATGGATTGGGTTCCTGGCAAATAACTCTTGCAGCCTGCTAGCCTGGAGAGCACTCTGGTTAACGTTTCTGCAACAGGTAGAAGGAATGCTGCTAAAAACAACTTCTCAGAGATGCACATGTGAACACACATTCACAACAGGTAACTCAAAGCACAATTCAGACTTTAATGTACATGTCTGTTAATGTTGTGCTTATTTCACATCAAGAGCTAAAATGAATTGGATAACTAAATTACATATGTTTTAATGATTGTCTGCATCTTTCAGATTCACACATTCCTCATAGCTCTTCCTCTATTCCTAGTGGGGGGAAAACATCCTTGAAAATAACCTGGTGAGGGTCACTCTTTATCTGTCCTTGCATATATTAGTTAATTATTCATTTAAAAAATCTAGACGGGGAAAGCACCAAAACACAGTATCACATGTGGCTAAGTAGAAACATGCAGTACTATGACAGTAGCTTTAGCTAGATCTACTGGGTTTGATTCTGGCATCACGCCATTTTACATCAGAGAAAATTCCATTGATTTCACTCCAGATTTGTACAGTGAGAGCAGAATCAAATGTAGTAGGTGTGGCTCCATGTGTGTTAGTACGGCAAGTTTAGAATCAACAATGAATTGATGCCCATTGCAACGAATTATGGTATTTCAGAGAATGTTTTGGCTTGGAAGATCATTTTAAAAGGCACAAATGTGTTTTTAAAGGTGAGCACCATTATTCTTATACTTTACTTAAAATTGTATTGGGAAAAACAACAGTTTTGTTGGAAGTGTTAACAGTCAGTTTTATTTCTTATTCTTAATTCTGTTTGGTTTATGTAGGGGTTGATGTGAAATTATAGTTCAGTCCAACACTAAAAATTCATATTGATTTCCTAGTTCCCTGACCCTCTTAAGAAAAAACAGAGGGGGGCAAATTGGAAATAAAGTGGTGTTTCTCCACCTTACGTCTTTTATTGACTACAGAGTAAAAACCCTGTTTAATGCACCAGTAGCATGCTAACCCAGTTTGCTTCAACAAATGCAGTGGGGCAGCTCAGTACATTTGATCATATAGAAATAAAAACGTAGCATCCCTCAGAAGTACACAGAAAAAACACCCAGGTTAGCTTTCGCTACAGTACATTTCCATTGCATTAATTTCTTAAGTCATACTTTTTATCTCTACATTTGTTTCTCTTTCAATACAGTACATTCCTGCCAAATAGCTAAAGATGGCCAATTCTTTTGCATTTCATTTGAGGTCCACTTTTTCCTCATACCTCTGCTGTGCATGGCCATTGGCAAACATTCCCTTTAGCTACAGGAAATGTGAATGGATGTTAGACCGGAGTCAGACAGAAACTATCTCAAAAGATTGATTAAATCTGATCTACCATTGTGTCATTGCAACTGCAATCACTTTTTTTCCCAGGGATTTCATTCAATAATGAGTTCAACGAATAGTCTCTGTAACATGACTTGTCTCTGGCAAGGCTATCAGTGAATACCGAATACTACATCTAGGTGAAAAGGAAGGGAATACTTTTTACACAGACACACTTCTGATCTAAATTTGAACAGGGCTGAGGGTAGGACCTTGAAGAGAGGTGGTTAAGGCTACTCCTTAGTGACACTATGCTTTACACCTTGATCAGATCCTACGCTGAAATGCCCACATTGTTTGGGAGAGCTGATCGTGTGCAAGATTGCCTGTAACAGATTGATTTAAGACCGAGGGCAGGAAAGTCTGACTTATTGATTTGCTCCTTTTTGTAAGGTCCGAGGCCAGATAGGGTGGTTTTTCCTAGCACTGTTTGGTTTCAGGTAGATGGATGTGCTATAAGAAAAAGAATCCAACATCTTCTCAGCTAGCTCTATGTAAAGACACAAAAGAATGACTAAGAGAAGCTATGAACAGAAAATGTGAAGAATTCTCAGTACCAAAAGATTTCTTCAATATGATGTACCTCCTCACCCTACTGTTTCTCTCTCATTAGGAGGGATTTTATTTTCTTTATTCCTACAAAATTTATTCAACGGTACAGCTCAGAATACCTGCTGTTTGCTTTGCCCAAAAGTTCCTGTGTGCTTTATTGTAAGCTGTTCCATCAAAAAAAACAAAAAAACCTAGGCGCACACACACAAAAAACAACCCACAAAAAAAAAACAAAAAAAACCCTTCCTTCATATCCATAAAGCCTCCCCCATATCCTCATCCAAATGCATCTGACGTCCTTGTCAAGATGCATGCAGAAGAGTCATCTGATAATGATAAGGCAGAGGGCAAGTTGTGATTATTACAATTGCTGATACTGATGCTACAACTTCCTACAATACTGTCTTTCTCCTACCCCGACCCTCACCACTTGGTTGCTTCACTTGCAGGTAACATCTTGCCTTTTATTTTGTTAGCTTTCTGAGGCAGGGACTGTCTTACTCTAGATTGGTACAGCACCTAGCACACAGGGTCCTAACATGGCTGATGCTGCTTGATACTACCGCAATAATAAATTATAAGAAGTCATATAATCATTACACTTAATAATTCTTCTAAAATTCCATATTCCCCTTCCAGCCTCACAAGCAAAAGATAGCTCTGACTTTCCATTGTTACTTCAAGAGCTGAGGCAAGGCCTGTGACTAGAGCTGATTGCAAATCAACATTTCTATCCTGTAGGAAAATTCCAATTATTTCAAAATATGTTTGTGTTCTAAGTTGGGACAAAAAAGTCAAAATATTGAAGATTTTCATAGAAAGGAAATGTCTGTAAATATTGTGTTGGACATATTTAAATGTTTCATTTCCGGTTGGTTTGGAATTAATCTGTGTCCTCCTGAGCTGCGTCAGTACTTCATAAGACTTGTATTTTGAGTGCCTCAAGTCTCCATTCTGGCAGCCAACCTCCTCAGCCAGCCTACACCATGTGATTCCCATAAGGCACTGCTACAGTTCAAACAAAGAGGACCATGGTGCATCATGGGAGACGTAGTCCATGCAGGGAGCGAGGCCCCTGAACTACAACTCTCTTCAGGCACTGCAGTAACTCAGGAGGACACAGATTAATGTCAAACTGCCCTCAGACAGAACATTTCAAGTTGGTTCTACAAACTGAAATTTTTGGTTTGGGTTGACCTGACCAGAAACTAAATATTTGTTTAGATTTTCTAATGGAAAATCAGGAAATTTTCCATGGGAAAATGTTGATTTTCCCATCACCGCATTTTCCATCCACAGAAGAATGATCATATCAAGTATGCTAATATGTTTTGATAATTTAATAAAAATATTGAAATGGACACCCATATTTGCCTATACTTGTTGCTTCCTTGTCACACCAATAGAAACTTCTTACTGGTTGAGTTCACTGGCAAAAAAGAACATGATCATCTTTGTCTTCAGCCTTCTTTTTTTGGGAGAAGGCAGCTGTGGTATGAATTTAGTACTTGGACTGATCTTAAGACATCCCTGCTCTAAGATGAGTAAGTACGATTGGGAAGATTCTGGCACCGGTTATGGCCCCTTCTTTGCTGCTCCAACAATATAAAGAGGGTAGAATAACCATCTAAGAAATTTCCCCACCACAAAGGGTTGGCATAGATAATCCTACACTGCTACCTCCGCCCACCTGCCCAACCCGCCAATATAAGGGCCTGTGGAGGAAGTATGTCAGTGGGGGGGGGTGTGTGAGTGTCTGGCATGCTTTGTAATCCAAATATTTTGGGTTACACAGCAGCCCATTGGTGATTGAGGGGAAGCTGACACAAATTAAGGCAGCCTCTGGGTTGCTCTAACTCACATTATGGGCCATACCTGAAACAGCCCAGATTTCCAGAAGTGCAAAGGTGCACCTTTGCAGCCCCAACCCATGTTGTGCTGTGCCACCAAATAATCTGGTCCTATATCTTGGTGTGGGGCAGACATCCACTCTTAATGAGAACTATGGTGTGGATCCACTGTAAAGTCCTCCCCCAGCTTTCTATCCTTCCAGGCCAATACTGTGTTGCATTTTTCTCAAATTCATGAACATATCTGCTGAACTGTTCTTACAAACGCCCCCTTAAAACAAATGTGACTGA
This sequence comes from Gopherus evgoodei, assembly GCF_007399415.2. Classification (NCBI taxonomy): domain Eukaryota; kingdom Metazoa; phylum Chordata; order Testudines; family Testudinidae; genus Gopherus; species Gopherus evgoodei. The sequence goes on from NC_044331.1 coordinate 11,869,931, forward strand.
ATACGGTATTGAAGTAGATAGCCAAGGCTACATCTATGAAGCAAACACCTTACTGACCGCTTGTGAATTTTAATGAAATAGTAAAACCTGAGATTAATACAACATAAGACATTGAGAAGACGGGAACCTTACACAGCAAAGGTTTTTTTCATTGCTTTTATCTCAAAGAAATTTGGTTTAGTAAGATTTTTTGCACTGAAATAGGAAAATCTCACCATGTATCCACCTTTGATGTGAATCCGATGTCATATCTTCATGATATGACTCAACACAGCTGGGTAAAACCCTTGTACATCATCACCTTGATGTATGCAATGGACGATGGCTATTCCCCCCAGGGTAACATGTCTAAAGCATTTGGGACTCTGAAATTCTTTCTGAATCTCATCACTAATGCACAGTGTCATACAGTTGCACTGAGTAACATAAAGAGTGCCTAGAAGAAGAGACACATGGAATTATTCAAAGGCAACTTTCCCTAGGAAAAGGAGACAGCAAGCCACCTATTCAACCCATTCAGCGCCAGATAATACAACTACAGTGTTACCACACCTGTCACATCTAGGTCCTGATCCTGAATATTACAGCTGTAGCACCAAGCTCTACTGGTCAGATGCTAAATGCCCTCTACTCCCAAGGGAGATGAGGGGCTCAGTATCTTTCAGATTCAGGTCCCTGTGTTCTCAATCTGAGATATCCTTAAAACATGAAACTTCTGGGTCATTTATGTTAGTTATCGTCACTGAATTATTGGATACTGAAACCATTTGGTTATTTGATGAGGATATTTTACAGACCTTTTCCTTTTAATTAAAAATAGTACAGCTGGAATCAACGTTGGGTTGATAATGCTACAGATAAGAACATTCCATCCTGTGACATAGTACTTCATCTGACCGCCCCTCCAACATAGGGATATTTGATATAAGACCATTATACCTTGCTTTCAACTTCATTGAAGCACATTACATACTTCCATCTTCCAAATAACTTGCATCTTTGTATAATATAGGAGTACCTTGAAGCAAAAATGAAAAGACCATAAGGTCGTTTTAATAAGAAGCAGGGGCAAAAGGTAAGAGAGATGGGAGAAAAATTCATGGGCTGATTAACATGGAAAAAAACTCTCAGCCAAGCTCTCCTGAGAATAGAATATATAAAGTACATGCACTGTATTTGGTACACAGCTTGCTGGAACATACCAAGCTTCAATTCCTCATATTGCTGAGCTGGGTGTTACAAAATTCCTCGTCTTTCATTAGTACCAAATCTATTTTTTAACCTCAGAAATGCTTTAAGCAAAGATGAAGTCTGGTCTTGATTTCAGTGGTTGATGCCAGAACCTTCCAAGTGCTGATCCAGACTCACACTGACACACTGTGTGGCCTTTGGGGAGTCAAAACTTCCCTGCCTCAATTTCCCTACCTGTAAAATGGAGATAAAACCTAGTTCAGTAGGACATTATAAAAATCAGTTAATGTTTCTACGGTTCTTTGAAAATTTAAGTACTAAATGTTATTGTTAGAGCTGTATAAAAATTCACAAATAATTTGGTCAGCAAATTTTGCTTTATTCTGTTCACCAACCAAATATGCATTTCTCAAATTCATTTACTATTTGAAATTATTGGCAAATTCTTTTTTGAACACTTCTCCCACCCCATATGTTATTGTTTCTGTTCCTTAATTGAATGATGTATGGAACAGACTAATTCAGAATGAAGTGCAAATATCAAATATCACAATGGAGTCTGGGAGTCCAACTGGTTTTTCTGGTTAATATTTGTGCCTTTAAGCTTAACAGTCATTGGTGATAAGCATTCATAAGCTTGAACCCTTGATTTTGTGCAAAGCATCAACCTAAGACCTGACCATATCTGAATCAAAATATACTCTCAAATTTGAATATTAGGGGAACACCTCCCATCATATGAACACACACTGAAGTCTATTCTTTATTAAGATGAGAATCTCTGTCACCCATATGTGAATCTAGAAGTAAAGGCATCTCATCTGCAAACATATCAAAGCAAAACTCATGCATTTTTAACCAAAGAGAGAGAAAATATTGTGAAATGCTTTTTGGTTTTCAGCAATGAATTTAATGCCAGGCAAAGGTTAAGCCCAATCACCTCTTAATTAGACTGTTTGTGTGGTTACTGGCCACCATGCATGAGATTCCAACTACTGCTCTCTTGTAATATATTTCTCAAAAGAATTCAGAGGATACACTCAAATGTATGGACAAAGTGCTAACACTATTAGGTAAAAAAAAAAAAGACTCCAATTTCAAAGAAGAGAGTTTCAGAACACTGCAGTTCTCTGACTGATCAGACTAACTTAGTAGGTGCTAAATGGTTTTTAATCATAGGCAGAGAACAGTATATTTACACTAGATTTGCATGAAATAGGAGGCAGAGAAGTTTGGAAAGAAAGGAAGGAAGAAAAATCAGTTGGCTTGAGAACTAATAAACAATTTTTTTTTTTTGCTTCAAATCTTGGATAAAGAACCCAGACTGAATGGAGTTTGGACTCTACCACACACATACAGAATCTCCTCCTCTGCCTTGTTACAGGCTTCCTAAGGGATACTTAACAAAAGCCTATAAAATCAACAGAGGATCCAAATCTAACATCTCCTTACTGTGAGCCCACACAGCCTGCTGCCGATCATGCAGACCATTTGGCAAGCACAGGTTCTGCACGAGAGCAGCTGCTCGAGCCACTATCTTCCAGTAACATCAGGGATATGAGGACTTGGGGAAAAATTATCCAAGCGATCAAAAATGGAATAAAAGATGTTCAGAGTTGTTCCTCCCTGTAAATATTAAATAGTTCTTCACATGAAGCTGACTTTAATATTGTTCTAAAATTGCAGATGTCAATGACTCATGCCACTAAAATGGACAAACAGAAAATAAATGTTTTAAGGAACTCATGGAGTCACAGTAGCAGAGTAATAAGAGGGTTGCAAAACACCCTGCAATTCTAATCTGAGAAGGAATGTACATGTATTATTTGAAGCACTTTTACATATTATGAGACTATGTACGTATCAAACCCAATCCAAAGCCCACTGAAATCTATGGAAATGCTCCCTTGGGCAACAGCATTTAAACTCCATACCATACCAATTCTTCAGTCCCACAAAGAGAGAAAATAAAGGGAGAGGGAATTAAAGAGGAAAAAAGGCCCATTTTAGTCCATCAATTTTTCTGTTTCCAATTCATTTTCTTAAACCAATTTTTTCAAACTAAAATTATGCACCAAAATTGATATTTAAGTGAATAAATAAATGGGGCCTGATTTCCAGAACTATTGAGTCCCTCCTCTGCCTAAAATGATACTATTTAGACTTTATTTCTGGTGATGATCAACAAGAACGAATTCAGTGTGACTTTCAGATCCCTGCTTGAGTTATGCTGACAATTAAAAAAAACAAATCTCTTTTAACTTGCAAAGCAAGAGACTGTGAACTGAGATCATAGAGGAGGAACACACATGGAATCCATGAGCACTGTTCTTACAGAATCACTTTTCAGAGTGCACTGCACTTTATTTTGTGGTATTGGATTGTCAATATTAGCTTTATGCAGATAATTCATACAAAAGTTAGCCATGTATCATCACATGGATCCACAGAGCTTGCCTTCTGTATTCAACTCCTTTCATAAATATCTGCACTGAAATCAAAGTTGATATGTTTGCTTAGTAGCCACTTGACTACTGAATGCGTCCTAGTACTTTTCCAATGCCTCATATATACAGGTTCTGATAAAGTAGATATGAAATGCAAATACCTATATTAATGCAGTTAAAATTGCACACAAGGCAGATATTGCAAAAGGTAAGGGTCTCACAGCAGCGTTCACTCTGTTGTACATAACGTCCTATATGTTGGAATGATAAATATTTTAAAATATAGAACAGTGATATAGTAACCCACGTAATTGACACCTCCACCACCACCACGACCCAAACACACACAGAGAATAGAAAATTCTATCCACAATATATGTACTGTGGCTATGTTAACATTGCTGCTGGAAACAATGTTAGTCAATTAATGTAGTTTTTTAAAACTTAAATTCCTTCTTTAAAATAATTAAATTGTCTGTGCTTCATAATGTTGACATCCAAATTGTCACAAATGGGCTCTGAAGTTATCATCTAGCAAAGCACTTAAGGACATGCTTAATTTTAAGCACATAGGCTGTCCCACTGAAGTCAATGAGATTACTCCCAGGACAAAAATTAAGCATGTGCTTTCATGCTTTGCTGGATTGGGGCCTGAGTTTCTGACTTTGCTGGTGCTGTTTGGCTGCCGACAATTTTCTGCAGGACTGGTTTAATAGGGAAGTAGATATTTTCAGATAGAAAAAATAATTATTTATGCAAAATGAAAAGGTAGAATATATAAAATACTGCAGATTGCAGTAAAAAATTGCAGACACACTAAAATGTTACATCTCCTAACCCTGAGAGTGCCCCTCTGCCCCATTTGGATGTTAAAGCACTCGTTTTGGAGGGTGGGGCAAGCAGTGGTGTTGTTCCCCACTCCAAAATCTCCCTCATGTAAACTGTTCAACAGAAAACCAGAAAGCACCAGCTCTTGCCATCCCTTAATTTGTTCAAGCAGAGAGAATGGGAAGTGACATCATAAAGGCGACAGGCATTCATTAAGTTCTGGTAAGATTCTGGTAGCACACTCCAAAGTCATTTTTCTGTTGCTTAATTATTTTAATTGTAATTTCCCCCACCTCACCTCTCCCCCCGACCACACCAAACCAAGCTAAGGCAACTAGTCCTCAGGGAGGACTATGTCCCACCCAGCTTTAAAACTTCAGCCATTTTTGTTGTTGTTGTTCTGTTTTTAAATGAGTGGATACAACTTCTTTACAATGAGAAAGGTGTTTGCTTCTTGCTTTCCTACACTTCCAAAAAGCAGCTGAAAAGATTTTGATCTACTTTGAAGAGACCAGCATGGAAAGTTTCAGCCCCAAATGTGAACCTATTTCATACAAGCCAATAGCACATGAAAACAGGGAGTTGTCATGCAAGATAATTTTCCAACTTTACTACCGGGGTGTTACCAATACTCATTGTAATACTGTTCACACTGCCTGTCATGCTGTGTGTTGTCTCACTGTTTCCTTGCATTCCCCCTCCTCCCCGCAAAATGTATCTGTATCCATCTGTTGTCCTCTGTCTTTTACTTGTATAATAAAATCTTTGGGGCGGGAACTGACTGTCTTTTTGTTCTGTGTTTGTAGAGCGCTTAGAGCTATGGGGTCCTGGTCCAGGACTGGAGTTCCTAGGAGATACCAGAACGCAATTCTGTTTCTATTCTCCCATGATTGCCCTCTCTTCACATTTGCTTACAAAACAAAAATTGCATTCCTACATAGTAAAACACACCCTTTTATGTAATTTTGCTCAGCTGTGCCAACAACAACGATTTGGTCAATCCTGTTATGATGTGCAATTACTTTCTTGGAGTATCGAGAAGCAACAATGAACAAAGACATATCTGAAATGTTATTACTGAAAGGTGATGTGACAAACATACAGAAAAACAGTGCAATTACGTTTTCAGACCAAAATAGTATATTGAACTGATGAACTACTGATACTTCAGTAGTTTTCTTTCCAAATCAATCATATTTGGACTGAAAGGGAATGGCAACCTTTGTGATAGTAAGGCAGACTGTAAACACTGACCAACCAAGAAATCAAGACATACGTATATACACATACAACACCCTCCCGCCCCTCCTCCCCCCAAAAAAGAGGTTGTTCATATCTAGTTCTGAGTTGCTTCAGAGGGACAGAAAGAAGAGGGAAAGAAATGCAATTTGCTCCCAATGAAACCATCAATGTTCGAATGATACATGAGCCAAGGTAACTTACAGACAGCAAAGGGATAGCAACTTTTCCAAGAAAATCAGGGGGTTTATCTCCATCTTCGTCAAACACTGTCACTTCAAGAACATGGTGGATATCTTTAATAGGACTAGAATGAGAAGCACAAAAAATGGTCTGTACACATGCAGTCTGCTCCAGGAAAATCAGAGAATAGTGTTTCACTAATTAAGTCTGCATTACCTTGGAGTATAAAACAAGCATTTAATTAAATTCCAAAAATTAAATCAAACCAAGGCTATTCCCCAAGCTTTTCCCTCATGCTGGATTCAAGTATCCATGTGAAAGACAATAATTATTGCTAGACGGTCAGATCTCTTTGTGTATGGATGTTGACACTGATGGCACATAGGAGGAGGAGGTAGGTGGGCCAGAGAAGAAGACTTTAGGAAGGTGTGTATATGTGGCAAAAAGGTATTTAAAGAGGAAAACTTCTCATTTTTTCCCTGACTTAAGCAATTCTCCTCATTTCTAAATTACTAAAAAAGAAGCCAAATTCTTTAAAAACTTCTAAAAACCCACAAACAAAATAGTTAATATTATTATCTCCATCTAATCCATATGCTTTACTGGGGATGACACCTATCTGCTAATCTCAGGATCATTAATAAATAAGAGATTCATCCAGGGAAATGTATTGGTGTCTGTGTGAGCTTGGGTAACTGTAGATGACTGGAGGGAGGGAGGAGGGAAGGAAGAAGAAAGCAAGCAAGCAAGTTATTGTTTATCCAAGTGGAATTGACACAACCAAACACCGAGGCTTCGTCTGGCTTTGGTCTCGTAGAATAAAGGTTCTCTACCAGGGCACATATATCTCTGGGATACGCAGAGGTCTTCCGGGGGTACATCAACTCATCTAGATATTTGCTCAGACTACATAAAAAGTACTAGTGAAGTTAGTACAAACTGAAATGTCATTCAGACAATGACTTGTTTATACTACTCTATATACTAATCACTGAAATATAAGTGCACTCTTTATATTCCAATTGATTTATTTTATAATTATATGGTAAAAAGTCAGCAATGTTTCAGTAATAATGTGCTGGGACACTTTTGTATTTTTTTGTCTGATTTTGTAAGCAAGTCGTGAGGAGAAACTTGGGGGTACACAAGACAAATCAGACTTGGGAAGAGGTACTGTAGTCTGGAAAGGTTGAGAGTCATTGTGGTAGAAGATAAGCCTCACAGAGCTGCTACTCTAGCTAGGAGACAACTAATTCCAGGAACATTCCTGCAATGGGGCCACAACTTAGGATGAACGTCCACCGAGGATAGAGCTTGGAACCTATGGCACTAAAAGCATTAACTAAAATACTAATTCCCCATGCCGGCTGCTGTAGAAAACTCATTAATCTCTTAGGTTGAGAGATTAGAGGGAGACCCAGTAAAGGGAGACAAATACCTACACTAGTATAATGTGAGTTACATAAACAGCAATTAAATATATACCCATAAAGTTTTGAGAGCCCTGAAAAAGTAAATGGCTACCAGAACCTGCCAGTTTATGAGGCTTTACCTCCACATTTGTTCAAAGATAAACTGAAAAAACACCATTAAAATAGTTGTACACAGGCTATTAGTGATATAAAATGTCAGAAGTGTTCAGACTACACTGATGGGCACAGTCCAAGAACCTAAACAGAACAGAAAGTCTTATAGAATGCATATGACAAGAACAGATTTACTAAAATATTCCAATCTGGACTTTGTAAACTCAAGATAAATAGTGATGCATGCAGAACTTCTTGAGAATAGACAAATAGGGTAAGAAGTAGAGTTACAAAAGCGACACACAGTAGGGACCAGAGGACAAAAGAGGTCTAGATGTTCCACAATTTCATTTTCTGGCACCAGAGAACTCAGTGGAAATACATGGTAGAGTTTTTTCCATCGACCCCACAGCAATAAGATATGAAACCTTTAACCTTGTTCAAATCCAGCCCAGCCACTCTGCTTGCTAGCTTGTATGATTTGAATCAATACTACTAAAACTAGTTTCCTAGTGGACTAGCATCCACATCATTAAGATAAAACTGCCACCCTTTATCAGTAGCCTCAACAGCAGTGGACAAGGAATGAATCGTTTAAGGAAAGCAGAGACTCTTCTCTCAGCTCCAATAAGTGGTTATTATTCCACTTTAGCCCTAAAAAAAACCCAAAAACACTTAGGTGGGTCACTATTGGAGAAATTTTCACCATAAAAGCCCATGTGATGACCTTGCTTTGCATCTGTTCTGTGAATACTGAGGCCTTCAGTCTCCAGGGCACTTTTCATAGGCATCAAATTCACACACATTTTTGGTTTGATTAAGGTGTAAATTTCTGGTTTGGGTAGGGCTTCTTATTGTCTAATTTAAACTCAGCTGTTTTATCATGGACAATCAGGACCCTACTTCCTGTTCATTTAAAAATTAAATTATGTGCAGAACCACATTTCTATCATGTCCAAACAAAACACAAGTTTTATTTTAAATTATGGAAAACCTAAGAGTGACTATATCTAGGTTTCCATTTTCAGATCTGCTACATAACTTCTTGGAATCTATTATATATAGTCATGATCCTTCCTACAAATATCCCAGTTTCTTCTTGTTATGACTTCTATTAATAAACTCCATGCCAGGACTGAAAAAGGCAAAATGCTTTAATGGAGAAATATCAAATACAACTCAGTCAACCTCTTCTTCCTATACAGAAAGTGATATTTATTTTAGGAAACATGAGGTAAAGTTTGGGATATATCTTTTATATTGGGGCTGTTCACTGTTTCACATTTACGGCGTGTTTTCAAATACAATTCACTTACAAGGTGAAAACTTTGTTCCACTCTGGGTTGAGGTTTTTGTAAATTGTGTGTGTCTGAAGTCTGTCGTTGCCCAACTCTAACACGCAGAAAGGGTCACTTTTACCTGTGGAAAGAACAGGTGGAAAAATAAAAATAAAGAAGGGTTAGATAATGTGATGGTAGTTAGCTCACTCTTTTTGCAGCAGGGTTGGGAGAAGGAGATCAGTAGGTCAAGTAAGAATAAACTGCACTGAGGTGACTGGAAACTGTCTTCCTCTCTCTGAATTACTAAATTAACAACACAACCAATATGTATTCACTGTTTTCCTCTCTGAAACTTTATCAAAGCACTTTCTATTCTAATCCACGTAGGCAACTTTTGCTAGTAACAGAGAACTGAAAGCTTATCAAGAATAATCTTTACATCTTTGGTAATTAGAAAGATCAGCCAATGTTGACTATCAAGAAAAATGACATGCAATAAGAGAGGTAGTGCCATTCTGAACAAGTGTCCATTTTTATATTCTCCTCCACGGATGACCAAGGGTTAAGAACTATGAAGACTTTTAGCCTGGGTTACAGAAATGTCAGGGCTTCAGTTAGTTCAATTTGCTTTATCATCTGCTGAAAGCTTCTGCTTGTGTCAGTTGATTATATAATCTAAGGCAGTGTTTCCCAAACTTGGGATGCCGTTTGTGTAGGGAAAACCCCTGGTGGGCCAGGACAGTTTGTTTACCTGTCCCATCCGCAGGTCCAGCGCAGGGCAAGGAATGTACTGGTCGCAGCTTCCCGCAGCTCCCATTGGCTTGGAGCAGCAAACCACGGCCAGTGGGAGCCGTGATCGGCTGGACCTGCAGATGCGGCAGGTAAACGGACCGGCCTGGCTGGCCAGGGGCTTTCCCTACACAAGCGGCATCCCAAGTTTGGGAAACATTGATCTAACTACATGCAGCCTCATAAAATAAGCAAAGTATTGTGCCACTTCAGCACCAGTCCTGCAATGAGATTTGCATGAGTAGATCTCTGAATCCATACAGACACCCAGTGACTTCAGTGAGAGTCAGGTCAGACTAATGCACTCAATTGCTGGATCAGGGCATTGAGTGACAAACTTATTCAAGGAAAGAGGGTATCAGAGTGGAAGCGTTTTGTGGGGAAGGTATATTTCCTAGTGACTTTTCTCAATAAACAGAGGATTGCAATACCTGCATTTGACACAGTATGGAACTTTAAAACAATCTGAAGCTCTCAGACAAACTTCACAATAAACAGAGTTCCTATGAGCCTATTCAGCTGTATATATGATTTAAGTTCATTATCTTAGGTATTCATATTTACATATAGCTCAACTGCAGGCATTCTAGTCTTACTTTTATTTAGGTTATTATGTATCTCAGCCATGGAGACATTTATATTAAAGAAAACAGACATTTTTGCAGACTTCTGTTGATCTTTTTAATTGCTCTTATTAATATAGTACCTAAACTGTGCCAGGCACTTTACCAACAAATAAGGAGATCCGGTATCTGTCCTGAGGAGTTTACAGCCTAAGTAGAAATGTTCTCCAGCTTCTAAACAGTGAATATTTACCAGTCACTTTTGGAAAGTTTTAATAATCTCCCATTTTAGTGGAGTCTCTTCGTCTCCTACCCAGCTATACACTGGAACCAGGTACAAGTGGCAAATGTACTTAATGATGTAGAGAAACTGTTTGAAACGCAAAATGGTATATGCCAAAGGACAATCCTACTCTATAATTTTGTGTTCTGAATACCATTTTTTGGTCAGTGAGCAAACGCCGTCTTTGAACAGAATGCTCATGTGCACACAAACACAGCCAATGAAGCAGAAAAAGTCATTTCACATTGACAAAACTATTATCTAGGAATATATATATATAGAAAAAGGGGAGGCTCAAGTTTGAACTAGTTGGGGTTGATGAGGTTCCTCATATAATCCTAGACATATTTAGCTCTACATTTTCAATACAGGACATGGTAACTGGTCTAAACCTGGCTCAAATAGTACCTGTAAGTTTTCAGTAAGCTCTTTAAAAGCCAGAATTGCATGCAATAATGTAATGTTCTGATTCTCATTATTATTGTAGGTTAAAAACTCAAATTTGGTAAACTGTACAGTACCAACATGCAGCAACCTATAACAGAAATACCAACTATACTGAAATCTGATCTTCATTACTGTAGTAACAAGGTAGAAAATGGCATTACACTTAGAATTGGATAACTGGTCTGCAGAAGTATTCCCGTCATTGAATCATCATTGCGCTACTGAGAAAGTATGACACATGCTCAGACTGCTCTTCTATTAACCCTCTGAAGTCTTTGTATTTTTTATTGTCTCGATTGTCTCTTTATCAGATTTTTAGCTGGACCTTAAGCTACTTCTTATCAAAAATAATAAATCTGAACAGTCTCCCAGGCAGTGAAGGAAATACAGCACTGCTTTGGGAGGGTTCTACTATGGAAGCACATAATTGCTGCACTAATCATTTATGAATGGCTCCGAACAGATAATTAATCTTTATGTCTCTCATTTCACAATCAGAAATGTATGCTATTTTTTACCTAAAATGGCTGAATCCTTTTGCAATTTGGTGGGTCTATTACCACATAATACTAGGATATTTTCAGCACTGCCATTGCAAAACAATTTGTCATTTGCCTCATGAATCAGGCTCAGGCTCAAAGCCTTGGTTATTTTGAATATAATGACAGACTAAGTAACCTTGCACTTAAACAGGATTTCATTCTGTACTGTGCACAAGGAACGTGTGTTTCAGACCCTTTATGAAAAGTCTTTCAATTGCAAAATCAAGATCCCCAGAATCTCTTTCAGTGTTCATTATCCCACAAATGCATACACTCCTGTTTAAGCATTTAGGGAAATGGGGCCAAACCCATTGCTTCTATAACTCCACTGGCCCTCACAAAAGATGAGCACGGCCAAGATCCAAATCTGTCCTTGGACAAAACTCCCTGTAACATGCTGTGTGTTTGTAGGTAGAATTAGTCCCATAGGTTATAAAGGCTTTTTTTTTTTTTTTTTTTTTAACTACAGTACATTTAGCCTTATTAAGTTTACTAATGAAGAGCAGCTAAAGTAACTAATAAACCAATACAGGCTTACATACTGTAGCAGCCCTTTCTCAGTTGGGTGAAAGGCCAGCTGAGAAAACTCAAGATCAAAGGCAAAGCTTCTGACCTATATAGTTCTATCCTGGTCATTACTGCACATGGACTTTTTAATATTTTTTAATGAAGATCTGCACATTAATCCTTTCAGTTCTTCAGTGCATTGCTAGTATATAAAAAAGTCCATTACCTGTTCCCGGGGAGAGGGTGGGAAGGGGCAGGGGGGCTACACTTATAAGTAATGCTATTTATTGGCTGAACTTTTGAAAATGTGGGGTAGTATCTTTTATAAGTCCTTACTTTGGAGAAATGCTGCTGATGTTACAATCAGAGATTGGCCTGAATAAGGGCCCCAGGTTGGGTTGACAGTGCTTTCTCTTTAACGCTCTGCCTTTCTGATGAGTCAAAAAGAACTAGAAAATAAAGTATATTACCATTACAATCAGACCTGTATCTGAAGTATGCACCATTAAAGATACTGGCTGTAGTTGATCGCATGTCTACCACGGATATTTTTTTTTAAAATGTCATCATTTGCCATTATTTCATCAGTCACCCCTCAGTGGTATCAGCTTGTAAGAAGTGCCCTGCAAAAATAACATAATGCCCAACATATCTGATCTCCTCAAAAGAGGGCAGAAGTTATTTTTCCTATTAAGAGAGAAACTACGATATTAAGTATATTCTGGATCAGATTCACTATTTAGCTGCAATAGGAACAACTGTTCACAGTTTTCCAGCACTGATAAACCTCCACTTAAAAGGGAGCATTGGCCCATATGTTCAGGTAGCCTAGACAAGTCCTTAAAATGGTATTAGGTAAATGTGGAACATTAAAGAATTTAAGGATTTCTATAATTCTATTATTTAGTTCATGAGCTCACAAGAAGTTGCTGAGAAACGGCACCGCCAGCAAACAGCAGTTGAATCATGGTCACTTTGTAGATACTTTTCCAAGACCTATTTTCCAGATTCATATTGAAAGAAGCAAGAGCAAAATAGTGCCCCAGCATTCTAAATCCTCCCAATTAAATCCCCGTAATGAGGGGCCAAATTTTCACCCCAGAAGAGAGCTATTTTTCATTTGCCCCAATCTAGCCTTCCATTGGTTAGCAAAATGTTGTCCAAAAAGTGATGAAGAAGGGTTCCCCTGATAACAACTGTGTCACAACTGTGTCCCCTGTGTCACAACTCACAAATGAACAAGTATCTCACCAAAGGGTACAGCCTGCAGTAAATCTGTTGTTAAAAATAAACAACATGGTCTAAAATATATATTTTAACTGCTGACAGGCCTCTCTCTCCAGTCCAGTATACTGATACTTAAGTGTGGTTTTTTTTGTGATTCCTAGATTACAGTGATCCTCTACTACCATGGAGTCAGCTGGTCAGTCAGCAAAGAGAAATGAATGGGGCTTCACCTTCAGAGAATAATTGCCTGTTAGCACTACCTGACAAGTATAATTCATATGTAACTAACATATGCAAGTAACATATGCAGTTCCTGCCTCGTAATAGCCAAGAACATATCCAGTGAGTTAATGGTTGTGATTGCGTCTGTTCTACAGCCATCAGGGTCAAGCCTGGCTCTCTCCAGCTGGTGTTGAATACACCTTGGACCTCTGTCCATTGGGGCTGATCACACTTCTTACGCCACATGTGGAACATGGTTACACCCGCCTATCAGCTGAAAATGGAGTGCAGTGTTTAACCCGGAGCATTTAACATAGCTCCTAAAGTGGCTGTGCTTCTGAATTAAAGATCACTGGCACCAATCACAATTTACAGCAATAATAGCGGATCACTTCACTTGTGCTGAAACTAGCCTATATTAGAGCCATGAAAGTAGGGGCTGGAGGGTGAAGTGGTGGGACAGAGAACTGCAAGAGAAAAGTAATGACATCTCACATCATGTTCTGTAGAACTTGGGGACGTAGAATGGTTAGATGTAAACTGCTCACAGGCTACAAAGAGACATACCATGTGACAATGGAAAAGTAATTTTCCTAGATATTCAGATGTGACCTAGGAAGACCTTGATGCCACAACAATTTAGCCACTTGAGTACCTCTGCTTCAGACAGGACTCTCAGGAAGCTTTCCATCTATGGTTGACAATGAGTCTGAACTGCACTTAAATGAGATGGTGTGCTCTGGTGGCCTAGGCACAGCACTAGGAATTCAATCCAGCAAACCCTTATCTTCGTGGGTAAGGTTTTGCAGAATAATAGTTACAGTTCCAGCAATAGAAACAGGTATCAGGGCCAGTACTGCACACAAACACCCCACAGTTCAACTCACAAGAACCCTAATTTATTTAAGTTATTGGGAAAAAGACAAAAATTACTGGACATGCCAGTCATAAATATGAAGGGAAAAGCTGTTCCCAGTGCAGTTAGCCCACAAAATCTGTTTACCACTTAAGTCCCACATAAGCCCTACATTAGGGACTTAAGTGATGCATAGGGCTTGTGGGACTCCAGTTCCCAGGCATGTATTTTACCTTTAAAGCTTTAACAAGTGGGTGATACACAAGTTTTACTTTGCCTTGCTAGACTCGTGGCACTGCCTTCTGAGTGATGGATTTACTAACATGCACTACACCTCAAAAACATGGCATCAAAATACATCAGAAAAGACCCAAAATAAAAAGAAGGAAGACACTTAATACCTGAAAAATCTGCTGCCAACAGGTCGACTGCCTTTAAAACTTTGACCTGTAAGAAGCCTATGTCCTTCATGTCCTGAAGGGAGTTCTTTATACACTGGAAAAAAAACAGTGAAGAGACTTTTTTAAAAATTTTTTTTTAAATATAATTCAGTGAGACAGATTTTGAAGGACGACCAGAAAACCTTAAATCTTAGGGCATATCTATACTTATGGCTAAATGAGCACTGCTTCGATCGATGCAACAGTGTCGCTTTAGTGGGACAAGTGAAGACCTGCTAAGCCAATGGCAGAGTGCTAGCCCATTGACTTCTGTACTCCAGCTCCCCAAGAAGCGTAAGGTAAGCAGATGAGAGAGTGTCTCCCATCGACACAGAGGCAGGAACACTGCTGTAAATCGATCCAAGTTATGTCAGCTTCAGTTACATAAGTTACATAACTGAAGTAGTGTAACTTAGGTCGACTTCTAGTTTTAGTGTAGACTAGCTCTTAATTTTGGTCCCTGTCCCCACTGCTCAGTGTTTCACTATCAGATACTCACTCACACAACTGTACCAACCCTCATCGCATTGCAACACACTTACACTGTTCATGCCAGAATGTAAACTGGCTGTTTATCATTTATTTTTATTCATATTTAATCTTCAGTGTACAGGAGTTAAATGATTAATTTAGGCAAGGAGATTAAAGGGAAACAACCACATATCTGAATACTAAAATAGCACTATTCCAAAACTAAGTATAAGATATATTTAGAGAGGCACCATGAGCCTATGGCTAGAGTACTGAAGTCAGAGTCAAGGATCTGGACACCATTCACAGCTCTACCAATGACTCAATCACTTAAACCCTCTGTGCCTCAGTTTCGCTGTCTATAAAATGGGAGTGATAATGTTTATTTATTCTGTGTAGCACTTTAATATCTCTGGTTTATTACAGAAAGTACTAAATATTATCATCAGGCTTTATCTTTCCAAAGTGAAGAGATCCGAGCACATTCCCACAATGAGAAAAGAATTCTAAATAATACTCTCTCTCCCCCTCTCTCTCTCTATGATTTTTTAACATTCATGGTCTCTCATTTCCTAAGATAATGTCTTAATGTAATTCAAGTTTTCAAAGGGAACTGCTAGTTTAAAAACTGCCACATGCAAACAGCCAAATTGCTAGAGGCTAACTGCTCTGTCTATTCAATTGTCACACTAAACATAATTATGGTGTGTGATACCTTTTTCCATTAGAAGCTGTGTTATTACGACTGGGACAGATCTTCTTTTGATGCAATTTTCAGTATTTTTTTAATAAAGTACAAACAAAACAAAAACTCACATAGCGCTGGGAAATCTGTTTCCTTTCACTGGGGTCTCCCAAGGGGCACACACACAGATCAGAAATAGAAACTCCTGAACAAGGGGTAACAGCAATTAGCATTAGCAGAGACCCCAGATGCTTCTCCACCGGCACTTCTAAAACATTGGTCTGCTTGCTAGGTAGCGCAGTAATATCCACTTTACACCTAGAATAATATTGTCATGGATTAATAATAAAGAGGATTACTTTAATGGGACAAATAAACCTTAACGCGTACACTTTTAAAAATAAGACTTTTTTTTTAACCCATCATTAAGGATGCAAATGAACGAAGTTTAGAAATCTAATTTACTTTTCACCATTTGTGCTGTTTGGTCAACCTGGGAGAAATGGGGGGGAGAGGATGTGTGGAGTGGAAAAGGAATGAGAAAAGCTAGTTAGTTTCATTTTGTTTCTTGTCAGTTTCATTTCTAGTTTCCATGCACTAGCACAGGGATTGAATGTTAGGACTGCAGCGTCTGTAGTGGTGAGGTTTTAAATCCAACTCTGCTCTCCTCCCCCACAAAACCCTAATGTCTTCTGATTTCTAAAATGGTAAAATTATTATAATTTGAGTGAAAATACAAAGTTGAAATGTTGTGTCTAAAATACCAGCTGCATTTAAGGCCCAGACTTCATTTTATGCTACATTGTACTGTATGCCCTGATCTCCTTTACAAACCTTACTAGCTCTAGGCTTTCAGTATTGTTATATTTCCCAGAGGGGCAGTGTGGCTTGCAGGTAACCTGCCAGCTCATAATGCACATGGTTATAGTCTTTGACACTTTTGGAAAAAAAACAAAAAAGAAAAAAGAAAGCACACCTTAATGAGAGACAACAAAACAAGAGACCAGGTTGGGGTAAGAAGAGAGAGTTTGCCGGAGAGCCTGAAAGCAAATGGTCAAATGTGACAAAGTCTATACACCTAGCGCAGCTAACTGCCTTCTATGTGGAAGTCCAGTAAATGGAGTGGAACTTTCAGGAAGCTCTATTGGTTTTGGCATTTAAAAATAAGCTGAACAAAAGATTCCAGTTTTTTTTAAAAAAAGCAAGGAAGGAGAAACTTTATTTCCATGGTATATGGGGAGTCACATTTCTCCAGCGGATGTGGGATGGATGATAGAGAGAGTTCTCACTCCACTTAATGCCTGCCGACAAGTTTTTATTTAAACAAAACTTGTTAAGGTGTTGTCTTAATAGGCAAAAATTCCACAGGGGTCCCCGAGGTGGGTTTCTTCTGGGTAAATGGTGCATGCACTGCTCCTGATTGATCCCATTCCAGTTGTAGAGCTGGAGCGGTTTGTACCCATCTGCTATAAATTGCATGCTTTCTGCTTTTTAAGAGCCTATTTTCTGTAAATGTTTGGAAAAACCTCTCAAAAAAAACGTTTAAATTAACACACACAAAAAATCTAACCTAAGAAGTAAAAGTTACTGGTGTGATGAAAGTGTAAGCCGCTCACTTGCTCTGCATTAGGAAGCGTTTATTTGTATAAGATTCTAACTACCGGAATCAATGGACATGCCTCTCACTCTCTGTGAACTCGAAGTAGTGCACAGTGTTAAACACACAACTAGTTGTAAGTTTATTCTTATTGATTGCATCCAAGTGCTAAGGAAGAGGAAACAAGGTAACCAAGAAAAGAGCACCAAAGTTCCAAGTACTACACAAAGGCAATTTCAACCCCATTTTCCAGTGCGAGAGCTTGCATTTAATGATGCTTGCTACACCTTCAGTCCTGCAAGGCGAGGAGGTGGGGAAGAAAATACAAAGACATTTTCCTCAAACTCTTATCACTTTAATCCAAGAGATCGATATCAACCTTTGCCATGTTTTCTGGTCGCTTCTCACAGTCTATCAACCTAACTATCCTAAATAAGTTCAGCTTCAGCTGTCATTCAATACTGGTAATTGTATGCAGAATGTTGCCAAATACACAAAGCAAAACTGAGAAAAACTCAGAAAATATTGGTTTTTCTCCGATCTCTTTTAGTGATCATAACTAGGTGTTATGTACAATAAGAGTAGGTGCGGGGGAGAGGGAAGAAGACAATTATTTGAGAGAAAGGAGTACATCTTACAAAGATACAACTTCATCAGAAATCTGTGTCATAAAAGTAGTTATATTTAACTCCAGTTTGTTTTGGTTAAGGCTGACTGTTTTCACCATTCAAAAAATTAATATCAACAAAAGGTCAAAGAGAAGATTGAGTGTAAGGGTGTGGGGAGGGACGCAGATCTGGAGAGGAAACAAGCAGGAGAAGGAGTGTAAGCATTGTTTCCTCAACTCATTTTTGATTTCCATAGAAAGTAACTGACTCAAAACATCTGTGTTCACTCAAGTTGCTGGTATGCCTTATCTATATGTGGTACAGTTTTTCCTTAGAAAATTGCAAACAGGCTCCACATCTATACTGGAAAAAGGCAAAACTCTTAGAGAATTAGTACACTTTAAATGAATCAAATGAATCAGATTATTTAATTGATAAGATGGCAAAAAACTGTCGTGAAAAATTAATCAAGAATTGAGTTTAACAGATGAATGTAGTAATTTCTACATCAGCAATCAGCTCTCGACTACTGCTACTATGGTCCAATTACTTTCATAGCACTTCCATTACACTCTGGAAACCATTTTTTCTCTCTTATTGTTACACAAATGAGTGGAACTTCGCTATTACTATTGATTTTACATGGAAGGAGTTCAGATACTACCGTGATGGGCAGTAGTATACAAGCCTAGGACGAAGCACCACATGAAGTAATACTAGGTAATTTAATCACTTGTTCAAAGTCAGCTCAAATGGAAAATAAATGACCTAAACCCCACACATTTATTTATGCTTTTAGGAGACCAAAACACCCCCTTGAGTTAAATTCCTAATATAACATTCCAGTGTAGTGGCAATCTCAGTTTTTCTACTCGCCTCCTTCCTCCAAATTTATATTTCCCCAGGTTCTTAGTTCAGTACTTGCCTCTAATCACCTCTCTGAAACCTACTGTCTAATCTCCCCCCCCCCCATATTAGTACACCTGTACATGTTAGGTAGAGATACAGATGTAACCTACCGGTCAGCATATGTTATGCATCCTCCCTCTGTTCCCTACCCACACAGAATCAGAGTTTGTTAGGACTCCAGCTTCAATTCCAGCTGTAGAAATTCACGTGTTTAGCTCTGCAGGTCACTGGTTCAACCCCTGGTATGTTGGCCAAGGTGGCCACACAAACATACACCCAGCACTGCACATTATATATACATTTTCTGGTTGTAATATATTTTAACGTGTATTAAAAGATTGCCCTGTTGGCCCATTTGCAGTCTGCATACTTGGCATCGTTCAGTTCCTTGCCCTTTTTTTGTTCCAATAATTTTGCAGTTTTATCATTTGAGTTCAGTGCTAATTGGAGGAGAGGGGTTGTTTGTTGGCGTTACTTTTACTCTACTGTTAGATTTTTATTCACTGCAATGATCTTAACCTCTTACTCACGACCACAATTTATATTAATATTTATACTGCAGGCAACTCAGCACTTGACTACATCATAGTCAATAGAAGAATAGGATTAAAAAGATGAGTCTTAATATCTGGATAGGGATTTCAAACTCCACAAAGGCCAGGAGTGTTTGGATATAGGGTTTTGGTGTCATCCTTCTATCGTTAGGTATTTTGACTCCGAACTCTTCTTATAGCGTGGTGGAGCTCAAATCCAGAGTTTTGGTCCGGCTCTCACAGCCTTACTACTCAGTACCTACTGCATTGCTGTATAATTGGATCGTTTCTTGGTGCAGAGATATTACTGATACTTGCCAGAGGCATCCTCATAAAGATGTCACACTTACTCTCTTATTTATGGCTTATAATGATCTTTCCTTAAGTCTAGCAATTTTCCTAAAACCTATTTCTAGAACTAAATTTGTGGTAAAATCAACATTTTACAGTCTCTCTCTCTCCAAGCGTATTCCTTAATGCGGAAACATTCTCTTTCGAATTTTGCATAAACAATTTTCATTCAGCCTAGGCAGATTCTGCAAACTTTAACATCTTCATTTATTAAACCCATCCAACATCGCTCTTTGCTTAAAGTTTGCCTTTTATCCTGATGGATTCAAAAACAGTGAACACTGTTACTAACAGTTCTATGCAGACTAAATAGAAGGATCATTTCACCCGAACTGAAATCAAGCCACTTTGGTGTTTTGTTGTGGCAACTGAACTATACAACACTTTAGATACAGTTTTCCTCCTCATTTTATATACTGATTGGAAATGAAGGGGAATTAGGCAGGCACAATCTAATAACCCAACATGTAATTTGACCAAGACCCTGAGATTATTTTACTACATATAGCACACTCCCCCCCCCGCTCCCTCCCCCCCCCGCAAAAAAGAATTTACCAAAGGGCTATTTTCTTGACAGAGTGACTAGTATGAGATTTGCTCTGATAGCTTGTTGATCAGCTCAGAAGTGGACAAAGGTCCTAAGCCCTAGCAATAACAACCTTTACATGGAAGGCATGGTATACTACTTAATGCACATTCCAATATCTACAGTTTCAGGACACAGAACAGCTCTGTACTGGCTCCATACTCAATGTTTGTATCTTATGAAAGGAAGATAAGAACTCCTCAGAAAGACAGGAGAGAAAATTAGAAGCACGCTATACCCCTACCCTTTGATGTTATGATAAGGCTACCATCTTACTGACTCCAGTGGAGCCACAGCACCTTCAGTCAAGAGCAGCAGTTTGCCTGAAATCCAATTACGTCTAGAAGAGGGGCCATGTAAAAATGACACTTTTTTAGGTGAAGGGAACTGTCCCCCGAGTTTAAATCTTGGCTCTGTGGAAATCAATGGAAGTTTTAGCACTAAATTCAGTGAGTTCAGGATTTCAACACATGTCTAGTCAGATCTGGCTGTTTCCATGTTAAAAAATTAAAGTAAAATGTGCTTTAACTCCTACAAGCATAGCACAGCCAATATGGCTCTCGGAGAGCAAAGGGGACAACCCAGGGTACAATTGTCTCCATAGAATCTTTTCTTTATTATAGGTGATGATACAAGTGCCAGGAAGAACACAGAATGGCATGTGAATCATTGAGACAAAACAAAAGTGCTATGTTTTGCAGAATTGCTTTTCAGATTACAGATACACATGAACTGTTCACAAAAAAAAAAAAAAAAAATCCTGAGTGTCAGGTGTTTCTACACTATGAGAACAAGGCTTGTATTATACATCCAGAAACAGTGCTCCCCTATATTTGGAACACCCTTTCTAGACTCTCAACTGTAAATGCTGTCTCTACATTTCCTGTACATTGTGTTGTGTACAGTATTTCCCTGTACTAGGGAAGACAAGATTTTTTTTTCTGTAAATAGTTAAAAAAAAACCTAAAAAAACCTTCTAGACCACACAGACCCTTTTTTTTAAATGCCAAAATCTTTTATAATGCCATTGTTTTGGAAAAATAACCAATTCACTGATGAATTCTTGCCACAAATGGTGAACTCCAGCTGCTGAAAAATTACTTAAGTCTTTTTTCCCTCTATGCTAAAAGAAAACCAAGAGGAATCCTTTCAACATTAAGTGAACTGAGGCCAGATAGGCCACAAATGCTAGTACATTTCCTAACTAGGAACAGAAAATATCAAAAGTAATGAGCACATATTCCTTGAAAGAAAGAGAGAAACAGATTCTGCAATCATTTGTCCATGTGATAAGCAAAAGTATTCAGCAAAAAGCATTTCCTGTTCTGGGAAACCACAACCTATTTGTACTGGCCAGAGGGCATCATTGCGTTGGTGAAGAGTTGCAAATTATTTGAATGCATGAAGCAGGTAAACTATCCCTACTAGTTCTTATCCAATGAATGCCCTCAAGCATGCTAAATTTAACACCAATTAAAGCCAGGGTCCCTGCCCCAAATAATGAAGTGTGCAGCAACTCTCCAAAAGGGCCACATTTTTTGGGTTCTAATGTACCCACTCTACACACACTCACATAGATATAATTTAAAAGCTTATTTATGTGTGTATGATGCAGAGCTGTCAGGTAGGTGCATAAGCCAGTAGGTGAGGTGACACAATGGTATGAGAAAGAGAGTCTTTTGCACAGTTCCAGAAACACTGCAACAGGACTATGACTACAGTTTTTACCATTTAAGGTAACTTTCCATGCCCTAATGTGGTGTTACAGGTCACTGCTACCACAGGACAATGTATTACAATCTTTTTATGGTTTCACATGGGCACGTTTTTTCCCCCCAGCAAATGATGAAGCCATTTAGCATGCGGCAAAATGGCAAATATCAACATTTGCAATATAGTGACTTGGAGAGGTGCACTGATTCTGATGGGACACCATAGCTTCCTCAACCCAGTCAACGAAATCTGACATCAAAACATCTGCTGACATGCCCAAGAAGACAAAATTTAAGTCTGGCAAGGGAGGGACAATCACAGCAACTATCAGTCCAGAAACTGTTTTCCATGGAGCCCTGTCTTTAGCAAGATGCAGAGATGATGTTTCAAAGGCAACTGTTCTTAGTAATCCAATAGGGCCTGTACCTATGTCCATCTTTCATGCCGATGGAACAATGAGAAGAACAGAGGGCATCAGCTGGAAGTTCAATGTGAAAGAATCCATGAGCTAATAGCATTCAACAAAGAAACCACAATGTACATCAGAGATGCCATGGCTGTCATACAAATGATGGCTTGCGATAAATTCCACACATACTATGAATTAGTTGCTGAGTATTTGAGGCAGGTCCTTAATGGATTTAATAAAGCTATCTCTGTAACTGAAGTCTTTGACAGTAACTCTGTGAAACTGTAAAAAGACAGTGCCAGTCAGGATCTAAGGCTGGATGCAAGCAATACCAGGTGATTGCTGGATGCTCTGTGCCTCCATGGAAAAAAGTTTCTGAACATGGCATCCAGCAAGCAGCCACTTGTCAAATTTCACTCTCAGGAGATGGTTCAAAATGCACCTGAGAGTATAGGAGCACATTCTACACAAATGTGCTTCTTGCTAGAGGCTTTTTCAATGAAGTAGCAACAAAGACCATCACCAGCAGAGGTGTTATAGAAGCCCAAGACTCATACATTACTCAAGAGGAAGCAGACACAAGGATGCTTCTGCATGCTGTATGCACCAATATGGCTTTTAGGGTTCATGGGGAGGGGTGTCAAAGGAATCTTAGTAATTAGATCAACTTATATAGTTATTTTGGTCCCTGCTGTTAACTATTTTCGAGAAATGGAACACACAGATAAGGGTGTCCTTTTCACTCCACGTTATCGGCACAATTGATAAGTGTCACTTCATGCCTGTACATACAATTTTTGATAGACTCATTACTGACTCTGCAACATATTTCCTGCTAGCCACAAATTAAAAGGTTGTGACTCTGTGTCATTCTTATTTGGTATTGGGGAAAAATCTGTTAAATGTCGTAACAAATACAGCTTATTGTTTCAGAGATCTTGCCAAATGGGAGATCATGATAGGCAAGCTACAACTTCTACAGCAATTAAGTTGTAGCAGTGCGAAGTGACCAGTGCAAGAAAAAAAACAGAAACCTAAACTGCTTGGGCCTCAATTCTAACCATCAAAAAACAACAAGTCACTGGCCAAACTCTCACCAGGCAAGGATAGTTTTGATGAGTATGTCAAAAAAGCATCTTGACAACAAAGATTTGGATGTCTTTGCATAAGGGTAAACCGATATTGGTTCACCATTGCAGCATGGGATAGAAAAATGTGGAAGACCAAGTATTTTCCGAATTCTTCAAGGTCCCAGTGGCATCCGAGCTTCTACAAAGACCTTATTTGCAACTGTACCAGAAGAAGACATGACATGAACGGGGTCTGTTTTAGAACAATCTTCCTGCATAGAATTCAATGAAGATTGTGGTAACCCACACACTGTTGACAGAGATCATAGTGATGAAGCATATGAGGATAATGATGTTGACTAGACATGTCACCCAGCGCTATACATTTCCAGTGATACCTGTATATATTTATTTATTAGATTTTGTTTGTTAACCTTGAGATGGTTGTTATGATGCTTGTGGTCATTAAACTAACAAATTAATACAATATTTCAGAGTGGTCATTTTAAACATGTTGATGGTGTCATTATTTATCCCTGTTTCTATGGTAATGGCACCACTTGATACCTCCACATCTTAAAGTAGACATAATATGTTTTCAAATGATGTATGACGTGTGTGTTTAGAGAGGGTACATTAAGTCAACCAAATCAGCAATGTCTGCGCTCACCTAAATTTATACGCTAAGAAACTGATCCTGAAATTGGATGTGCACAGGCAGACCCATGTGGGGTTTCACACAGCTACAAGTGTCTGTCTGTGTAGATCCAATTTCAGGATGAGGGACTGAGTAGTGACATAGCAAGGTCAAACAAAGGAAAGGCAATGAGGAGGAATGTATGACAAGGGTTAAAAAAGATAATGAGACCTCTAGTCTAATGCAAACAGGATGGAACTTGATGGGAGGGGAGAGGACAAAGAGACAGGACACACACTTCCCTATTATGAAAACTTAAAAAGATTCAAATACTAGATTCTCATCAGCAAAAGGTGATGCAGCCCCATCACTTGTGAAATTTAAAGTAAACTTAAGAGAATATTCATAGGGGAAAAAAATCCTGCATTGACCACAGGACAGACTCGATTACCCAACAGTCAGACTACATGAATTTGTGAAACAGAATGAAATTGTGTAGTTATGTCTCCAAGCTCTGCTCAACGTAAACCGAGGCATGTTCTGTTAGAACACAACACATATAGTCTTTATATTCCTCCCCTCACAGCAGCATCTGGGTGCTGTCAGAATACTGAAAGCGAAGTATATGCTACTCTGGACAGTACAGAGCAGTTACATTGTTAACATTTAATTTAAAAAAATACATCACACCATCATGCCACACTTTAAAAACTTACATTCCCAAAAGCTCCTCATGCTTTTTGTTATCCTCATCCCCAGACCTCAATGTCCACATATCCTTCCTGTCAGAGAATAGTGAAAATCAAACTGTTCCCTCCACTGAGGATTTGCACTCTTACACAGTGTCTAGAAAACATGCAGTTATAATATTTACTTTTCTTAAATGGCACTTATTTCCACAGTTATGTATACATCAATTTCATCTACAAGAGCAAGGCCAGATGTTTGAGCATCAGTACCAAGAGGAGCATCCCAGCAAGGCTCTGCAGCCTATCATGCAGATCCACATTTCTCTTAAAAGTGTTTTCTTCCCATAACGATAAATAGAAAAGCACAATGTGAATGTGTGGCAGGAGAAATGCTCATATGGGAAGTGGAACACACCCTCTACAGTTTAAATAGACCACAGGCCTGAATCAATGTCACTTATATTAGCATACATCAGGGGCAAGCCCTTGGAAATCAGTGAGGTTGAACAGGTTTGAATGAGATCAGAATCAGGTCCTAGGTTTTCGTTCTTTTATGTTAAAATAGAGGGACCTTAGCAGAGGTGGGAATGAGCAGTTAGGACCTCATCTTGCAATATATTATATACACAGTACTTTATGCATGACAAATAGTTCTTCTGATTCAGTGAGATTATTCATGTGCTATAATTTACTCAGGAACTGAATGTATGCAGGATGAGGACCTTATTATTGCAATACACAATATATTAGATCAGGGATCGGCAACCTTGGCACACGGCCCGCCAGGGTAAACCCCCTGGTGGGCCGGGCCGTTGTTTACCTGCTGCGTCCACAGGATCAGCCGATCGCACCTCCCAGTTGGCCGCAGTTCACTGCTCCAGGCCAATGGGGCTGCGGGAAGCGGCATGGCCAAGAGAATGTGCTGGCCGCCACTTCCCAAGTGCCACATTAGCTTCGGATGGCGAACCGCGGCCAGTGGGGAGCCGCAACCCGACCGAACCTGCGGATGCAGCAGATAGATAAACTAGCCCAGCCCGCCAGGGGGCTTACCCCCGGGGGGCTGCGTGCCAAAGGGTTGCCGATTCCTGTATTAGGATTATATTGGAAGGAATTACACCAGCAGTTCCTCTACATGTACATTGACCATTACAAGAGATTGGATTACCTGCAACACTACTATGGTCTGCCTCCTCTTGTCTGCTTTTGTGTGATGTGTGATTGACTAGGGTAAGTTAAATAATTCCCATAAAGGGATGTGAAACATTTCATTTTAATATTGATTATTGCATTAAAGGTAAACATAAAAGTGCATCTTAGAGGGAGATAAGGCATCTTAACCATAAAGATTAACTAATCTGTTTATTACTTTTTTAAAACTACTTTTCTAATGAAATAGTGTCATGTTCTGTTCCTCTTTGGTTAGAATTATTTATATATTTTTGAAAAACAGCCACAGGATAATCACATTTTGTGGAATATCTACAGTCAGATCATCAGGGCTTGTTTCTAGAGTTGTCAGGTCCTGAAACCCAGTCTAGAATATCTAGCTCATTTGTTTGCATTAAGAGGGTTTTGTTGTTAGCTGCATTTCCCCATCTTTAGAGTGAAAGGATGAAATGCCCACCCACTGGAACTCCATTCAACCTATGGACTCCAGGGAAGCTGCACGGGGTGCAAGTAAACATGAACTCTGGCCCAGCTCTATGAAGAACAGAATGAAGAACTAGCGCTGGGCAGCAATACTAGAAATTTCAAAGGTTCTCTTTTTTAATATTAAATATGTATATTCTTTAAAAGTCAATGAATGTTTTCAAAATGTCAATGCACAGTTTTTGGGTCTGCCCTATACAGCACACTTAACTTTACAAAATGACTTCTGTATTGGGAGAGAACAAAACCACGTGTTATGCATGAATCCTGTTTCATTTTATATTAGTGTTGCGCATCCATCACTGTGAAGTGTATATTTTTTATATAAACACACACACACCCCATATCTTCTATTTCCTATTCTGCAATTAAATGTCCATATGAGGAAAAGGGACATAAAAAAATCTAAACTCCTAGAACCTGATTTTGATCTCACTAACACTGCTATAAATCAGAAACAACTCCACTGAAGAAAGAGTTCCAATGGTGTAAAGAAAAAAAAAACAGACCGCTTATTTGCCCTACCTTGCACACTTATAGAAGCTGTTAATACTTACCTTGCTCTTATATTTTTGATCTCCCAGTTTTAACAAGACAAAAATCTGTGTCATGCTCCCTCCTGGGATATTCTTCCCTTCCAATAAAGTGATCGTCACAATTCCATTCCATATTTCGTTCTTTCGCATGGATTCAGACAGTCGCACATTTCGTATGAAACTTGACTGAAAAACAAGTTGACTTCATGAAGACACTATTGGATACATCGCTTAGGTTCTTATATGGCCTTCCTTATTCCAAGTGCCACAATCTCTACTGCATGTTCACATGACCTCTGGAGATGCAGAAGTACTATTATCCCTCTTTTTATAGATGGTGAGCTGAGACACAGACACACTAAGTGATTTGCCCAAGGTCACTCAGGATGTCTGGCAGGGATGGGAACTGACAATGAATCTCCCAATTTCCAGGCTGGTGCTCAAACCACCAGATCACCTTTCTTTCCCATTATGCACCTATAGCTCTTTGCTGGTAGTCTTTGGTGTATATGTTACCAGAATTTGAGCTTGTGTATCGAAAATACTGATGCCCACTTTAACATGATGACTTTTATCTGGTGGTTATATGGCAGTTCCAACATATCTATTAACTTTATGATTTCATCATGTAGCAGCACATAACACCATAGCACCGGCAATATTTTATGGGAAGTGGAAATGATTAAATGGACCTTTTTGTTGGGGGAGTAGCAGAGAGATCTGGAAATTTAAGGCTACACCTTTCTTCTCACTTTAAGTCATGCCATATTTAAACATGCCATGCTTCTGTGCTTTAGTCATGACAGACTGGTGGGTCCAAAAGGGAGGAGGATATTTCACTAGTCACATGAAAACAGGACACGTTAGTTTTAAGATATGGTGTTACTAAATAAAAAAGATTTCAAGAGTACTTCAGGCCCAGGAATAACATTTTAAGGAAGAATTATCCAGTAACAAAATTCTTAAATCATAGGAGGTACATACACAAATTTAACTTGCTTTTCACTGGTTAAAATACCCAAATGTTTGACTCCCACGTGCATATTAATATACTTCTATTTAAACAAACTGTTTGGCTTTCCTGGCACACTGGATAAAAATTTCTGCCTTTAAAAAGAAAATGAGATTTTGATTCATAAATCCAGCTGCAGTGCAAATTTTTCTTAAGTTCATCTTGTAGGCCAAAAAGCAAAAGCATGACTGTTCCCATGGACATACTTCAAAGTCCCGGCAGATATATTCCTCCCTAAACACTGCAACTATTTCAAAATCCTTTTTATAAAAAAGGGAGTAATGTCCACAAGGGATCAAAGGGCATCCTACAGTCTGGCAATTGCCTAAGAAAAATGGCAGTGCTTCCATGAAATATGCCCTAAAATAATTTTGTGGCTTGGTATGTCCTAATTTTGAATTGGATGTTTATCTTGGAAAGGCTTCTATCTAACTTGTCCATAAAACAGCTCCACTTAGCTCTACGAGCCCTGTGAAAATGGAATCCAAAGCTGGCTATTAAAGGGGCCTAGAGATTGCTTCCATATGGCAGAACAGCATGGGAGTGGAGGGCTAAGGCCTACAGCAGGCGCTGCTTGGCTTGAGCTCCCGATCTATCCATGGACACTCGTTGCATTACACCATAACATCTGGATTATTGCTTGTAATGTCCCTGGGAAATATCCACTTCCCATCAAAGCCTTTATCAATCTCAGTCACACTTTGAACATTTTAGTATTTAACAGAGTCATGTTTGATGTGATGTACTTGCTGCTTTAGGTCCAAGGATTTTCCCTCCCTTCCTTGGAGGAGGAATAGGTTTTTGAAGCTAGTTCACAAAAAAACAGACAGAGTAACTTTATTATCCACAGTACATTTTTTAAAAAGTGAAGTCTCCACTTAGCTAGAGTCTACAGGCTCAGCAACAAAGAAAGTTATCATCACGTAATTTTAACATCAAATTGGTGAGCCCTCTCATAGGGATCCTCTCTGGTTTTGATCAGTCCAGTGTTTTATGGTAGCAATCCAGGCCCATGGTCCTTCTAACCAGTACATAAGTCCTCAGGGCAACATTCAATGCAGGGCAAAGAGGCCACATAAAGCCCTCTGCATGACTTCGTAAGGACTAAATTTTGGCTTTGCCAACGGCCCTGAGTAAGAGTAGGAGGCCTGAACAGTCAAAATCTGCTTCTTGGCCTGGTCCAGCTCTGCTCAATCCCTGTCCATCTCCAGGGGAAGGGAGGGGAGAGAGGGAGCAACAGCTCTCAGTAGGCTGCTCTATCCACCACAATGCAGGTGGCTGGCACATGGGGCTACTCCTCTGTGGGAGTGTTTGGACCAGACCATTGATCATTTCCATGGGCTTAAAGTGTTGGAGAGGACAGTTTGCACTGAGGTGAATGTCATTGCCACCCAAGGTAAGAAGGGGCAGATATTTTATTATTCATTTTTAAATAAAAATTATTTCATTATAATTCTTCTCTCATGCTTGTCACCTAAGCGATTTGCACAGTGTTAATTAAGCCTTGTATCACCCCCCTGAGGTCAGCAAGTATTATCTCCACTTTATAGATGGGCAGAGAGAAATTAAGCGACGTGCTCACAATCTCAAAGCCAGTCAGTGGCAGAGCTGGTAAGGAACACAACTCAGGCACCCATACTTCTAGATGCTCCTCCAATCACTACTAGGTTACACTGCCTCCCCAGAGAGGGCACAGTGCTTGTGGGAAAGGGTCAAAGCCTTTCTGTATGCTGGTGAGCAATAAAAAAGAAATCATCATACATTTATTTAAATTATACACTGAGGTGGAAAAGCGTAAAATGAACCCATCTTTCGCCTCCTGTACTTAAAAGGATGAGACAGGACAACAGAAAGTGTTCAAATTCCTGTGAATAGGTCAAAGTAGAAATTGGAACCACTGTAATTTGCAAAATAAAAAAAATAAACAAGTTTCTGGACTTCTACTCATTAGGTAGGGAAACCCATTATGCAGAGGCAGTTTCCCTCTGGGAAAGAGGAGAGGAGGATGAGAAAGGCAATTGAACTGACAGGAGATTGCTGTGATGGCACATGACCCTTTGGCAACTGAGTTCTATGGCTCTGTGGAATGTTCAAAGATCACAGAGGCACCACTGCCCAAAGGGTATTGCTATAGAGAGCCAAATACAATGAGGCAGGCAAACACACACATGAAAAGGAGGGTGAAGGATTATCCCCTGTGATAAGAGGAGTGAGAGTACTTCAGTCCAGAGTCATCCTTTCAGCCAATTTATTCAATCAGCTTTAGATATCAAGGTGGCAACTGAATCACTTCTTTTAGGAATAAACTGCTGCAGGTCAATCCCCTCCACCCCCCCAAGCAAACTCATTTGTTTGCTTCCTAGATGTTCGACACTTAAAGGTTATTCATGCGTACAAAGGATGGAAATAACATGCAGGGCACCCTCGGTGCAAGAGTCTAGCCACCTGGGAGAAACAAGGCTACTAAGCATCAAACAGTGTTCCCCTATGCCCCAAAATATCTGTATAGGCTAAGCAGCCTGGAAAAAGAAGAAGAGAAGAGGGCACTTCATCTTGTTTTTCTTACAGATAGATAGAGTATGGTGAATACTTCCTAAAAACAAAGGGGCCATGCTTCCTTCCGCAGCGCCATGTATGTTTGATGAGCAAAGAAGCAAATTACACTCTAGAGTTAGCTATATCAAAAAACGTTATCCCACACTCCCATCCTAAGCAAGGGGCGCCGAATGCGGTGCACATATCTTGCTACCTTTGGGTATGTAATCATGCCCAAATCACTTGCTTTATGTGACACCCTCCTCTAAGCGCAGTGATAAATATACGCTGACAAATATACAAGCCACCCAGTTCGATACCTCTTGCACCATACTGATTTCGTATGTCATACTCAGTATCTGAAATCATCTCTGCATCCTACCCATATTCAATGCTTGTATGATTTTTATTGTCTTCTATTTTCTGTAATAAAAATGTTATATTTGCTTTTTCTTAAAGAAGATAGAGAGTTGGAAGGACAGTAAATAAAAAGTATTCAGCAACAGGTTTAACTTATATTTTTTCCATCTGCACATGGGACTGCAACAGTCATTGGTACCAGTGTGGAGTCATTGCTCCATTGGGGATATTACTGAATCCCTGCAAGATGGACTGGTGACTAAAGTAATAAGAAAATTCATTTGTGACATTGGTATCTGCTATCCTGTCTAAGATAAAACTTAGTGGATCAGATCCAGCTATAAGCCATAATTATCTCAGATATATAGAGTTGAGAAATCAAAGACTGAAAAATGTAACTTCTTTTTTTTCCCCTTTAAGTCCTTCTACTCATATATGAAAATACTACATAACAACAGGATCTGAAAATTACAATAAAATCCCACTTTAATTCATCTTGAGAAGAAGTTAAGCTACTCCTAATACAAAACATTTGCTTTCCTGATCATGTTAGAGATGTAGATTTCTGAGACACATTTAATGTAATCAATGTGATGCAGATTTATCAGGAACCAAGTTGCACAAATGGATCGTATATGGAATTTTTCCTCCTTGAACAGCAACCAAGGTCGACGAGGGGGTGCGGGGGGAGAATCCGGTACAAATTACCGGGGCCCGGCGGTCTGGAAGGGGTCCTGGAGCCTGGCTTTGTTGGTCCTGTTTAGCAGATCTGCCCTTGCTGGGGGGCCCAAAAAAATTTTTTCACCAGGACCCAAACCTGTTCTCAGAGGCCCTGACAGCAACCAAAATGTAATAGCCAAAACAACAGTGCTGAGTTTGTGTATCCATTATATAATGTTCCCCCCATATTTCTAGTATCTTTATCCAGTCTGTCTGCATTTCTTCTACCCCATCACACTCCTCTGGCCATTTTTCCATAACCTCTCATGCCTTCCCTAGACATCTATATTCCCCATGCTCACAATTTTTCTTTCTAGCCTTTATGTTCTGCCACAAACTGCCAGTATTGTTTCCACAGACCAGAGTTTCCTAACTAAAGATGGTTATTGATGGACAGTACTAGTGTTTTAATGCAGTAGCAGAATCAATAAACTAGGAAATATTGCTTTGTCAGATTTTTTCCAGCACATTCTGGGAAATTCTTTACTGTCTTGGATGGCCACAGAAGCTTTTCTTAAGAGATCACACTAGAGCCTGAACTATGTCTTCTCTGTGAAGAACTGAAGCTCTCTTACCCTCTAGTGGCTATAACTGAATAGAGCAAAGGGTTGCAGCTATTTTTTCATTCAACAATAATCTTGCATCCACTAATCCAATATCATGCTTTGGCATCTCTTAATTTTATTTAAAACGATGTTAAGATGTTAGCTGGAGCCTGGGGAACTGAATGACCTGCCAACATGAATTAAAGCTTTATCTCTGTTATTTCAAATCAAGTGTTTAAAATACAGAGAGAGAATGTACAACAAAGAAAAAAAAGCAAGACAGAACTTTGGCTGTTTTGGACTGAAAGGAATAGAGTTGGAATATCTGGCTCCCTGTCCTGGGACTCCAAGCCAGTGAGATTTGAAAGACAGCTGTGTGTGCGCACACATGGCAGAAAGAGAGATCAAGCCACATTTGATCAAATGTGGGCACTAGTAATTTCAAGGGGTTTAGTTAAAAACTAAACTGCTGAGCTCTTCAATTATTCCATCACTTTCTGTCATATTCCATTTAGCAATTTCTTGCTGTCTCTCTGCAATATGAATATACCTGTAGAGAGCCAGCATTATCCCTGGAACTGTTTGGTTAAGCCAAAATAGCTGCAGATCTGTGCCCAGAATGTACATTACATGTGCTCTTTACAAAAGTATTTTTGGTGGCATTTTACCTTGGTGGGGGTCCCTATCTACCATGTGCTGAAAGGGACAGTAATTACCAATTTCATATAGATGCAAACAGCTTTATGAGGAAATTCCCCAGATATTAGGTGTTCTTAGAAGAGCCAGATTACGTTTTTCTAAAGTTACATTGTAAGCTCTCAAAATACAGGATCTGATGATGATATCTCAAGTTTCTATCATCATCATCATCTACCCAGAAGCATTTTGGGTGCTTTACAGAACA
The DNA here is from genome assembly GCF_007399415.2 of Gopherus evgoodei. Classification (NCBI taxonomy): domain Eukaryota; kingdom Metazoa; phylum Chordata; order Testudines; family Testudinidae; genus Gopherus; species Gopherus evgoodei. The sequence goes on from NC_044331.1 coordinate 11,903,021, forward strand.
AATATACAGCCAGTCCCTTTCCTGAATAGCTTAAAAATCCAACGTAAGCATGATGAAATAAGTGGGTGCAAAAGAAAAATGGCCCAAAGGGAAGACGTTCATGTGGATACCCAGTAATGGTACATGCACATCTTGATGGCACCATTCTATTTCTAGCAGCCAAAATACCTGTTCATTCCACCAGGGAAACCCTCAACAGAAGAATCTGGGGAAATCTCTGCTCAGGAACAGAGACAGCATGGTACAATGCATAGGACACTGGACTGAGAGTCAGAAGACTGGGTTATATTCCCAGCTATGCCACCATTCTTCTGTGTGACCTTGGGCAAGTTCTTTCATCTCTCTCTGTCTCCTCCTCCTTGTCAATTTACCCTGTAAGCTCTTCTGGTTAGGTACTGTTCCTTACAAGGGGTGTGCACAGTGGACACCCAAGCATGCTGGGAGTCTCCAGTTGCCACTATAATACAAACAACAATAAGAGGTCCAACATTTCTCACTCAACCATCAGACTGAGAAAGGAATGGCAATCATGGCCCAGAGGGCCTGGTAGTCTGCACCTGTACTAAATTTTCAAACTAGTTACAGAAAACCATCTCGGATGGATGGTGTGGAATCCTGGGTTGTTCATAAGGACTATTCATCCACAAAGAGAATACCGGAAGAACGTACAAAATGCGCTAGCATGGTTGCAACCTCCAATAATGGAGATGCTACATAAGAATAAGAAATTTCTTGTGGGAGAAAAGGAACAAGAGATTTTCAGGGAAAAGAGATATGGGTTACCTTGGATGAAGTTTGTTTCTTCCGATTTGACCATCTCTATTCATGCGTTTCCACCATTGCAACAGATAGAATCCAAAAGCAAAGGGCGAAAAACCGGTAAAGTGGTTAGTCAAATAATCTGAACACTGGTTTATAAACTGGGTTAAAGAACACATATTACTAGCACAGAGTTGGCTCTACTACTGAATTCAACTAAACTACCTCCTTCGCAGATTGTAACATACAACAAAACAGAACATTTGCACTGCACCAGAAATAAAAGGAAACAAAGCATCAAGTATAAAAAGTGGAAGAGACCCTGAGCCATTAGTAGATGCACGGCTCGAACTTTTGGTGCCATCTAGTCCTACTAAGTTAATTTAAAATGAGGTGTATGTGTGTGGAATAAGCTTGCTGTTAAGTGCATAGCATGGACAAGACTATTTTGCTCTTCTGTTTCTCTTGAAAATGGCTGAGCTATTTTCATTTGAAATACAAAGGCCTAAAACATGGTCAGTGAAATTTTCACAGCATGCCCCTACTCTTTAGGCATCTGCACTCTGAATATTAGCCAGAGATCCAGGCTTTCCCAAGGCTGCTGCCCAGGACTAATGCTGCCCCCTCTCTTATCCCAGAATCCCCAGGGCCACTCTGACCCACATTTCCTTAATGCTGCCAGAGGAACTGTTCCCCAAGTCAGAACAAATGCCTTCAGCAGCTCTCATGTAGACTGTGCACCTGTCTCGACCCTTACTGCACACCGTGACCTGGATGCCCTCCCATGCCTTGCACACTAAGTTAATGGGGGAGCTGACATCCCAGCCAAATGGGCTTAAACTAGTAAGAATAGCCAAAATGTCAAGGGAAGTGGTCAGGGTTTATTAGAGGACTGTGACATAGAGAGGGTGTCTCATTAATGACTATGGAAAGGTCAGAACATTAACAGCCATGTTTGCAACATTTCTTGCTTTCTTACCTTTCAGATCAGGCAATTCTAAGGTGACCATATAGCAAGTGTGAAAAATCGGGATGGGGGTAGGGGGTAATAGGAGCCTATATAAGAAAAAGCCCCAAATATCGGTACTGTGCCTATAAGATCGGGACATCTGGTCACCCTAGGCAATTCATTCCCTCCCCATTTGTATAGGAAAAGCTACCTTCTTACAGCATATATAAATGCTTGGTATGATCAGCACAACACAAATAAGTGTTCTGGAATTTTTGTTATTATTATTTGGTTGTTGTTGAAATTTTTAAATAATCATATGCAGAGGGAGAAATATCAAAAACTTTCCAACAACACACTATTAAATTACCTACTAAATTAACAACTCTTAAAAACAGGCAGCTACTAGGAAGAAACAATAATGAAAGGCACACCTTTCTTGTGAAGTCTATTTCCTATATTCTCCACCCCAACCTGTCTTTTGGTAACATTCTCACTTTCATAAATATCCCATACCTGCTATGAATTCCCACATGTCTAGTTTAAGAATCTACAGTAGACTGCACATTGGATTCTGAAAAATTAAAACTGTTATATTTAATATTCACAGAAACACTTCCCATTTTTTTTACCTGCAAAACTTATTAGTTATGTATTTAAAACTGGACTTGCTTGAAAATTGGATCTATTCAAATGATATACTTTGGGGCTTTTCTTGCTGTCAACCTGTTCTCTAAATCAGTGGTTCTCAAACTAGGGCCGCCACTTGTTCAGGGAAAGCCCCTGGCAGACCTGGCTGGTTTCTTTACCTGCATGTTCGGGCAATCGCAGCTCCCAGTGGCTGCGGTTTGCTGCTCCAGGCCAATGGGAGCTGTGGGAAGCGGCGCGGGCCGAGGGACATACTGACCACAGCTTCCCACAGCCTCCATTGGCCTGGAGTGGCGAACCACGGCCACTGGGAGCTGCAATTGCCCGAACCTGCAGGTGTGGCAGGTAAACAAACTGGCCCGGCCCACCAGGGGCTTTCCCTGAACAAGTGGCAGCCCTAGTTTGAGAACCACTGCTCTAAACGACTGCAAGATGAACTTACAGATTTAGGTATGGTCCACGTTTTGTGTGAAGCACAAATGGTGATATTTAAAAAAAAAAAATACTCACACAAACCCTGATCCTGAAAGCCCTTATTCCCTTTAATCACACTCTCCGCAGCCTCTGACCAACTCTTTCTGGGTTTCTATCTCCACTTTCAACACTGGAGTCCCACAGCACTTCTGCAACAGGAGCCTGATAGAAAGCTTACTGAAGAATCTGGCAAGGTTTAAGACTGTGCCTGGCCTGTTCTCAGTTTTGCAAGAACATAGCTCCTTGTGTCCATTTCCCTCCTCTCAGCAATGTGGACCAATGCAGGGCAGGCATAACCTAGTCTTAATAGTAATTCCTTGCTTTTACCATTTCACACTGATATATATATTTTTCACTGGTATGAAAAAAAAACCACATCTAATTGGAGGTTTAACACCTTTTTAAAAATCCATAAAATCTAAATTCCTTGCTTGTAGTGAGAAAACGGCATGCCCTGAAAGATCAGGCCTGCAGGCTGTAGGGCATACACTTTTAGAGAGATATCACACACACACGCACAGACCTACCACTCGTCGAAATATATGGAGACTTGTTATTCGTGAGCTCACCCTTTAAAGCCACAGAACGGAAGCACTTGGCGATAGAAGCATAAGCAACTTTTATCCAGTCCAGTGTGGTTGATTTTTAAATCATGAACTATCAAGTTTTCAATGCTGAGTCTCAGAGGATGAAAATAAAGGTGGCATTTCCCAGTATAGAGTAAATCAGATTAGGGAAGGTTTCTTTTTTTGTGCATTCCAGCTATAAATTTGATTTCCTAAGCCACTTACAGTTCTCTTGAAGTCTCCTTGTTTGACTGTTAGACTCAAGTTTAACACAATCTCTCCCATGTCATCTTCTAAACTGTTTGGATCTTCCAATTTTAAAATCTGTTCAGTAGTTCTGCAAGCAGAAAAGAAATGCATCTGTAGGCTCCATTTTAGCTTTTGGTTCATTATTAAATTCACAGTGAATTGTGCAAATTCTGTTTTGTATGGCTGATATTTAGCACATTTTAAAGGTTTCAAAATTGAGTCTAAATATTAAAATGTGCAATCTGGCGTATTTCTTTGTGGCATATATTCCCCCTCAGAGCTCCCACAAATCATACAAAGTTCAGCACAGCAACTTTAAATAATACTTTGTATTTCCATAGCAATTAGTTAATACTGATAACCCACCACCTGTAGACAGGCAGAAAACTGATCAATGTTATCCCCATTTTACAGGAAAGGAAACTGACAATGACTTCTCCAGCTGAATTGTCTGGCAGTTAAAGACTGGACATTGACTTGTGAGATCTGTGTTCAATTCCTAGATCTGATGCAGACTTCCTGCATCACCTTGGACAAATCATTTCATCTCTCTGCCTTAGTTCCCCCTCTGAAAATGGAGATGATAATATTTCCCTGCCTCACAGAGGTGTTGTGGAAATAAATTCATTAATGTTTGTGAGGCACTCAGATAGTACAGCCATGGGGCCCATAATGCACTTGCCCGAGATATCAGTAAGTAAGTATAAGAGCCAGGAATAAGACATGAATTCCTGTCTCCCAGCTCCACATTCAGACCAACAACTCACAGATAAAGTTTAAGCTGCTACAAAAGTGTTGTGATCATTTCTAAACTAAACTGCAGTAACACATTTTAATAAATTCATGTAGTACCTGTTGAGTTCAAGGTTGCTCAGCATCACAAATGAGGATCCCATGAAGTCAGAGGAGGCTAAGTCTCGATCATATACCTGGTAGCAAAATAAATGCATATTATTTTCACATCGTAAGCCAGTTTTGCCACATCAGAAAAAAGAACTGACATTTTGAGTTTCATCCCATATTTTGGGAATCAAAGCCTAGATGTTGTTCAGGGATAATTCTCCATTCCCGTTCTTTAATATAGATTTTTAATTGAATATTTTAACAGCATTTTGAAAAACCTTCTTGACATATGGTGAACAGAGTCATGTGTGCAACAATGGATTGGGACCATTCCAACAGATCTGGTAGTATAGTACAATCGAATACTGTACACAAGCGGGCAGTTTTTTAGCTACAGATGTTTTAGCAATTAGTGCTTACAACTGGTAGCTTGCAGCTCTGTTAACTATAAAGTTACCTCATAACGAGAAAGAGCTTTGCTGCTTGTCACCACTACCTCACAGGTAATAATTCTACTCAACTCAGTTCACCAAATTACACTCTTAAATTATTTCAGGTAAACCCCATTGATTTCACTGAGGTTGCACAGATGTAACTGAGGGCAGAGTCTGGCACAGTAGGTTTAAATGCCTCCAGTCAAACAGATTATTTTGATTTGGGGCATTCACACACTGAAAACACAACATCCAAGTAAAATCTGGGAAAGATGCATGTGCATTTGAATATAAAGCTTAGAAAACTCTGGATCCTAATTGTGTTTTGAAGACACGTTCTCTGTGTCAAACTATCAAATTGAATTAATACACACACACACACACACACACACACACACACACACACACACACACACACACACACACACACACACACACACACACACACACACACACACACACCAATTGGTTCAGAGGAGCTTTTTCCATTGTTATAGAACCCCATATCAAAAATTTACCTTGACCCGGAGCTTCTGATTAAGAGTCTGTATTGGCAACACAACAGTTTCATCCCAAACTGGATTTAGGTTTTTGTAGATGACCTTACTTTTGTATAGAGTTTTTCCATTCAATTTAAATTTCACATATGGATCACTTGTACCTATGATAAACAATAACAATACAAATGGGATTAGTCTGGAAAACACTACCAGACACGAAAAATAAACAAATAATTGAGAGTAAAAAGCTCAGGGATTCTGCTGAATATGACTAGAAAGTGATTTGATGGGGAGAAGGGAAAAAAAAGAATTCTACATTGTGCTTGAGCTCTCTGCCACATCATCTTGGAAGAGCCTTGGTTATTCTTATCTCTTCCTTTTTTCCTTTCTATTTTTTTTCCAGGAAGTAACAAACAAAAACAAGGCTGAATCTATATAACATACAGACAAACAATAAAAACACAGAATTACAAATAAAATGGGAAACACAAAAAGGCCTGCGATTTGATCAATATCACTTATAGAAAAACTTACGGGATCCAATATGAATATAATTACGTTTGGCAAGTTTTTGAAACTAACCAACACAATGTAATAGAGAATTGTATCACTGCTAAAAAATTCTATAGACTCATTCAAAAAACCTACAGGGGGGCTCTCATTCATTACTAATTTCTATAGGATTTTAGAGTAATTTTTACAGAACCCTATTCAGTTCTATAGGTTTTCTTCCTAAGGGGTGGCTTGATAAGTAGTATGAAAACATTTTGATGAAAGATTAAATATCCCCCAATTAATCTATTTTCAAATACAACCTACAGAAAACTCTTTTCTTACACAACAGCAGATTTTTTTTTCTTTTTTTGGCAGGGAGAGGGAGGGACAGACAGACAATGTTGCACAGGGGCTAAATGGATATTTGTTTTCCTGGTCTTCCAAGAGACCCACAGTTAGGTCGGCCTCAAAACCCTCTGAAGTCAATGGGAGTTTTTCCATTGCCTTCAGTGGGTTTAGATCATGCCTTTAGTTATAATTGGAAATATTATTTATATTTACTTCCTAATTACACAGGTAGAAAAGAAATATTGAACAAAAGCATGCACTTTGCACAGACAGGACTACACAGATAATACCAACATAAAATATGTCCAACAACCTTCAGAGGATGCATTAGTTAGGAAATTAGATAAATTAACAAAAGGCTACACCAAATAGTCCTATCTATCTTGAATATTCCAATTCCCCTCTCTTGGAAGGGAAAAAAAAAAGAGAGAGAGAGAGAGACTGCCTTTATCTATTGGATAAGCAAAAGCACTCTGCATTATTAAAAATAAATAAATAAATAAAATCCCCAATTATTCACTACTACACCAACGAGGTAGTATCCAGACTAGACAAGGGAAGGAACTGATGGAATGAAAACATGAATAGAGCAATGGAAGCAGGTGGTCTACAGCTACAACTCATCTGTTTCTTAAATAGAAAAGAAACTTTGAGTGAAGGGAACCTTTCAAAAATAAAATTAAATAAGTAAACAACCAAAAATTTGGTTTCTGCAAGAATAAAAAACAAAACATAACCAGCCTCTTTTTCTGGGAAACACAAGCTCCATAGCTAAGCAAGTGTTCTGTTTGCATTATTACACAGAAATGTTTCAAGGCTATTGAATGACCAGTCCTTTCTCACACACCCCTTTTTACTGTACAACAACACTGTTCAAGTGAGTCAGGCTTTAACAATCATTCTGATACACACACACACACACACACACACACATATATATATAAAAATAAATAAGCAAATAGTGGGTAAAAACTGATACACACACACACATATATAAATAAACAGTGGGTAAAAACTATAATAAAAAGAGGCCTTTAATTAAATAAGATTGCCACTCTGGGATCAAGCCTTCATGCTTGTCAGCTTACTCTCAAAATAAACATCTCAAAAGCAGGCCCAGTGGTGTCACTTACTAAGGCAAGGCATACTGGGTAATCCCTAGGTATCTTGACAGCTACATAATGTTCAAACTCTTTCATGGGTGAATGGCAGCACTTGCGTGAAAGAAAATATTAATGTCTGGAATTAATAAAAGAAAAAGATGATGGTTTACAAAGGCAAACAAGAAAAGGGTGCCAAGTTAGTAGAGTGTTAATTGTTACGGAAAATAATTGAGGGAGAGCATGCAAGAGAAACACACTGCGATTTGTTAGCTGAGCACAACTGTCTTACTGTCAGGAACAAAACATCTCAACTAGGTAAGCAGGAAAAAAAGGGGTCGGCTGCTCAAGAATGCAACTCAGAGTGACAAATGACGTCTCACTGTCAGCCAACAGATGGACTTTAACCTTTGCATCGGGAGCTTCACAAATGATGCAGCTCTGTGGTATTTATTCTGATGGAACCAAACAGCAGGAACATAAAACCTTTTCTGGCAATGGCACCAGATTAGAAATGGCTCAGAACAAAACAGTAAACCACAACTCTTTTTCAGTAAGGGGCGGTGGGGAGAAATACACAACTAATTTGTTTAGCTCTAATGAAGCTTCGGGGTCTCCTTTTTTCAGTGTCTCATTCTCTTTTTCTTAGAACTTGTCTCCGTGAGGACACAGGAAAATTAATCTGAATTAACTAAAGGTGGGCATTAAAATTAGATTAGTTAAACCACATTAAATCCCTGTGTAGACACATTCATTCAAAATTCAAGTGGATTTAATTTAGTTTAGCTTAATTCTCTTCCAAACTGGGTAAGAGAATGGCTCCATATTTTGACTTTTATTTTCAATAAGTTGGAAAATGACAGAAAAATGCTCAATGACCTAGAACAGGAATCGGCAACCTTTGGCACGCGGCTCGCCAGGGTAAACACACTGGCGGGCTGGGCCAGTTTGTTTACCTGCCATGTCCGCAGCTTTGGCTTATCGCGGCTCCCACTGGCTGCAGTTCACCATCCCAGGCCAATGGGGGTGGCAGGAAGCGGCGCGGACCAAGGGAGCTGTGATCGGCCGAACCTGCAGATGCAGCAGGTAAACAAACCGACCCGGCCCACTTGGTTGCTTACCCTGGCGAGCCACATGCCAAAGGTTGCCGACCCCCGACCTAGACATAAACCAAGCATGAACATGTGCCGATTCACTTCTTGAAGTCTTAAGCAAAAGCCCAATAAAAATAGAGAAAAAAGTGTGACCTCTGAAAAACTATTCTGTTGTTTTGGGGTGCTTTTTTATTAAATAAAGGAAGGATATTTATTTTAATGTTATTTGTTATTTAAAATAATTTTCACCATACCCATTTTATTTTTAATTAAAATCGGTTTCTCAATTTTTCCTTTTTCAAACTGTGATCCTTTCATGGATTTTACAACCCGTTAAGCAGCTGGCTTGCATTTAAAGTAATTAGTCAGACTGTGCGTGCTAGTCAGCATTGGCCAGGATGAAAGCACACGATATAACCCTTTCTTCCTTCTCCTTGGGGTTTATAATGCCCCATGGATTGCTAAATATACATAACTTTCATATTAAAGAATCATTCATTATCTTCTGTTGTTGTGAGTGAGCATGTGAATGCGGGCATGTGTATATATTGGAAGACAAACTCCCCCTGCACTTGGAAGTAATCTTCTAAACTGAACAGACAATAGAGTTCAGGCACATAGCACTATGGACCTGCACCATTAAAGTCAAAAAGTAGCTTTGCCTTTGACTTCAGCAGGAGTAAGGTTTGGGGCTATTTGAAAGACCTCCTTTTTACCCTTTACCATGCTTTTAGTGGATTATTTTTTAGTAGTATTTTTTCCTAGAAAAGCAGCTTATCCTGTAACACCGAAGGCCATTCACTCAGTATAGGTGGACTAAGTACACTGTAACCTGAAGTTGCCTAAACAAAGAAAAGTATTCTGTACACAGTAACTAGATAGGGTTTAGTTTCCTCAGAAAGAGTTCATAGGGTTTTTAAATGGTTACTGCTGCCCTCTAGCAGCTATGATGAGATTTGCCACATCAACAATATTTACTAACCTTACACTCTTGTTTCACACTTTGAAAAAGGAATAGCAGACCTGGTGTTATTTCAAATGACATATTCATCCTCTAGAGATCAGTTTGCTGGGTATGCAAGCATATTAACAATATCTGTACTTAGAAATACAAGTATCTATCGGTGCCACAGTCCTAAGAACTCAAACAAAGAAAACCATACAGCATATATCCTAGATCATTTTAATTGTTGTTTTAGGATATTAAATTCCAAATATTAATATGGAAAAGAAAACGAATGTATTTCTAATAATATTTTGCAGACTTATTTTATAGTCATATAAAACTATGTGTAATTTTTCAACAAATCCATAGAAATAATATTACTACAGTTGTTTACAATAATGACCAAAAGCCATTATAAGACGGATCACTGGTATTTTCGTTTTAAATGAAAAAAATCAACACTTTATACAGAAATAACAAAAATGGAATAAAATATCTACTGGGGGAAGCAGGAAAAAAATGAAAAAGGCTATGTATTTGAAAAGCTGTGTGTGTGAATGGTTTAGAAGCAAATGCCTCCAGTAAACTATGAAGGAAAATAAACCAGAACACTTTACCAGTGAAGAGGTGTGTGGAACATATATAAGCCGAGAAATGAGCCACTGCTTTTAGAAGGAAAATGTGAGTTAACGCCTGATAAAAACAAGGAAGCAGACAAGGGATGTTTTGTAAAATGCACCTTGTAAGCAGCATGGTAGGCATCCTGCAGAAGGTCAGAGCAACCCATGCTGCAATAATTAATGAATATCTGTCTTTTTCTGGAGCAAAAAAGTATCAAGTGGCATTAAAAAGAACATGGAAGCCAAGGCACACGTTCATAAGTGAGGTAGGTAGGGAAAACCATATGAAGCCCAAGAAAATAGACGGTAGGAGTGTACCCAGGAAGTGATGAAGAGCATGGTGCAATATTTACCATAAGGGTAAAGCTTGTGTGTGCAGGAAACTGAGCTTTTTCTTGGGCCAATCCAAGACTGTGAAATTAACACCCACAGGAACTAAGGAACCATCACAATCCTAACCACCTTTCTTCCACGTCAAGGGGAAACCATACTTCTTCAAACTTGCCTTTTGCAACATATTCAGACCGTACATCATACACACACACACATGCTCGCTGCCGCGTGCAGTGTGCACACACAAACCCCACAAATTTACCAAAACAAAACACTACACAATTCTCCCCTTGGGGAAAAGACGAGAGAAAGAACAAACCACATATGACAAGTTACTTATGTTGCTTGATGTGCTACTAGAAGCTGCTCAAACACTATAGTGATAAGGCTGGTATAAGAAGCTATATGGAAGAGAATCTATCTTAGGGTTTTACACTCTGCCCATTACCACAATCTCTGAGCACCTTCTCTATAGCAGCAACTAAGTTCCTTGTGGAATTAATAGAGTCTTTGGTGATCCTTTTGGGGGTAAAAGCCCTGTGTGGGGTAGGAATTTTGATTAATTAAACTTTATTAATGTACTTTTTGTTTTTTAAGTTGATTTGTTTCAAAGTTTTTGGGTAGACTCAGTTGTCAATGCTGTGAGTGTCATTTTAACAGTGAACACGCAACATGCTGGTGTGAGCACAGTTAAAGGCTTGGCTACATAGCAAGATACTGTACGGCAAGCTGGGATGTGTAGCCGCACTCTGGGACCTTCGCACTGATGTAGCTCTGTCCTCATGGAACATTACTGCACCACAAGCTGTAGATTCACACCCTGATGCACAGTAACTTGCCATGTACTTAAGCCCTAAGTCTTCCTGCCCACACAATCCTTTGCCTTGCTGTAAAGATTATTAACAAAGGTCCCAGACGGAGCTATTTACAGTGTCAAATTTTGTGATATGGACATCTGTCCACTGGGAACAACCAATCACAAAGTTATAGCAACTCACCAACTATGACTACTCTGATAAATGCAAAGGGCATCTGTGAGAAAAGAAATATATGTTTCCAAAAGGAATCACTCAGCTTCTGAGGTGCATACACCTACACATGCTTGTGCAGACACCCTGTGATATATTCTAGTGCAGGCTGGTTTCTTTTTAGAAACATCTGTAACTGCAGCATAAAATGTATTGCACTGAGCAGATCTCTGAGAAAGTCTATGGAATGTGAGGGCCTCAAAATCAACTTATGTGACAAGCTTTTTTTAAAGCAAACACCCTATAACAACTTTTAAATGGCCTTCCCAGAAGGATTCCACAACCGTATTTTCATTTGTTTTGTGTATGCCAGTTTTCCATGGAGTATGTATTAAATATGTGGAGGATGTCAGGTGAAAAAACTTTAAAAAGTGGAAGTAATGTTCAGCTGGTGAAAGATGATGAATTGAGGGCCCTGGAGACTGAAGTCCACTAAGTATACACAAAATAGGCACAATGGAAGCACAAGATTCCCCACTCCACTTGGGTAATGGGACTCTCATCTTTCATTGAAGGGACCATCGCTAGAGGTGTGAGGGGAATTCAGTCACCAGGTCCATTCAGTACTTGGCCTCTCTGGAGGGACTGCCAAAAAGCCAGCTAATTAGTGTCAACTGTGATGGTATCTAACGTGGTTTGGACTCTTGCCCACCTGGAACTCGACTGACACCAACTCAATCCACATAGGGCAGCACAGTCACCTGATCTCATTAGGGTAATGCCTCCCTAACCACATCAATATCACACAAGGAAGGGAGGATGGATGCCAGTGATGATAAACTCATTCCATAACATCCAGATTGTGTTATTTTACACATTTTTGACAGCACCTTCCATTTAGAGTATTAATCATTTGGGGTACCTAGCAAACCAAATAGGAAGCTATATTTTCTACAGTATAGTGAAACCTCTCTTATGCAGTCACTCCAAGGCCCAGGAAATATCAGTTACTTAACACAGGGGTGGGTTGTTTTTTGTTGTTTTTTTTTTTTAGAGGGATAAAAAAGTTGTATTGAAAAAAATCAAGTCTGACCTCCTGCATAATGCAGGAATTACCTAAGAATGCTTTTCAGGTGGTTGTCTAAGATGAAGGATTGATTAATAGAGGTGGTACTCAGCATAGGTTTGAGATTTTATGTTTTTCTTCCCAGAGCTGGGTGGACACCGCTTAACATTTTCTATTAACAGTTCTCGTTTTTAGATGAAACCATTCTAGTCATGTTCTTTCCCCGTGCATGTCCCTTTCTCAAGATCATGCAAGTGATTGTGTTTACTGGAATGAGTGAATGCGGGAGGCAAAGTTTCAGAGTTACATGCACAAGCACTTACAGAAACCGAATTTGCAGCTGGCACATCCAGTACTCATAGCAGAAGTGTTGCATGTTCCGGCACTCAGAGAAGACAAACAACACAAGGTGATTTACTTGGCAACTTGTAACTACCCAACATGGCTCAAATTCCAGCTATTTGCAGACTGTTCACAATTAAGCCTTAAAGCAAAATCACTGGGGTAGAAAGTTGCCTAGTAAATCTGAATCACAGATATGAGGAACTAATGATCTGATTGCATATACCCTGAAAGCAGAGAAAGCCTAAATTTATCAGATACTTTATTTGCTATGAACTATTCAGTCTAACATTCTAAACTTGCATTCTAAACAATAGTCTTATTTACACGTATGCTGACAAAGTGCTCAATGATATATGAAATACAGCCCCTTCCACTATAGTCTGGCAATCTGTAATCACATTAATAGCTTAGCACTGGATATCCCAACATTGTGAAGATATCATAGTATTTTTTTAGTTATGGTCCAGTTTAAATAGAAATGCTTTATATATTCATTTTTTAAATTTACTTTGTATTGAATGGTGCACCTCAATGGATCTAGTCAAGTGAATCCCAATAAATCCACAAAGTCATGGAGATGGGCATGCAAGACTATAGAAATAAACACCTCATGCAGGAGTGAATACTCTCCTGCTCTGCCTGGATTTGGGAAAAAGAGGGGAAGCATGTGAGGAAATCAAACAAATAGATCTGAACACACAATATCTATCTCTAAAGAGGTGGAAGAAGACTGATCAAACCACAAAATGACAACAGGAAGTTATTAGGGAAACCACAGAGAGAAAGGAAGAGACCCAAAACAATGTACAGAATGTTAAAACTGTCACAGAAGTGTAGAAAAACCACGACTTTGTTCACAGGAGACTGGTGTGGAAGAGAGATAGAAAGATGGATTTTGTTAGAGCATGTGGCCAGAAAAAAAACTAAGCCACTCAGTGTACATCATTTCACAGAAATAAGTTCAATGATACACAGGATAATCGCACAGAGTTTCAGGGCAAAAGATACCTTATGTCTCAAAGCCAGCTACTGGCCTCATCCTAACCACAAATACAGAAACTGAACCTCAGCAAGAAGACCTGAGTTTCTGTTTCTTGTTATAGTAGCATATTTGAATGTTTAACGCTTTACCAATTGTCAGTTGAATCCTCAAATAACAGGAGAGAAAGAGACCACTTCATTACAAAAAAAGGCACATGTGTGACATCACAGTACTGCTAAGTGACACAATTGCACAGTTGCCCAAAATGACTCAGAAGGCCAGTAGTATGCACAGTCACAACATATCAGCACTGTGAAGGAGCAGAGCATTTCAGGTCCATTAGAATGGCTCAGTTTAACAACACATAGCGCTTCAAAAAAGGACTGTAAGGGATTAACTCACTTCTGCTTCCAAGAATATCAGAGCTGGAAGTCTGAGGCTTCATATGAAAGGATTAGAGAGACCACCAAAAAAGTAGTCCACTGTAGAAATCTGAGGGTCAGGCAGCAGTTACAAGGCCAGAGAGAAAAGACATTAAGCTTTTCTGAAACCCAGGAAATTGTAACAGAATGATCTTAACACTCTGGAATCCTGAACAGTTTTCAGCAGCACTCACATTATTTGTAAGTTTGAATGTTTCATTAACAAAATGCACTTATGATGATTTCTTACAATTTATCGTACCAAAGTTAAACATTCAAACACATCCATCTACCCCACAATTTAACACATCAACTACTGATAATAAAAACTCCCCAAAACACAAAATTAACCAAACCCTTTGCCACAAAAGCACTTCTACTGGTTAAACAGATAAGACTTGTAACACACCCAGAAAATCAAAGGGAATCATCAATGCATGAAGGAATAAACCCATGTTTAACAAATGCTTTCAGCAGTAAAAATGTACAGTTTGGCTCAATCCAGTACAGAGACTTGTGCAGAGGCACACATTCCAACGTGCAGTTCTTTCATTATGAGAACTAAAAACTTATGGATATAAAGCTATCCTAGGAAGGAGAGACTCAACCTGCATGTGTCATAGTAAGGTGAAGTAAATGATTTGGCCTGCTGCCAAACTGCTTTGTGGTGAGAGCCTATGTAGTACCTATAGCCTGATAAGATGTGGTAAGGTCAGTACTTGGTGGATAGACTTCTAGGCCTCAACACAGGCCAGGTTACAGATCTGGCCAAAAGCACTCCAAAAAAATTAATCCTTGTGTCTGTGAATAGCAAGGGAGTTTGTGCAGAATCCAGCTCCATTCTTAAATATGCTACTACTAAACTACCACCTGTTCCCAACAGGAACAGGTGCATATTAATCAATTAAACAACAGATTGGGCCCTTCCCCTCCTCGCTGTTAGGAGGGAGTGACACTGAGCAGAACTCCGCAGGCAGAGTAACTGGTGGATGGAAATTTCCCTCCTTCTCCAGGGAATCATCCCTCCCCGCCACCCCTCCCCCCCCCCCAGCAGCTGAGCAAAGAGAGGAAGTACACATACACCCCATCCCTGTTTTCTTCCCCCACTGCTTAACCATTTTGTAGAAAGTAGCAGAATACTGCAGAGCTGGGTCAGATTTCAGCTGATTGGAGAAACTGTTCTCCCTGCACCCAAACACAGCAAGTATAGGAAGAGGGGAGGAGAAGGCAGGGAAAAAAGGCAAAATTGCCAGGAATGGAAGAGTGAGAGAAAAGGTGGGAGAGAAAGCTAAAGGGAGAATGAAGAAGTAAAGAAAATAAGTGGGGAGGAGCAGAGGATTAAGGGGATGGGGAATAAGAATGAAGAGGGGGAGCAAAAGAGAACCCGAGGGACTGAGGAAGAAACACAAACCAGAGCGAAAAGGAGAAGAGACCCTGAAATTAGTGCTATGAAGAGAAGGGCGAGAAGGAAATGGAGAACAATTAAAAATAGACTGAGGGAGTAGTATACAGTAGAAGGAAAGAAGAGGAGAAAACGAAGGAAACAGATGAAAGATAATGAAGAAAATCAAATTTGCCCCTGATGTAACTGTGGATTTCACAGGTTGTGGATGGCAGTGAAGTTACACTGGAGATGAATTTAGCTAAGTTTCATTAATTAGTACTTAATAGATGTTAAGAATATAGTTGGGGAGTTCTGAGGAAGTGCGATGGCTGGCGAGGAGCAGTGAATCTGTTAAATGCATCTGAAGCTCCCAGCACAGCCATTTCCACTGCCAGCAGGAGGGACGAAGATCAGCCAGTCTGGGAAGAGCCATGTGAAGAAAAATGTCTATACTCAATAGGGAGTAGTGGCAATTCTGTGATTGTGGGTTGGGCAATGATAGACTTGCACTATCATTTTAATCTCTATTAGAACAGCTAGTTCAGAAGTGTTGGCAAATGAGTAGGTGCCATGCTTTCCTCTGTCACTTTTGGACAAAAAACACCACATAGTGTTAGGAAGGCCTGGGATGCTGGAGGTGATGTCCTTCTAAGGAGATGGGGGGAAAAAAACAGCAGATTTATCAACTCTGGTATCTTGGCTACATACCAACACCAGTAATCTTAAATACCACATGCAGATGTGGTTGCCTCATCTCAAAAAAGATATATTGGAATTGGAAAAAGTTCAGAAACATGCAACAAAAATGATAAGGGGTATGGAACAGCTTCCGTATGAGGAGCAATTAATAAGAC
This sequence comes from Gopherus evgoodei, assembly GCF_007399415.2. Classification (NCBI taxonomy): domain Eukaryota; kingdom Metazoa; phylum Chordata; order Testudines; family Testudinidae; genus Gopherus; species Gopherus evgoodei. Next base: position 11,919,400 of record NC_044331.1, read on the forward strand.
TGGGACTTTTCAGCTTGGAAAAGAAACAACTAAGGGGGAATATGATTGAGGTCTATAACATCATGATTGGTGTGGAGAAAGTAAATAAGGAAGCGTTATTTACTCCTTCTTATAACACAAGAACTAGGGGTCACCTAATAAAATTAATAGGCAGCAGGTTTAAAATAAACAAAAGGAAGTATTTTTTTCCACACAATGAACAAAGTCAACCTGTGGAACACCTTGCCGGAGGATGTTGTGAAGGCCAAGACTATAACAGGGTTCAAAAAAAGAATTAGATAAGTTCATGGAGGATGGGTCCATCAATGGCTATTAGCCAGGATGGGCAGGGATGGTGTCACTAGCCTCTGTTTGCCAGAAGCTGGGAATGAGCAACAGGGAATAGATCACTTGATGATTACCTGTTCTGTTCATTCCCTCTGGGCATGTGGCATTAGCCGCTGTTAGAAGACAGGATACTGGGCTCAATGGACCTCTGGTCTGAGCCAGTATGACCATTCTTATGTCTTTAACTTCATCTGTCCCCTGGAGTATCAATAAATTAACATGTTCTTCATTTCTTGCCCCAACTTTTTTCTGTAGCACTCGTGTACACTGTTAACTGCACCACTTCTGGAGTGGAATGCAATTGGAGGGACTGAGCAGGTTAATCAGTTAATATTTCTGAAGCGCTACGTGTTCCACCATGAAAGAGATCTAGGGAAGTGCCCAGCACTGTACTATAATTTCAGTCTTCCTGCAATGTATTGCAGCATTTAAAATGACCACAAGAGGGCACCACTAACACAGTTTTTCATGTCTAGATATAACATATTCTATCACAGCCCATGACATATTTATCCATTTAAAGAGCTTGTGGATGATCAGTCTGTAAATAAAGATCATAGGGTTTCTTCCCCATATAGTTGTACTGTGCATCTTGAGTCATGTTTCCCCAATATGAACAAAAATTAACAAATTAAAGTGGTGATCAGTCAAAGAATACTGTTACCAAAATAGACCTAGGTTGATAAATCACTTTTTATTCAAAATTTATTAGTGTTTGTAAGCTCCAGGCCAATGGGGGCTGCGGGACGCGGCATGGGACAAGTGATTTGCTGGCCGCAGCTTCCCGCAACCCCCATTGGCCTGGAGCAGCGAACAGCGGCCAGTGGGAGCTGCGATCGGCCGAACCTGCAGACCTGGCAGGTAAACAAACCAGCCTGGCCTGCCAGGGGCTTTCCCTGAACAAGCGGCGGCCCCAGTTTGAGAACCACTGCCTTAGTGGTACAGTGATACTGGGTATTCTTAACATATGAATGCCACTGACATACTCCCCACCATGACTGCTATACAGCACAGCACTGCTGCAGTTTGCCAGCTGATGTTGATCTGCACTTTTTTAGTAAGTTAAGAGCATTTTCAGGCCAACAAACAATGTAAAATCCCAATGAAATGCACCAACTTTGCTTATGAGAGTCCCAGAAGACCTAGAGAACCAAAATACTTATTTGCTTATAGCAAATATGCCACCACATGAGTAAAGCAGCTAGGGTTGTGGGTTTTAAACCCATCTGATGGCTGTGTTCAACAGCACTGCTTGGTTCGCTAGATAGGTTTCTTGTTCGCAAACTTTTCAGGAGCATCAGTTGGCACTTTGAAAGCTTCACATTTTCAGGAGGTCTCTTAGAAGGGAAACCCCTAGTGATCCATGTGCAGAAACGAACCAGGTAACTCTATCCAGAACTACCTATCTATGCACATGCAAATAAGCTTTTCCACGTGCACAGGGAGATAACTTGAAATCTTTGCCAGAGCAATCAGAAAAGCCTGGGGAGTAATAAATACACTGAAATCTTTTTGAAGCTCCACCATCCATCCCAATCTAACCAAACTGGCTGACGTTTATTACATTGGGTTTTTTAGACACTGTTTTCACATTCAGACTGATCCATTTCCTAAGTGGACATTTTCAGGTGCCCCATAACTTACACTGTATTCTTTGCCAATAAAAGCGCAATGACCCTGAATATTTACTCTGTCTAATTTAATAGGTTGCCTTCTTTTACCGAGACAGAAGCATGTACATACAGCATGGAGCAGCGCAACCCATCTTCTAGGTAAAAAAGGCCAGTGGGAGCACATCATAAAATACACCATGCCATACACTGGCTCCTTATCAATTACTAGAGCTCCTCCAGGATCTTAGAGTAGGTCATAGCTATTTCAGGGGCTGCCTCTTTGCAACTCCAATGACACAGTGTCCCACCAAGACTTTATGGGCTGACAGAGCCACAGGCAGACTTTCAGTGGCAGGGCACTCTTGGCGTCAGGCCTTTATCTGTTAAATTCCCCTAATGCTGGAGGGTAGGATGAGCCCAGGACTTTCTACCTTTAACAATACGCTGCAAAACCTCTCTCTTACCCCAGCACTGATTGCTGCAGATTAGTCCAACTAAGTTTCTCACGAAGAAAAATCCACGAGTCAAAAAGCATCATAATGGCAAAAGTCTGAGCATAACTGTGCTTTTAAAGTCGAGGGTTTGTGTATATATATTAGAGCAATGCCAGACTGGCAGACACCCAAGTTTTGTACTTCTTTGTATGCAGGAGGAATTTTAGTGGATTGCACATCTCCTCAGGCATGTCCTCTCTAAACAAGTTGAGGATTTGGTATACAACATGACAGCAAACCAACAAAATCCATCTTGCCCTGGATTGCCTTTGTGTTGTCAGGTTACACTGAGCTGAGTTGTGCAATGCCTCACTAAGCCACAGCAAACGCAATGTGAGATAGAGTGTGCCTTCTTTCTTCTCCGGAAACATTCATCTGCCCAAGTTGCTCACTTGTAGCAAGTAGAATCCTTTCCACAGAACCATCCAGCAGCAAGACTTGTTCTGACACATATGGTTTCTAGTGAACCTGGTGACATGCTGCACTGTTAGTAAACCCTTCAACAAAAAGCAGTTCTGTTTAAAAAGGTAAAGGATTTAGACTACATAACATCAATTTATTAATGACTTCAGAATGTTAGGAGCTGGCCAGAGAAAGATAACAGTCCCTGGCAAGGAGCTTGCCCTCTGCCTAGGACAGTAAAATATAGTGTAGAAAAAATAATGTATCTAGTAATCAGAAAGGAGCCCAAGAACAATCCAGGGCCCATTATAAGTGAATACATCTGTAAAACAGGTCCATGCTGATCCTGTTACTCATGCATACTTTGTGTCTTATTGCTCAGTTTCAAGAGAGAAAGTGCTTATATGTTTGCAATGTAAACATATTCAGAGTTTTCTCCATGGACAGAGTGTTATAATTAACACTAAATGATTATATTTCTGGAGAGGCACATCTAACTTCTTAAAGGAAATGCTTCTGCATACAGTCAATGACTATGTGCTACTCTCTCAAGCCAGCAGAGACCCAAATGCCAAACACCTTCCATAATATTTGAATAATGTCCCACTGATTAACTCATTTCCTCAATGTCTTTCTGACCTTCCTTTCACTAAGCCATAAAGCATACACCCCAAGCCTTATTACGTGAAACTACATAATCCCTACCCTCAGAAGTGAACCCTCAAGTTCTGAGATCTTTACTAACTTCCTCCCTATAAAACACACATTTCAGACACTGTCCTTGAAGTCACAAAGCTGTTTGTCTTCCCCTTCACTACCACCCACTGGATTTCAAAACATCCTTTGGTTTCCTTTAAGTAAACTAGAACTGAGCTGGGTCTTTTGCCAGGAGTAGGAGGAAAGCATGTACTTTACAAAGTCACATTGCAAAGTGTGTAATTCTCAAACCTGGGAAAAGCAGCAATATATATCTGCCCATCCCCTCCCTTGTGTACCTAGGGTGATTATATGACAGGAAATTTCGCATTCTGACTGGCAGGCTGGCAGACAGAAGTAGTCCTTGATTCTCCTCTGATTGACACCAGAGTAAGTGAGAAGCCAACTGAGTTAGACTGGTGTGAAAAGAAGTGAAGGGAGAATCAGGCCCATAGCTTGTTCTTGGTGTTTTGTTTTGTTTTTTTAAAAGAGAGTTATCTGCTGTACATCAAAAGGCAGACTCACCGCAGCGATCCCGAATGACCAGGTTCCGGCCTTCTTTCAGGTGTATTGTCAGTAGGTAAGCACAGGAGCTGGGCAAGCTGCCCAAACAGTCATTTCCTTCCTCAAGAGCCTGTGGCAAGGCAAAGAAGTTGGTCATCAGTTTCACCATCTATACAGCTCAGCTCACACGCAAAAACATGCTTTCTGTTTCTGGAGTGACTTGAAATTCACAGGCCTCATTTCCTCTCCGTATGCAAGGGGGAATCCGGGTTACGCAGGTCTTGGCACATACACACACACTCACACACACACACACGCGCACACATAAAAGCTGACTTTCAAAGGCTTTGTTTTAAAATGTGTGTCAGAATTACCTATTTTCTTCATTTAAATCATAAATAGAGCTGGTCAGGAATTTCCAAGAAAACAAAGCTTTGTCGGAAAACACTGATTCGGATAACCCAAAATTATTTTCTGGAAACATCTTGAGTTTGATGAACTTGTGTCAAATCAGAGGCAGAGTTCCAAAATAAACCTGTCTGGTTTCCCAGCAGCCATCTGAGGACCTTGAGGCTTCTAGTGTCCACAGCTCCAAAGCAGCCCTGGCCATGCAGACTGCCTCAGCAGCAGAGCAATTCTTTCTTGTCAATTTCAGACAGTAGCTGCCTTGGTCTGGGAACATAATTCATTTTGAAACATGTTTATGAGCTTCCAAACCCAAATTCTTTTGGAATTTCTGGTCTGTAGGAAATTTCGAAATACTGAAAATGCCTATGAACTAGAAATCCTGAAATTCAGCCAGCTTTAGCAGTAGTCATAACAAACACATAATACAAATAATGATAGTCAGAACATCACCACACACATTCACAAGAAATAGAAAAGGGATAATATAAGGGATGGCCATAAGTGAGAATGACAAATAATACTGCAGATATGCATTGTACGCTGGTTATTTCTATTAAGATTTCCAAGTTGGAGTAACATAAAATTTTGTTCTTTTCCTGCTACTTTCTTGTACTTTTTACATTCATCTCCACTCAGATATGTTCATTTCCAATATATAACATTTCTCTGGACAACTTTCATAAAGATATCTAATATTTTACAGTCCTTCCCTATGTGTTTGTGCAGCATTTATCACAACAGGGCCCTGATCTTGGTTGGAAACGCCAGTTGTTGCCAATAATATAAACCAGTGTTTCCCAAACTTAGGACGATGACACTTGTGTAGGGAAAGCCCCCAGCAGGCCGGGCCAGTTTGTTTACCTGTCCCGTTCACGGGTCTGGCCAATCACGGCTCCCACTGGCCGTGGTTCACTGCTCCAGGGCAATGGGAGCTGCTGGAAGTGGCACGGGTCGGGGGACATACTGGGCACTGCTTCCAGCAGCTCCCATTGGCCCAAAGCAGTGAACCACGGCCAGTGGGAGCTGCTATTGGCCAGACCTGCAGACGTGGCAGGTAAACAAACCTGCCCGGTCGGCTGGGGGCTTTCCCTACACAAGCGGTGTCCTAAGTTTGGGAAACACTGATATAAACCATTATCATCATCATCCGGGCTGCATCTTCAGTTAAAACATCTGATTTATATCACTATTATGGAGGAAGACAATGGAGTTCAGGATGTTAATGATAAAAGTCTTAAAGTTGGATCCAAATTTTGCAAATACACATTAAACAATGTACGTTAACAATGTCTTTTTAACATGGCCAGCACGTGAATAACCCAGTCTGATTTAGACCAGTGGTTCTCAAAGCCGGTCCGCTCTTGGAAAGCCCCTGGCGGGACAGACTGGTTTGTTTACGTGTTGTGTCCGCAGGTTCAGCCGATCGCAGCTCTCAGTGGCTGAGGTTCGCTGCTCCATGCTAATGGGGGCTGCAGGAAGCGGCACAGGCCAAGGGATGTACTGGCCACCATTTCCTGCAGCCCCTATTGGCCTGGAGCGGTGAACCGCAGCCAGTGGGAGCTGCGATCGGCCGGACCTGCGGAAGCTGCAGGTAAACAAACTGGCCTGGCCCAGCAGGGGTTTTCCCTACACAAGTGGCATCCCAAATTTGGGAAACACTGCTCTAAGCAATACAGCTGGAAGGCTCTTTTGTATCCAACCCTCTCTTTTGAAAGGTATTTGAAAAATGTGGCAGCTTGTATGTGAAATCTCATTTGAAAATGGTGTTGTTTTCTAGAGTACCTTAGTTCTTTTGACGTGTGATTGTCTCACACCACTTCCCCTCACTCACACACCAAAAAGACAAACAAAACAAAACATTTTAAGAAAGTTGAAAATTCAGGTGTACAGTATTCCCAGTATCTGTAAAGAGCTGAACCCAAATCTCAATTTAACCCCCATTTTCCCAGATAATCTGCTCAGGAGTCAAAACATTTCAAATCACATAAACTTACAATTTGTTCATCAAAAAGTTGAGAAGACATTGAAGATTCTAGATCTATCCCTTCACATGGACGCTGTTAAAAAGAAAATTTAAAAAGATCATCAAATAAGCAAAAGAAATATTGGGATTCCCCTCACCTAACGCAACAAATATTCTCAGGTCTTAATACTCGATGCAATATGTATCAAACATATAGATGCCCTTAAAACTAAGCTCTCTGCCTTTTCAGGAGTGGGAGGGGGCAGGCAGTAAACCAAAAATCGAAACAATTATGCATGCTTAAATGTAGCATTAAAAACAGGTTGACAAATTAGTGCTTCTGTGAAAGGGTCTGTAACATAAATCTTCATTGACATGGAGGCAGGGTTTGGAAAGGTGAGCCAATTTCAAGTCTGAGGTTCATAGTACAGATATCCTTTCCACAAAGCATTCATTTGGGTCCTGAACATGGGAAGGGCTGAATTACCCCAAACTTCCTATCGGTGCCAGTAGGAGATGAAGGCACTCAGACACTTGAAAGACCCTCACTGTGTAGTGCTCTCCCATTTTACCACAAACTCTGCTTATAAGGCCTCATCCACACATAAAAGTTGTACCACTTTAGCTACACTGGTATAGTTAAAGTGGTACAACCCTTCTAATATGAACCCAGTTATACGGGTATAAATGTATTTATACCAGCATAGCTTATTCCCAAGTAGGAAGAGGTATAATACAAGACACCTTTACACTGATATAACTGCATCCACATTAGTGGCTGTTATCAGAATAACTATAATTGACAGACTTGCATTGGCACTAGCTGTGTGTGGATCAGGCCTAACACAACCATAATGCAAACATGTTACATGGTCTACTGCTATCTTCACTCTCTGGTGGCTGGTCCACACAGAAAAGAAGAGCCTTCTAGTTCTTCCAGCGATTGTAATTATCCCTTTTGCTCAAATGGTAGAAGACCATGCTTTCAGTGATGAATATTCCTGGTTAAAACCCTGCTGATGGCCGGGGGGGGAAGTGGAGGGGTGGATACAGACTGAGGAATTGTTACACTTCCACAAATTTAGTAAATTACCACTCTGCATTCCAACACTGTGCTAGCGATGCTATACTTATGGATGATAAGACTTTTTTTTGTCACAGTCCCAATTCCAGGTGCTTAAAAAAAGAGCAGGAGCAACAGCATACTAGAGATAAGGGGCAGGGAAATGATACTTCGGGCTGAAATTTCTAATTCACCTTCTCAATCCAAAGGCACAGTTGTTTTAATGGGAAAATCTTTGTAATATCTCATTGTGTATTTTAGTTTGAAGATCTCTAAGCTTGGAGAGAGGAATAGAAGAAATCAAATTAAAATCTTAGAAATTCAAATAACTCCACCATTTAAATTTTAAAACTTCAAACTTGGTATGTGATGTACATCAGTGGTTCTCAAACTAGGGCAGCCGCTCATTCAGGGAAAGCCCCTGGTGGGCCGGGACTGTCTGCTTACCTGCCGCATCCGCAGGTTTGGCTGATCGCAGCTCTCAGTGGCTGCAGTTCACCACTCCAGGCCACTGGGGGCTGTGGGAAGCAGCAGACAGTACGTCCCTCCATCCGTGCCGCTTCCCGCAGCTCCCATTGGTCTGGAGCAGTGAACCACAGCCACAGGGAGCTGCGATCAGCCGAACAAGCGGTGGCCCTAGTTTGAGAATCACTGATGTACATAACTCTTCATGAGGGAAACATGTTTTACCAAGTTAAAAAAGACTGACTGAGACAAAGTTTGTCAAGGAGATGGGACAGGAGAAAGGAAACACGTTCTGTGCCATTTTCTATAATAATTGAAAAAAATACTGCCTGGCCCTTCTGTGCATATGGGAAAAGAGGTGGCATGGGCGGGAGGCCAGGGTGCAACTTCTGCAGCCAAAGCTTGACTCCTCCAACCCTAGAGTTTGCATCTGCAGGTGTTTAAGGGGCAAGTCGACACTGCACAAATCTTACGACTGCGTGTAGAGCACTTACCTGTGCTTGGGGGTATGCAATATATAAATAGCACCTTAGAGTATGTACCTTACACAGCTCTCTATGTACCCAAGCAGTACCTCCCCCGTCTACACTGCTGTTTTGGAGTGCTATTTGAGCTTGCTGATGGAGCATGCCCCTGCTGCCTCCTCCCTGCCAGAGACTTTCCCAGCAGCCACATGTAACTACACAGTGCAATGCGGACGCAGTCTGCTTTCACTGAGGCAGGTAGCTACATGTACCTTACATGCCACTGCCAGTGGTGTGCAGTGTAGACATACCTTATGTGTACTCCATGCAGGGGCGCTGGAATCGGGGGGCCATGGACCCCTGGCCCCATCACTTTTTACCAGCCATAAGGCGAGCGCTGGGGGGAGTGGGGCCTTGGGGAAAAAGGCAATCAGGGGCAAGGACTTGGGAAGAAGGGCCTCAGGGGAAGGGGCAGTGTATGGTCAGGGCCTTTGGGGGGGAAGGGGAAGTGTGGGGGAGGGGCCATAGTTCAGGTACCAGAGGGGGCCCCACACACACTTTTAGGGGCCTTCCACTGTTTCTGACTCCATGCATTGAGCCAAGGATGGGATATCTGGGTCAGGACACCCCTGATAACACTATGGCCACTGGTACAGGTCCCTGCTCAGATTTCTTCTGCTCTCAGGAGGTATAACACGAGATGGCAGCTGTACTGGTTTCACACAGGAGGATCACATTGGTCAGAATTTCAGCATAGAATAATGCCAAGAAGGATGATATCCCTCTCCCAAACACACACTGACACACACGGCCCAGAATTCTCTCTCTCACACACAGAGCCCAGAAATCAATCCTCAAGTGCTGTCATCATTATTTATTATTTGCATGATGGAGCATAGAGGCACGATCAGGGCCCTGTTGTGTTAAGCACTGTACAAACATAACAAAAAGGCTAGCTCCTGCCCCGGGTACCTTTCAGTCAGACAGACATTGATACACTGAATACATGCAAATGTATTTATACTTCAAAACTTAATCACTCCGTTTTTCTTTTTTTAATTTTCAAAAAATAAATTGCATTTAAAAAAACTACATTAATGCCACATTACAATTGACATTTTATCCATATAATAGGCAGGAAATGTAAAGTTATGGTTCCCCCAGTAACCATAACTTGGCCATATTGCAAACACATATTAAACTCAGCAAAATTATCATCAGATAATGGAACAGAAGAGGCTCCCTGCACGAAAGGGCTGAGTTACAGTTGCTTGGGGACCTTTAACTTTGCGTTTCCTGACTAGCGTGCATAAAATCTCAATTGTGTTGCCTTAAACCAGTGGTTCTCAGACTGGGGGTCCGGGTGGGCCAAGTTGGTTTGTTTACCTGCCGGGTCCACAGGTTTGGCCAATCATCGCTCCCATTGGCTGCGGTTCGTCGCTCCAGGCCAATGGAAGCTGTGGGAAGTGGCGGCAGACAAGGGATTTGGCTAGCTGCTGCTTCCCACAGCCCCCATTGGCCTAGAGTAGCGAACCGCAGCCAGTGGGAGCCGCAAATCGGCTGAACCTGCGGACCTAGCAGGTAAACAAACCACCCTGGCCAGCCAGGGGCTTTCCCTACACAATCAGCGGCCCTAGTTTGAGAATCACTGCCTTAAACAGATTTCTAGCAGTCTGAGGCTTTAAAGGAATTTCCGTCAGGTATCATCAGCTGTATTGATAATAGTCTGGCTCTGCATCTTTGTTTTAAACTGCATAAATGGAAGATCAAAGAACATCGCAGAAAAGTGAAATGAAAAATATTTGTCTCTGATACCTGCATACCATTTATGATAAACCGCTTACCCCAAAATTTTAATTCAACCTTTCTTTTTTCCTCATACATTTTGCATTCTATCTTTGGAACAAAGTTATAGTTTTCAGATAATGAAACTACTTATAATTTGATTTCCGTACATTTCTATTATTCCAGTAAATCTAAATTCACTGAGATTCTTGAATATACATGCCTAAAACATGGCATTGACTCCTTGGTGTTATGCAACAACAATGCAGCTAAATTCGTTTTTGCAATTAAATTTGAGCAATATTAAATATTTAATCTTTTTTTCAAAATGGAGATTTTTCTATTATATATAAAGAGGTTAACTGAAAGGGGGGAAAATCATGAACATTTTCATATTTTGTTTACATTTTTGGTCCAAATTTCATTCAGTCACACTGTCCCACAATAGTAGATATGCAAAGACTGATTCTGATCTGATCAATAGTGAAGTCAGGAGAAACTTCTTTGAAGTCAGTCCAGTTACACCAGGGTAAGAGAGACTCAGGTTCACAGTATTAAGAATCCAGGCTTTTTATTTTTTTATTTTTAAAGATTTAGACTGAAAGTGCAAAATGAGAAGAAATACACAGGGAGCCAAATCCAGATCAGGGAAAACTTTTGTTAAATATCAGGTGCTCAGGGTCACAAGGAATCAAGGGGAACTTTGCCCAAATAAGGTTTGCAGAATTTGACCTCCCAGGCCTGCCAAAGGGGGCAAAAGGGGCAATTGCCCAGGGGCCTGGGCGATTTAAAAGGGCCCAGTGGGTTCCGGCCATTTTAAACCGCCCGGGTGGGCTGCAGGGCTCCTAGGTGCACGCAGGGTGGTACTGGCAGCAGCGAAGGCAGCCCGGAGGGCATGTGGAAGCCCTGTCCATGCCAGAAGAGCATACCCATCAGTGCAACCGGCAGCAGCTCAAGCCCATTGACTCTTCTGCCCCGGAACCCGGAATTGCTGTCGGTGGGCATGTGACCTCCTATACCTGGACTGTAAAATTAGCATCATTCACATAGCTAATATTTTCCTGGTTAGTCACTTTGTAACCAGAACATAAAGCACTGTCCAATTCCTGCTCAAAGGTAAGAAGAGATTTTCCCTCTCTCATTGTTATTTGTATTCTGGTAGTATCCAGAGGCCCTAGTTAGGACTGAAGTCCTGTTCTGCTTGTTGCTGTACAGACATACAGCAAGACAGTCCCTATCCCCAAGAAAGCAATGGGATAGGACCCAGGTCATTAGTGACCTACTGTAAAGTTGTTACTAGTTATGACTTGGTGGTCTTAGTCCATTTTACCATGGACAAGTATTTATGTCCCAAAAGAAACCCCAACAACTGGCATTAATTGGCACCCTTGTGGGTGTTTCAGCAGAGAGGCCAGGAACTAAATGGGTTATTAAACTCAAGCTACTCTTTCATCCTCAGAGTCGAGGAATACTGGTGTGGGCAGGAAGGTTATATGGCTGCTGCCTATGGTGTACCTGTTCTGTGGATAAACCAGACTTCCATCTTTAGGGTTGTCAAACTGCCACCTTTCTCAAGTATATAATGGGGATAACCCCATTTCAGCAGGCACCTAATAAATGTGATCACTCATCAAAGCTTATCTTTCTTGCACTAGGCCAAATTCTGCTGTCATTTAAACTGGTGTAAATCCAGAGTCACTTCACTGCAGTCCCTGAAATTACTACAATTTGCGATGGAGTGAATGACAGCAGGATGGAGCCCAGTATTTTGTTTCATTTACCATTTTAAATAAGCTAGAAAAATAAGATATACATAGGAAAGAAACACTTCTGTGATCCATTCACTGGTAAATATTGGGTGCCCAAAATGCAAGGATAAAAATATTTATTATATATTATGGAAAACTTAAAAAGGCAGTTTAGCCTGGCTGTAGGCTCTACTGACATCTATTTAAAAGGGTAAGACATAACACAGAGAACCACCACCAGATAGTGACAATAAATGGCTAGCCCCCAAGCAAAAGAAAATTCACACTGAGGAATCATCCATTCTCCCCCAAATATCATCTCTCTGGCAACATTTCCATTTTCAAAAGCCGCAGAGAAAAGAGGAGCCTTGTAAGGTCTTCTGAAGGTCACTAAGACGGGGAAGCAAATTGCAAAGCAGAGGGGTACTCAGAGAGTGCTTTTCTAGAAGCTTCCTTTCTCTTTGACCACAGTAAAAGATACATAATTTTATAGACTGGGTGCCCCCCCCTTTTTTTTTTTTTTGGCAGCTACTCTGAAATGCCTGAATGATTAAAGAGTGATACCAAAGAAAGGTTAACAAGGAGTCTGGTTGCATCTTAAAGACTAAGATTACTTAAGGTTAAGTTTTTTCTGCAGCTGATCCTAATATAAATAGTATTGGAGACTGTGTGTTCTGAATACTTAGCACAGTAGTTTAGAGCAGTGGCTAATCTTTAACATGGTGTAAAACCACAATCACACATTCAAATTCTATACCACACAGAACTCGGGTTGTAGCAGGACATTTGCTGACTGAAGCAAAATAAGGAAATGGGTAGATGATACACAACACAACCAAGCACTTTAGAAAAATATTGCTGGCTGGTTCAGAAGATCTGACTTCTTTCCGAATCCTCTGGTTCTGTGATCAGTGAGATGAAGCTCTGTGGTTACAAAAGAATGTTGAAAACTTTTAGAGCAGGGGTGGTGAACATATGGTCCATGTGCTGGATCCAGCTCTTTGCTTAATTTCATCTTCCCCATGGAGCGGGGTTGGGGGCTTGCCCTACTCTGCCTTTCCGGCACCAGCCAGGGAGCAGGGTCAGGCTCACCCTGCTCTGCCCGGCACTCCAGTCATGGAGCGGGGTCGAGGCCCTGACCCCTTTCCCCAGCAGATGGAGATGGGGGGGTTGGCGCAGTTGGAGGCATCATTTTTCCTGGGTCCCCCAATTGGCTGGGGCTCGTGAGCATTCTCCCTTGACCCAGTGGCTATTCTGACAATGGGAGGCAGATGGGCGAGCGAGCGGGTGGCCCAGCAGTGACAGAGAATGCTCAAAAAAGGTAGGCCTGCCACTTGGGGAGCCAGGCCCGGTGTGGGTCGGTGGGATAGGAGCCATTGCCGCTGGAGAGTGGCGTCTCCTCTAGGAGCTGGTGAGCACCTGGGGTCCGAGGAGCCACTGCCCAGAGTGTCCACCGCCCCCCACAAGGTCAGCTGGAGGGGATGGGTGGGTGGCAGCCCCAAACCCTCCTCCCCACCCCCACCATGCCCCCTGTCATTTCCCACCCATCTGAAGTCGGGGCTCACCCAAGTGTCCTGTCCAGGGAGAGGATGTCCCCTCTCGGTCCAGTTCTGGGGAGGAACCCTCCCCCACGCTCCCAGGAATCTTGCACTTGGTTCTGCCCCCCCACACCCCCCAGAAATATACTGACAACCTGGGGTGGCGGGTGGGGATTCAGAGAAGACCACACGACAGCACAAGAGGATGAGTAGGGCTGATTTATGGTGAGAACCACATCACAGCATCTGATCCAAAGACTGGGGCAGTCCTCTGGCCACATCTGACTCATCTGGGGCATCATTTCAGATTTTGGGGGGCTCGGAGGAATCCAATCCCCTGCTCAAAGCAGTACCAACACCAACAAAATAAATCATCCCAGCCAAGGCTTTGTCAAGCCAGGCCTTAAAAACCTCTAAGGAAGGAGATTCCAACACCTCCCTAGGTAACCCATTCCAGGGATTCACCACTCTCCTAGTGAAAGTGTTTCCTAATATCTAACCCAGACCTCCCCCACTGCAACTTGAGACCATTACTCCTTGTTCTGTCATCTGCTACCACTGAGAACAGCCAAGCTCCATCCTCTCTGGAACCCTCCTTCAGGTAGTTGAAGGCTGCTATCAAATCCTCCCTCACTCTTCTCTTCTGCAGACTAAATAACCCCAGTTCCCTCAGCCTCTCCTCATAAGTCATGTGCCCCAGCCCCCTAATCATTTTCGCTGCCCTCCGCTGGACTCTCTCCAATTTGTCCACATCCCATCTGTAGTGGGGGGACTAAAACTGGACGCAATACTCCAGGTGTGGCCTCACCAGTGCCGAATAGAGGGGAATATTCACTTCCCTCAATCTGTTGGCAATGCTAATACAGACCAATATAGCCTTCTTGGCAACGAAGGCATACTGCTGACTCATATCCAGCTTCTCGTCCACTGTAATCCCCAGATCCTTTTCTGCAGAACTTCTGACTAGCCAGTCAGTCCCCACCCTGCAGCGGTGCCTGGGATTCTTCCTTTCTAAGTGCAGGACTCTGCATTTGTCCTTGTTGAAACTCATCAGATTTCTTTTGGCCCAATCCTCCAATTTGTCTAGGTCACTCTGGACCCTATCCCTATCCTCCAGTGTATCTTTCTCTTTTATTAAGAAGGGGAAAGTATTTTTCTAATCATTTTGGCATTTATGTTTACTGATCACAATCATATATGTGACTCACTAATATTTGACTCCATAATTGCTATTGGTATCATAGTTGGAACTACATTTATTTTCATGCCAATTTTAAGTTACTTTATAGATATAACTAAAAATACATTTGAAAATAAGCAAATTTCATCTCTCCAGTGTCTAAAGTTATGTGTTTAGCTAATGGTTTTTTAAATTGGCACTGCTAAAGTTAGTACAAGCAAAAGTTACATTCTAGGAGGATACTATTATTTGACTGTACTACTTTAAATAATGAATGACAAAGCACAATATGATGATAATATTTACTCCAGCCAGGACAGATTAGGCATTTTAGAACTCACTATTCAGTTATGACAGTAACTATATCCCTCATGTATATCAGCTTAAGTCATTACAACTTTATAGTGCAATTATAAAATGTCTCAATTATACCATTTCCCCAATTTTTCTAATGTAAACCAACCCTAAATTGTGATATCTACATCAGAGAAAATCAGAGACTTTGTCACTCTTCGGGATTGTGGGACTGGATGTTTCTGCTAGAATGAACAGCAGTGAAACAGTTAACAATACAGTTATTTACAATAAATGGGGTAGTTCTCACCTCTGCAAGCTATTAAACAGACGGATTTCAGGAATACAACACTGCATTGGGTTTAGTACTCGTCTTACACTTGGAAACTTATCTCTGCAATCATAAGGAATAGATTTGTTTTTTTTTTTTTTGTTTGTTTTCAACTGAAAGCTTTCAACTGAAAGCTTAAGTTCTGGAGAACATTTCCATGGCCTGGGTTGGATTCTGTGGCTGCAGAACATTTAGCGCCCTGGCAATGGATTGGGAACAGCTCTAAGGAACTGCCACAATGTCAGCTCCAATGATTTTTAACTGCAAGCTTAGCAACCATTTGGATGGGGGCTAAACCACATTCTAGACTAAACTCCTAACTAGACTAGGTCACTACCAAGGCTAGAGCAGTAGACCAGATTCACTCCAGGGTACAATGAGATGGCAACAAAGCCTCAGGAGTGGGATACACCAAAAAGGGGCAAATGGGATGGCAGGAGGAACAGCTTTTTCTGTAGATGAATACAGAAGACTTGAGGGTGGGGGTTCACAGAGGTATGTTTTACACTTTCTGCATCAGCTTGTGTCAATATGGCCCTGTTTTGAAACATGAGCCACTATACTAGCTTGCTCAAATGAGATTGGAGGCACCCGTTTAGCAAGACACAGGTATGCCCCTGGTTTCTTCGCTCTATTTGAAGCTCACTGTGGACAGCAAATATCACTTTGGCTCAAAAGAAAGCAGAGTGTAAATGGTGCAGGAGGACAGCAATGGAATAGGCCAGTAAGTCATACTAATGACACATTCTGTAAAGAGACACACATGGCTATAAAACACTTCCCTGGTGTCTATACAGTAACTAACCAAATTAATGCATTTGGACGTGTACAAGGAAACAGGACTATTCAGTACCTCATCCATAAAGAGGTGGTCAAGAGCAGCAAGATCTTGTGGGGAGGGGAGGAGTTTCCAGCCCTGCTACCAAAAAGGGCAGGCTGTACAGCAATGACAGCGTGGACAGGTACTGCATCAAAGCACTAGGGTGCGATGGAGAGCATCAGAACCGTCTGAGGTCATCCTTAGCGGAAACAGCAGTTTAGGCATCACAGTTAAGTGATGGTGCAGATGATGAAACCAGGTCAGAGACTTCTAGGCCCCAATTCTTGGGTCCAGGGAAATGGTGTCTAGAGCAGGACTGGGAGGTGGGACGAAGGTGGCTGTATGTTATCTTCGGACCCCATTGAGACTCAGGGCTGCTGCAGAGGAGTGAGTTTGGTCCCCAGCATAAGAATGGGCTGCGCTAAGTTAGACTGACAGGTATTGTCCAAGGCAGGGATCAGCAACCTTTGGCACACAGCCTGCCAGGGTAAGCCCCCTGGCAGCTTGGCCGGTTTGTTTACCTTCAGGTTCAGCCGATCACGGCTTCCACTGGCCATGGTCTCAGGCCAATGGGGGCTGAGGGATGGGCTGGCGGCTGCTTCCTTCAGCCCCAATTGGCCTGGAGCGGTGAACCAGGGCCAGTGGGAGCCATGATCAGTCAAACCTGCGGACACAGCAGGTAAACAAACTGGCCCGGCCCGCCAGGGTCTTTCCCTGGAGGGTCGTGTGCCAAAGGTTGCCAATCCCTCATCCAAGGAGTCACTACATCAGCCAAGGATCAGTCAAAAGGCAGCTATTCTCCTCAGACATGCCCTTGATGCTGGATGCTGAGAGGTGACTTTGCACAGACCAGAGCTGTAAGAGTCCTCAGCAGCCCAATTAGGTCAGCTTTATGACCACTTTGTACTGCCAGGGCGGTACAAGGGAACCCCAGTGGGGGCCAAGCTCTGGACCAACATGTACAATGCCTGAAATGAAGATGTAACAATGACACTTTGGAGTTAGAAAAGGGGCGCCAAGAATTGTTTCATACAATGGCAAGTAGGGAGTCAGAAAAGGTATCCTGGAGTCTGTGATGCAGTCCAAGGAAGAGTACTTCCTGATCAAGATGGATGGATGGATAGACAGACAGACTGTACAAATAAAATGAGTTGCTGTAAGAAACCAGAACAGGTGAGGATTCAAAGAGGAGAAAGGGAAAAGGCATGTTTGATTTTGTGACTACTCCCCATTGCAACAATTCCTCTTTTATAACATAACCCAGTGGTTCTCAAACTGGGGCTGCCGCTTGTGTAGGGAAAGCCCCTGGCGGGCCAGGCTGGTTTGTTTACCTGCAGGGTCTACTGGTTCGGCCGATCGCAGCTCCCAGGGGCCACAATTCACCACTCCAGGCCAATGGGGGCTGCAGGAAGCTGCAGCCAGCAAATCCCTTGTCCCGTGCCAGCAACAGGCAAAGCAAGGACTTGAACCTGCATCTCCCCCATACCAGTCTGGTATCCTAAACGCCGTGCTACAGAGAGAGTTAGTTGGTTGGTTGGTCACAATACACATACAAAATCCCTACTGACAAAACCTTTGTTGAAACTATTAAGTCTCTGTGCAACTGGAGAGGCTTCAGAGAAGAGCCATGCGAATGATGACAGAATTAGAAACATGACTCAAGAAGGTCAATTTATTTAGCCTAACAAGGAGACGGTTAAGGGCTGACTTGGGCTATGTCTACACTACAGATCTTACAGCAGTACAGCTGCACCACAGTAAGATCTCCCATGTAACCGCTCTATGCTGATGGGAGAGAGCTCTCCCACTGGCATAATTAAACCACCCTCAATGAGTGGCAGTAGCTATGTCAGCGGGAAAGCTGTCTGTCCACACCTGTGCTTTTGTCAGTGAAACTTAATGTCGGTCGGGGGTGTTTCACATCCCTGACCAAAAAAAGATTTGCCAACAAAAGTGGTAGTGCAGACAAAGCCTTAATGACTGTCTACATAGGGAACAAATATTTAATAATAGGTTCTTCAATCTAGCAGAGAAAGGTATAACATGATCCAATGGCTGGAAATTGAAGCTAGACAAATTCAGGCTGGAAATAAGGTGTACATTTTTAACAGTGAGAGTAATGAACCACTAGAACAACTTACCAAGGATCGTGGCGGGTTCTCCATCACTTACATCTTTTAAATCAAGACTGGATGTTTTACTAAAAGATCTACTCTAGGAATTTATTTGGGGAAGTTCTATGGCCTGTGCTATATAGGAGGTCAAACTAAATGATCACAATTGTCCCTTCTGGCCTTTCAGTCTGTGAATCTGTCAATATTTGAGCTTCAACTAAATGAAATTTTAGAATATTTATGACAACCAGCTCTATTCATGGATTGCTGTCCATATTACAAATCTGCCATGCAATTCTACTGTCTTGCCCCTCTCAGGACAGGCAGGTGGTGATGCAAGTCAGGACTGAATAACCCAGGCAGAGCTACATTGACAAAGTTCACATACCTCCTGCCAGTACAGGGCCTGACTGCAGTCAGTGGTAGTCTCTCATTTCCATGAGTATTAAATGGGAGTGTTAGAAAACCCTTTTGTCTGTGCTTTTACCCAGATTGATTATCCTGTAATGAAAACCTGAATGAAATTCCTGAGCAGGATCAAACAAGTTCACTGTACTTCATCAAGTTATTTCAATTAACTCATACTTCAGGCAGAGCTTACTCTGCTCTCCCTTCCACTCTACTATTCAATTTGGTTTCGGTGGGTCTTTGCTATCTGATGAAACCAGTATATTATAATAACAAAGAAAGTATTACACCAAATGTTTCAGAGAGCAATATATTTTGAAGGTTAGAAGCCTTCAAATGCTTTTGAGTCAAGGAATCATTCTTTTGAGAACCTTCAAAAATTTGCCTTTAAAAGTATCGTGCGCTTGCCAAATCCAGATAATAGAACAATGTTCCAATGTGGTATTCAGAGCTTTCCAGTATATGGAAGGGAAAATTTGTAATAGGATTTATTCACAATTTATATACGATAATTTTTTACTGACCTAAATTTTTTTTTAACCTTTCTCCATCCTTCATAACCAAGCCAGATAAAGGACAGAATGTAAACTCTGACAAGATTACTTACTCTTGCCTATCCAAAAGCCCCTTACCTCAGTCATTTCTTCTGTCAGATCACCACTCAGGCGTGCTCTCTGCAGCAACGCAAAGAGGTCAAGGCTGGATTTCCATCTGGGTTCTGATCCACACATGACTTCCGTTTCTGTTTCAATAATGTTGATTTCCGTGTGCACAGACTCCTGCTGTCTCCATTGCAGGTCCTCTCCTGCCCTTTTCAAAGAAGTGCTGCTGCTCTTGAGTGACATGACCGAGCTGGAAAGAGTGCTGGGGATATAGGTGGACAAGGCCTGGGAACCTGAATAAGTAGTTTCTTCGTCTGTGAAAGATTCACTCTCCAGTATGTCAGGCACAGATACACTGAGGCGTCGGTCCAAGGAATGCCTTTGCCTTCTATCCACCATTTTTCTAGAGCTTTTCTTTGTCCTCTTTACGTTGAAGTTTTGTAACAAAGGCCTGGTCTTCTGTTTCAGGGATCCCCAGACAGAGGATCTATCCAAATCCATAGCTGCAACGAGGATGTCACCAGCTCCTTGGCATTGTTGGTTTTAAATGACTTCAGTAATTCATAAGGTGACTAAAAAGAATGTGAGAAGAATGAAAGCTAAATCATTAAAGTGAGCAGCAGTTGCGGATTATGACACGTGATGTCTCAACCACACACCTTCAGTCCATTTCGAAAAAGAAAGAGGAGAGCATGCTGTGTTATTCAAGAGGGAATTAGCAGTAGAAGGTGTGCCCTACACTAAGGAATGATAATAAAGATTATGTGAGGCCCATTTACTTTAGGATCACCAGAAGTGGGCGATTTCCACTCTTTCCCCTATCTGAAACCAGATATTGTGGGTTATCAAACTTTATGAATTAAAATATTCAACCTGACAACTACTAGAGTTACTGTAATCTGGAAGAGTGATTGGCTTAGTATATATTGTAAACAAAGATTTGACTCATGGTAATGTTCTCATGAGAAAAAAATTACAATGCTAGTATACCTTCTCTGCACACTTTCCTGCCTGAAAGAACATAAGCAATGCCATACTAGGTCAAACCAATGGTCTGTCTAGCCCAGTATCCTGTCTCTGACAGTGGCCAGTACCAAAGCTTCAGGGGTAGTGTACAGAACAGAACAGTTAGAATGATCCATCCCTGTCTTCTCCTCCTGACTTCACCATTTGTTTCCTATCTTTTAACCGGTTAATTATCCATAAGAGGATCTTCCCTCTTATCCCATGACTACTTAGTTTCCTTAAGAGCCTTTGGTGAAGGACCTTGTCAAAGCCAAGTACTCTGTGTTGACTGGATCACTCTTATCCACATGCTTGTTGACACCCTGAAAGAATTCTCATAGATTGGTAAAGCATGATTTTCCTTTACAAAAGCCATGTTGACTCTTCCCCAACAAATCATGGATATCTATGCGTTTGGTAATTCTGTTCTTTACCATTGTTTCTACCAATGTTCCCAGTACTGACATTAGGTTTACCAGCCTGTAATTGCCAGGATCACCTCTGGAGCCCTTTTTAAAATTGGCGTTATATTAGCTAGCTTCCAGTCATCTGGTACAGAGGTTTGTTTGTACAACAGTTAACATACTACAGGTAGTAGTTCTGCACTTTCATATTTGAGTTCCTTCAGAACTTTTAGGCAAATACCATCTGGTCCTGATGACTTATTCCTGTTTAATGTATCAATTTGTTCT
Organism: Gopherus evgoodei; assembly: GCF_007399415.2. Lineage (NCBI taxonomy): Eukaryota > Metazoa > Chordata > Testudines > Testudinidae > Gopherus > Gopherus evgoodei. The sequence goes on from NC_044331.1 coordinate 11,940,316, forward strand.
AAAATCTCTTCTATTGACACTTCAGCATGGGACAGTACTTCAGATATGTTGACCACAAAGGATAGCTCTGGAGAGGGTATCTAAAACTTTCAGCAAATTCTTGGGCATCCCAGTATACCAACTCATAAACAGAACACTGAGAACTGCCACTTATGAGTCAAGGTGGAGTGAACAGTGATGGCTCAAGGAAACAGCTAAGAATCTAGTAATCCAGGCTTCAATTGATGCACAGCTAATAACATTCTTTGCACACATTATTGTCCCTGAATTCTCTGCACTCATTATTGTCCCTGGAAGTCCCTCCTTCCCCACAGAAACACACCACTACAAAACAGAATTATTCTTTGGAGAAGACCACTTTGAAGGTTTAGCCCAGCAAGAGCTATAAATGCAAGGTGCCTGTAGGCAAGAAAGCATGATTTTGTAAAATACCATCTGAATTAAAGAGACATACTTTAATACACACACACACACACACACACACACACACACACACACACACACACACACACACACACACACACACACACAGAGTAAAACTTGTTCAAACATGTATCCCCCAGCCACAGATCCTGCAGACCCTTCTTCATGCAAGTAGTACATATTCCTCCATCACAATGGAAAGGTGGTGAGGCCAAATCTGAGTGATTGGCATTTGTGACCCTGATCACTAGGCCCAAAGTGAGGAGTCAGGCCCAGTCCTGTAGGACAGGAGCCACTGTTGCAGGGTGAGCGTGAGGTGGGCTCGCTCTCCATCACCACTTTCTGGTATAGTGCATCCGCTGAATCAGGAGGCCCTCGGAATAGCCCCACTGATATCAGAGACACTAGTGACATCAGAAATACTTTTTAATTTCACTTAGAATGTCCAAAACCAGGCCCTCTGAGAGGACCAAGGGAGGAAGATGTTTTAATGGACTTCAGGATAATTGTGAATTAGTTTGGCCACAGAGCGTTTAATAACTGAGGCCAACATACTTAGGAAACCCACCTCTGCGTACATTACTTTACAAACTAAGCTATGGCTTTCAACTGTAGAAAAGAGATGAATATACTTAATTTAACCAACCAGCTGCTGATTAACAAACCACCAAACCACATTTTAAACTCTGCCCCTCCCTACATATCCACTCCTTGTCTCCCACAAGCTGGTGCAAAGTTGCCTGAAGTTAGTGGGACTCTTTCTGTGGACTTCATGGGCTTTGGATATGGCCCTCATTGCATCGCCTTGCCCCTCACCCTGTTTCCTCTTCTCTGCCAATGATGCCAGCCTCAGTCACTTACTTGTCAGCTCCTCCCACAAACACCTTTGAACATCCTTCCATCCCACCCCTCATGCATGCAGTGCTCGCTGAAGCATAAGGCTACTATTCTCTCCTCCAGACCCATTTCTGCTGTGGTGCCAACACACAGTTGATGCAGTAAGGCCAAGGGACAGCTGAGGTATGCTGATATTTTTGATGAAATAATAAAACTTTAAAAAGTTAGAAAGTGTATATAAAAATCCAGGCTAGATGTCTTTCTAGAATCTATCACTCAATTAGAAGTTATGGACTTGATGCAGAAATTATTGGGTGAGGTTCTTTAGCCTGTGTTATAGAGGAGGTCAGACTAGATGACCATATGGGTCCCTGCTGACCTCATAATATACTTATACAATCTTTCTCATCGACATATTTTAAGGGTGTCACTCTTCCTCCATGTCGTCGTTCTTTTTAGATTGTAAGCTCTTCAGGCAGGGACTGTGTTTTCCTTGCTGTAGTGATTAGCACAACTGGACTATGATCCCAAATTGGCCCCCTGGGTATTAATGTAATATAAACAATTAATAAAAATGAGCTAACTCAATACAAATCTTACTGACTACGGCATTAACAGCACGCAATCTCAGAAATAGGCTATTAGCCAAACAACCTGACAAAAAGAAAAAAGAATCCCCAAACACACTTTCCTGGGCAGACTTTAAAAATTGCACTGAATGCTCCATCAGTTCCAAAGCTGATTTACACACCAAGGGAACAAAGAAGCTACCTTCAAGTACATGTAATTCTCTTTTAAGGTCTCATCTGTCGCTTGCTGAAGTCTTTGGAAAGATTTCCACTGATTCCAATGAGCTTTGGATTAGGCACTTAATGGCTGAGACACTTACTGGTATCAAATGCTTCATAATTATTCTTGTAGTGCAACTCCTTTGGGAGGATTTGCTTTCGCTATATAAGTGATATTCCAAGTAATCAAGCAAGAAAGTGGTTTCCTTTTGGAGCAGGTCATTGTGGAAACAAACAACCTACGTGTGTGCAAGCATTGTTTGTCCATGAGTCGGGACAGGGGTAGGGGGAGGGAGGGAAAAAGGCGTTTACCACATCCTGAGAAAACAGCGACCAAATATACTAAACATTTGTAAGGCCTCCCCTTACAAAGGAGCTTAATAAATTGCACAGAGGGGATTAGATTTTTGTAAGAATGTGAGGCAGGACAAATATCAGACCTGGTTGGAACACAGGAAAACACTTAAAAAAAATTTGTATACTTTTACAGTACATTTTGAAAACTCTACAACCAGCTAAAATAAAACAAATCATCAGTCAGAAGGACTATAAAAAGAATCCTGTTCTGGTTTTTTAAATCTCATGATTTTTAACCTAATCCTTTGATTTTGGTGGGGACCCTAATTTGTGGTTTGTAAGCATTTTGGGGGTGGCAATACTGCTTTTGTGTTAAATCAGTGTAAAGGTACTTATACCAGTATAGCTATTCCCATACAGCAAAGAGAATAAACTATACTGGTGTATGGCACTTCTGTACTGGTATAAAACTGCTCCACTAGGGGCTGTGACATTATTTCAGTTAAAAAAAAAAAAGTCACGCCCTTAACCCAGATAGCTATACAGGTACAAAAACAGTGTTTAGATCAAGCCTAAATGAATATATCTTCATCATGGCACTTCTGGGAGGTAGGAAGAATTATCCACATCTCAACAGTGGGGAACTGAGGCACAGAGAGGGTAGGGGGCCTGTTTTTCAGCAAGGTAAGTCCCCACAGCTCTAGCTAAAGTCAAGGGGAGAATCAAGCACACTGCACTTGTGGGGAGGAACAATATAAATAAATCTGGCCCTAAATTACTTGCCAAAGGACACAGAGAAGTCCATGGCAGAGCCAGCAACTGAGACCAGATTCAAATCCCAGTGCAATGCTTTAACCATAGGAGGCCATATTGCTTTTGTTGACAGTTCTCATTTAGAAACCCTTGCCCCTTCAAACACGGTTGGCCATTCACGGTCATAGTGCCTCCACTTCCAATATTACATCATTTAGAATTACCAGGCCAAACATGTTTGAAGAAAATGCCAAAAAAATAACACTATTGAAATTCAAATTCATCTTTATCTGGCATCTTCTGCTTTGCTGGCTCTCGCTCGCTTTCTCGCACACAAACCTGTCACATTCAAAATGTTGTTGATAAAGACAGGACCAGTTCATAACATCTGCTTCCCTAGATTAACAAGGCTCTTCAAAGAGCTGTGTTTCCTACTCCCTTTTTATTATTCTCCCCCCTACTTTCCTGACTATTCACCATGGCTTATTGTCTTCGTTTTATTATCTAACATACGACCTAATCCTGCAAACATTACCAGGCATAGTTCTCCATGAAAGGATTCATGATAGTAAGCACTTCACTCAGTAAACAGTAGTTGTAGAACAGGCCCCTCTGAATGATAGCTGCTATGGTGCAGACCCTTATAAATGTATATGGCACTCTACAAATAACACTATGAATAAAGTGTTTCACCAATAATTTATATGTCATCATCATCATAAAAACAAAATACTTCAAGACAAAAGGACCTGTGTGTCTCAAAAGCTGTTCCACCAATCTAAGGAATATCACTTTTTTCCTAATGATAATATAATCTAAGGAATGTTTAAAAAAAACTTGGCACAACCCACACCCTATTAAGGAACACAATACAGTATTCTGACATTGCAAGCACTCATCAGACTGACCCAAGTACCGCAATGTTGGACATCAAAAGTATTAGCCACTGATAGCATTAAACCCTCGTAGTTTTACAATTTCCTATTTCCCCAAGGTAAAAAACTGTTTATAGACTACCAAATGTCAAGACAGATGACGAGACAGGGCAGGAAAAGGTTAGGTGGGGAGTGAGTAAGTGAGTGATACAGAGGCCCATTGGTAGTTCACTGCTGCATGCCAGCAACTCTTAGTAAGCCTGACAAACTCACTACACCTCATACGCTGCTGTCATATTTACCCGCCTCTGAAGGTATTACTGCGGAATGTGTTGCTGTATTCATTCTGAATACTCACCCCTCTACCGCCACCAACCCCCATGGAACAACATGATAAACTGAACATGTAGGCTTACACTGAAACATTACAAAAGCAGTAAAAATCAAGTATATGCACCTGAGCACATGAACACTGCTGTTATGCCTTTCATAAATATTCTAATTGTTGTATTCAATTTGCTTATACGATGAAAATGAAAATAAAAATAAAGGGTCGGTTTGCATACCAACAAGCTTTTGTGAATGTATGCTTAAATTAGGATGCTTTCAGCTATGACTAACCACTACTCAACATTTAGAACAATTCTTAGCTGAAAAGACCAACAAATGACAGATAGAGGCTATTAGGAAGATGTTCTTTATTCATATGTCTTAACATTGGTTTCAATTCAAAGGAATTGATGAAGATATTGAACAGAGCCGGTCCCAAAACAGACCCCTGCTGGAAAGGTATAACAAGTGGGGTTTCGCAGGGGTCTGTTTTGGGACCGGCTCTGTTCAATATCTTCATCAACGACTTAGATGTTGGCATAGAAAGTACGCTTATTAAGTTTGCGGACGATACCAAACTGGGAGGGATTGCAACTGCTTTGGAGGACAGGGTCAAAATTCAAAATGATCTGAACAAATTGGAGAAATGGTCTGAGGTAAACCAGATGAAGTTCAATAAAGACAAATGCAAAGTGCTCCACTTAGGAAGGAACAATCAGTTTCACACATACAGAATGGGAAGAGACTGTCTAGGAAGGAGTATGGCAGAAAGAGATCTAGGGGTCATAGTGGACCACAAGCTAAATATGAGTCACCAGTGTGATACTGTTGCAAAAAAAAGGAAACGTGATTCTGGGATGCATTAACAAGTGTGTTGTAAACAAGACACAAGAAGTCATTCTTCCGCTCTACTCTGCACTGGTTAGGCCTCAACTGGAGTATTGTGTCCAGTTGTGGGCACCGCATTTCAAAAAAGATGTGGAGAAATTGGAGAGGGTCCAGAGAAGAACAACAAGAATGATTAAAGGTCTTGAGAAAATGACCTATGAAGGAAGGCTGAAAGAACTGAGTTTATTTAGTTTGGAAAAGAGAAGACTGAAAGGGGACATGATAGCAGTTTTCAGATATCTAAAAGGGTGTCATCAGGAGGAGGGAGAAAACTTGTTCAAATTAGCCTCTAATGACAGAATAAGAAGCAATGGGCTTAAACTGCAGCAAGAGAGATTTAGGTTGGACATTAGGAAAAAGTTCCTAACTGTCAGAGTGGTTAAACACTGGAATAAATTGTCTAGGGAGGCTGTGGAATCTCCACCTCTGGAGATATTTAAGAGTAGGTTAGATAAATGTCTATCAGGGATGGTCTAGACAGTATTAGGTCCTGCCATGAGAGCAGGGGACTGGACTCGATGACCTCTCGAGGTCCCTTCCAGTCCTACAGTCTATGAATATATGAACTCTACTGAAGCTAACCTCATGCAATTTTACACATTCCAGCTCCCTCAACGTGAAGGCTGAAATAATTTAGCCCTTGTCTACACAAGGAATTTTCCCCCGATTTCTGCCACTGATGGCAGGCATTGGCATAGCTGCACCAGTGTAAAGCCCTAGGAGACACAGGGGACAGTGCATTAGGTCCACCTAAACTGGTTCAAGTAAAGATAAATTACACTTGAACAAACAGCGGCTTTGCCTGACAACAATAGTTATTTGTATTAACGTAGATACTTTGGTGTCTGGCCACCAAACAGCTATAATCCCCTTTAGGTTTAAATATAATCTCTGAATTTTATCCAATAAATGGTTATGACACAAACAACATGGTGCCAGCAGAGAGAGGTGTAGCAGAAAAAGCAACCAACAGGAGGCTGTGAGTGTATCCTTCTTACGCCCTCCTGTTAGTTCCTTTCTCTGCTATTCCTTTCTCTTCTGGTCCTCTGCATACAAGTTATACCAACTGGAGTATAAACTCCTCTCTGGAAGGGAAAGGGAAAAAGAAGGGCAAATAAGTCATATTTGTCTATCAGTTGGCTGCAATAATTAAAGAGAACAATGGGTATGTTGAAGTGCGTTAGATATGAAACAGCTCAAGTTAGATATACCAGACTTTTCCTATAACTGCTTACAGAACCTCACCCAAGTATAAATCATTACCATTATATGCAAGTAATTTTAGAGACGGAAAGCTTTGCACACTTACATTTTAATGGCTTGCTTTTAGTTACTTATCTGGAAACATAACCTCCTTCTGATAAGCAATCCTAATCAAAAAGGATTATGAAAATACGTTTGCAAAGTAGTCCTTTGCTTGCATTCAAGTTTATCAGTTTATCCTTGAGCTTTCAAATTCAATTCCTCTTACATGTGCTGACTTTATTTTAAACGTTTAGAGGGAAATCTGAGCCCCATTCACTTCAACAGAGTCTCAATTTTATCCTTAGAATGTTGGCTGCTTAAATCATTTAATTTTTCTTGAAGAACAGGTTGATGCCAAAATGAAGCATTGATTTGGATGGACGTATAGCCATTCCTCCCGGCCCTGTGACCTCTTATCTCATAAGCTAAACAGGACCAAAATGTGGATAGGAAACCTACAAGGAATACCTCAATGATGCAGTTATGATGCAGACTATTCTTCCCCCTATGTCAGTAGTAATAAGTGTCCCAGACTGGTGTTACTGTGCTACTGCAGGTGCAAATGTGTAGATAAAGTCCTAATCACATATGGTCATTAAAGACTTCATGGGACTTTTTGCCACCGCAGGAGTTTAAGTGTTTTAGCCAAATTCCAACTGTAGCAATTACATTTTGTCTTCCTAAATTTTTCCTGCAGTTTCAATTGGAAGTGATCTCTCTCTGTTATTATATAACTCTTTGAAAAGCACTTCGGAATCCCTCAGTTAGAAAAGGTGTAAAACGGTGAGATATTGAAATCACGTACATTACAGTCTTTTTGTTTGGTCCATTTCTCTCTTACCATCACTTTACACCAAATTAGGTAGTACATTAAATGCTAACTGTTTCACAAAAGACAACTCTTGCATGCTGAAATGCTTGAATAAAAACAGATGAACAGAAACAGACTTCCTTTTATTCATGTTATCTGAAGGAAATCTAGGTCTCTGCAGATGAATGTCATAATATAAAAACTCTAGGGGCAAACACTGAACTTAACAACAACATATTTATTTTGCAAAGCTTGTTGTAAGATTTGTTTTTATTTTATTTTTTTCTTCTACACAGAGATCCTTGGGTATTTTAAGCCGTGGGCTCTTGCCTTTTTATTTATTTTTTTTTAGTTAAGATAACCGGTCGCATATACAATGAGTTTCAAAAATGAGTATGCATATCATATACTCATTAGTCTGCAGTCCTGACTGGAGAGAGGAAGGAAGAAGCCCTAGATACTTGGAGACTCCTGACACAATCTGAAGAAGTTGTTTTTCTTTTCACATAGAAGCAAACTAACTCTGGGCAGTAACTGAACCGTCAAATGTTACATACATCTTAAAATAGTGCCTGGTAGTGAAAGTCAGTGGAAAAAAAAATATGCACCTGCCTTCAACTTGTGGAGCTATTACTTTCACTTCTTACATTATCTTTTAAAACGGAAGAAATGCTATATGTAAAATTTCTCACTAATACTTTTCACCCTTTCTACCATGCAAAGCAAGGCACAGGACAACATGCCTCGTAGCTGTACTAGTGGAGGCAGAACGTCTTATTTATTTCGTGTTGTTTTTCTAACATCAGGGCTCACAGCAAGCTGCACATTCAGACAGTACCCTCACTACACAAATACCATACAGAGAGAGCTACCAAAGTCGCTGGGGCACCTGCCGAGTAAGAGTAGGCAGCCATGGTGCCTCCTCCTTTGCCTGCTCTCTACTCTTGCCTCCCAGTTCCTATTTGCATGGAGCTCAGCAGAGGATGTGTCTGGTAAGACTGCACCATGGAGGGGAGAGAACAGACTAACGGGAGGTACCAATGGGAAGGAGGAGCTGCTCGGAGGACGCGGGGGCTATTGGCCAAGCTAAGAGTGAGTGGGACAGGAGCTACTGGAGGGAGCTATGGAGAGGTTAGGAGTTAATAGGGAAACAAAATGTGAGTGGGGATGATGGGGAATTTTAATAGGTTGAATGAGGCTGAGGAACCAATGGAAAGACAGGGTGGGAACTGGAACGGATGCATGGAAAGGGCTAATGGAGCTAACTCCTCCAGGTTCACTCCAATAACTCCCTCCAGCTCCTTCCTGTACAGCAACTGCACCTCCTTTAGACCTATATTTACCTGCCACTAAGCCAACTCCTCCCTTTAATTCTGAGGGGTGCCAGGAATAACGACTTGCTTTCTCACAATTGCTCAAGGGAACCAACCCTGTGAGGGAAATCAGTGATTTGTTTCCAATGGAAGTCAAATAAATTGTTACCTTTCATCAGCCCTAAGTGCACAAAGCTTAAAAAAGAACTTTGTGCCTAAACGCAAATTGTTTTGGACTATACAAAATTAACTCGTTAAATAACTTACATAAGATGTCACATGGAATTCCTTGAAACTTGGCAGTTGTGCACTCTAGCAAGAGAAATCTGTAACACCATCTCTAAAAATTATTATGAGACGATGCACAAACGGTACAAGGAAAATGGAAATACGTTCAAAATATAAAGTAGGGAGATGAAACAGGGATATAAAAGTCTAAAAAAGGAAAAAAAAGTCAAAGAAGCTTATGTAGGCATCAGATGTTTTAGCCATACAATAGCCTCAGCATCAGTAGTGTGACCTTGTAATGTGTTTTTGTTAAGAAAGATTCTCAACAGTAAATATTAATAGGACCTCTATGATCAGTATCATACAGCAGGAATGGCATTATACAACTACCAGTTACAATTTAGCCTTGCCTTGAACAGGTCAAAAAAACTCACTAAGCAAACTGTTCTGCTGCCCAGTTTTCCTTATCCCAAAGTGCTCTATTTCCTAGCATCCAGGCAGCAAGGTTTAGGGAATAGAGTACATTATAAAGAGCAAGGAACTAAGTATTGAATCCAATACCTCCATTCAGACTTGTAAGATTAAAGATCTCTTCACATCTAAGACCTGAACTTCTGTTTCTTAACATAATTTTCTGTTACTGAGAGTGAGGCTGTAATTTTAAATCACACAGAAAGTAAACTGCACTTTCCCTTTGCTCACATGAGGATGACAAAGGAAGACTGGAGGAAGAAAAACAAAAAGGTAAATTTTGCAGGACATCAGACCCAAACTGTTCATGAAATCTAATCTTTTAACGGTTTTTATTTTCTTTAGGAGAGCCCTGGCTTTTCTAAACAGCAAACAATTTATTTGTGCTGCATATTGTAATTTGTAAAACAGGGGAGTTAATTCCAAATGGATATAAAATTCACACCGAATTAAAAGATTGCATTGAAAAATAAGACAGTTTAGAGAATTCGGAATCCCTCGCAACACTATGGCTTGGAAATCTGTCGGTACACCTGAATGTTTTGGGGCCCGAATACCATTTGTTGCACTGTAACTTTAAAGGAGGCTAAGAGAGCATGAGAATTAGTTAACACATCATTCAATGTACAACTAGTTCCTAGATGAATAAGCTAGTAGTAGAAAACAAGCAGAAGTTCACATGGTGAGTTTGAGACTCTTCCAAGGGAGTTAAAATGAGACAATGCCTGGATTCTGAATCCAGAGAAGGACTATTCCAGGGGTTATCAACCTTGGCACACGGCTCGCCAGGGTAAGCATCCTGGCAGGGCAGGCCAGTTTGTTTACTTGCCACGTCTGCAGGTTTGGCTGATCGCAGCTCCCACTGGCCACAGTTCGCCGTCCCAGGCCAATGGGGTGGTAGGAAGCGGTGACCAGCACATCCCTTGGCCTGTGGCACTTCCCACCGCCCTCTTTAGCCTGGACCAGCGAACCACGGCCAGTGCAAGCTGTGATCAGCCAAACCTGCAGACGTGGCAAGTAAACAAACCGGCCCGGCCCGCCAGGGTGCTTACCCTGGTGAGCCGTGTGCCAAAGGCTGACAACCCCTGGTCTATTCACAGCAACAATAAATATTTCTGGCCTCAAGTTCATAACTTATATAAGCAAGTATTGTATTTGAGAAAATACTTCCTGGCCACTGACATGTGTTCTTCAATTTCAATATTACTTAAAGACATATGCAACATTTCTTAAATCCCCAGGAGATCAATAGTGATTTTGATTGCCATACTGTACACAAGTGCAGTAGCAAAGCACTGATCTTACTCTGAATTCCGTCTTAAGGACTATAGGTCTTCAGTAACTTCAAAAATAAGGAACTATGGTTTATCAAGCTGGGTAACCAAAAGGAAACACAGAATTAGGAAACACTTCTGGAAATATTAATCTTATCTAACAAAAGCAAAAATGACTCAAGATGTCAAGGAGGATGTGGTACATCCAACATAACTTCCCCTAAGAGTGCCCTATTTTGCTTTGTAATAGGTAGCAATGAGCTACTGAAGAAAACAGTAGTTTGGATAATAACGAATAGAGACACCATAAAGTTTAGCAAGACACTGAGTAAAACACATGAAGAAGAGAGATACATACAAGATCTTGGGCCTGACTACTGATATTAAGAGCCTTCAACTCCACTAACTTGGCCCAGTTGCTTATGCTAGCTAGACATCGGAATCTGAAGGCGTATCAATCGGTGGGATTCTGTTGTATTTTCATTAGGGATCACGCACACTGATGATACCCTATCCCATGTTCAGAAATCATCTAAACTAAGGGCTTTATAATCACGCTTGTCCATAGTGGATTTACTCAGTGCTTAATTTGTGCCAGGGCTGAACCCCAACACCACTAGGTTTGGAAGTTCACAGCCCTGGCATGTCGGGGCATGCTGCATCAGTTAAGAATATAAAAGAATTGCTTGAGCCTGGCACTTAATTGCTTGAGCCAGGGCACTTCTTATTACAAATTAAGCATTGGAGTTACTGCATTCATAGTAACCATTTTGATGCATACGAGCTACTGCTTCAAGCAGAACAAAGCAGATTCATGCAGATAAAGGACTGCACATTTGTTAGGAAAGCTGCATTGTTCCTGTGGAAGGGGGACCATAAAACGTTTGATACACAAAGGGCAGGATAAATCCATGTGTCCCTACAAAAATACTTTTCAAGAAGAGACCATTTTTCTTTGCATGGGTCTCTCTTTTTTGATGCTGCTTCTGTCCCAGAGATCAGAACAAGCTTTTAGCAATCTACAATGAGTTGATTCTCCTAAAGCTGTTTATGTTTTAGTCCCTGGCACGTCACCAGAAATGTTCTTATATTGGCCTTATTTAAAAAAGCAAATATGTACAAGAGAATGCAACAGATTCTGTTTCACAATTTCCCATTGAAATGGATTGGAAAAGGTTGGTTTAATTAAATCACTATGTACTTGCAACTTGTGCACTCTCGTTCTGAGTCCCAACACTTAGAGATAAACCAGGAGCTGGGCTTCAAAGAAGTCCCTGACTTCCAACTCCACCTCAAGCTACATTTTATTATGCCTAATGCAGCAGGATTTTTTTAATATGTCAAAATGCACAATATTGGAGCTCACTTTATCCACATTGGAAATTAATTTTAAGCTATTTGCTTAGCATTTTTTTGCAATTTCTCCGAAAGCCCAATTCAACAGTACGGATCTATGTCACCAAGACATCGTAGTTACTAATAATCTAGTCACACAGCTCCCAAAGGCAGAGACACTTGGTTTTTTAAATTTGGAAATTTTATTTCCATTAGTGTTTGGAATAGAGTCTTTGATGATTCAGAATCTGAATTTCGCTTGCAGATCTTTTAAGGCATCTGGTTCTCATCTCAGTCTGAGGAATAACAGTGTATTTCCTACTAACAAGCATTTACTAACAAGAGTATTAACTGGGAGTTTGTGTGCAGTTTTTTGTTGTTGTTGTTGTTTTGGGGGGGGAGGGAATATCGGAAGGATAGTGTAAGCCACAGCATTATTCCGTCTAAATCCCAAGGAAACGGAACAATCTCCTCTCCCATTAAGGATGGTCTCTCCAGACAAGTTCTGAGGGACATTTGTAGAACATGGTGTAGTGAACTCAGAACTACCTCTGTTCATACTGTACTTATTGTGTGTGGACTTATTCATGGGTTTTTAGGTTAGAAGGGACCATTCCAATCATCTGGCCTGACCTCCTACTTAAGACAAACACAGAATTTTACCCAGTGATTCATGCTTCTAGCCCAATAACATATGCTTGAAATATAGTCTATTTGTAATTTAAAAACTCCAAGTGATGGATAATTCGCCACGTCACTGGACTGGAAATCAGGAGATATGGCTTGTGGAACAAATACAGCAGATAAATCCATGCTTAAGTCAATTCTCACTTCAACTGTGTAGCCCAACTTTAAGGCTGGGACATCAATCAAAAACAAGCAGCAACCCTACTCAGCAACAAGTTACCCTGCTGTCTCGAACCAATCAGAAGGGACCCCTTCCAGCTCCATACCAGTATAACGCAACAAGGAAGTGATTTCAAGACTTTATGCAAATCAAGCATCATAAGGGTGAAACGAGCAGCCAATTGAGAAGCGCTGTAAGTGACATAAGTTGGGCATCATAAGTCTGAGGACTCCCTGTATATAACTAACATTCCACATGAGAAGGGGAGTCTTTCCAAGAGTCATAGAAGGCCAGGGCAAATGTCCAGGGTGCAGCAAGAGGGCCACAGTAGCTTGGAAGTGGGGTAGGCCTAATGACTCAAGAGGGATCCTGGAGCCATGTCAGAGCTCTTGACAGGGGAGGTGCAGAGAGGCAAAAATGAAGGTGAAAATCGAGGACATGGAGCAAATATTCTACTGCCGGCATGTATTGCAGAGTGCAGGGATGGAGAGAGGGCAATATGGGAGATGAAGAGAGCTCCAAAACTGCCTACTAAGCATTTCATAGCCTCATTCAAAGGTATAATCAGGGTGATCAAAGTGCATGCTAGAGGCCAAATAAGTCTTATGACTATCCTCTCCCAGTAATTATAAAGTAAAAACAGAGCTTAACTGGGGGGAAAAAAGTATATTAATCTACCATTCAATCGAACTACTTCTTTGTGCTTGTATTTATTTATTATTTAGTTCTCAATGTCAAAGCTTGGGCATTGGAAGTTTAAACCTAAATCTTTAATGGATTTGGTTACCATTCTGACCACTCATGTTTTGCTTATGCATATAAGAACTATCCCCACCTCAGCTGTCCATATCTACACTGCTAGATACAAACAAGAGCCAACAAGTTTTTATATGTATTTTTCTTAATTTATTGAAATGTTTTGGACACAGATCAACTTCCCTTGCTCAATGTTTATTCAAATATGACCAGTCGAAATAGGAATTGCATGAACTTTAATAAACAGATTAGAAAGTAGTTTGGTTTCACTGCAGATTCTGTACCTATCAGAAAATGTTTATTCCTTCCCAAATTTGGTCTGATTAATGTCACAGGATGGATTAACTTTCAAATAACGTTCTTGCGAGATGTGCAGGGTTGCATGGATCATATCAGGCACTAGGAACATTTAAATGCTAGCCAGGGGTCGGCAACCTTTGACACGTGGCTCGCCAGGGAAAGTAGCCTCGTGGGCCGGGCCAGTTTGTTTACCTGCAGCTTCCACAGGTTTGGCTGATCGTGGCTCACACTGGCCGCGGTTCGCCACTCCAGGCCAATGGGAGCTGCGTGAAGCCATGGCCAGCACATCCCTCGACCTGCACCACTTCCCGCCAACCCCTGCACTAGAAAATGGCTGCCCCTTTCTGAATCATCAAGAATAGGCTTTGTTCCAAAGTCCAATAAAGTCACAGGAAGTCTTTGAATCAAGGCTTTAGAGGACAATTAAAAAAAAAAAAACACATGACATACATTGCAATAGTTAGTTAATACAAGACAATTAGTGCTTCCTGTATCATCACAGTTATCAACCAATACCCTCATCTCCCAAGAAAATGCTGAGGGAACTAGTATGCCCTGAATGTTTGCAAATCTAGACCAGGAGAGCCAATTCCAAAGGCTGCAACAAAAACAACAACAACATTGTTGCCCTCACCTCCTCCTATTTGAGGTAGTGGCCTTTTGCTCTTGCTACTCAAAGGACTGTAAATATAACATAGTATGATATAAGAAGAGAGTAGCCATGACCAAGTAGCCATGACCAAATCATTTTCATCAAACCCAACATCTTAACCATTACCCAGAAATCAACTGGTAGAAAATGCAGATCATATTACATATTATAATATGCTTTCTGCCAGCACATTCCTTGGCCCATGCTGCTTCAAGCAGCCCCCATTGGCCTGCGACAGCGAACCACAGACACGGAAGGTAAACAAACCAGCCTGGCCTGGCCCGCCAGGGGGCTTACCCTGGCAGGCCGCAGGCCAAAGGTTGCCGATCCCTGCCACAGTGGCAGGCTCAGAAGGGTTGGCTATATGGAGCAGAATGTTATTAGCTGAACGAAGACACCACAACCAGTATTTCCTCACTCATCTTCCTAACAGTCCCATAAACATGTTGAACTAGAGGGATGGCAAGATAGTACTATGTGGAACGCCAGCAGTGAGACATTGGAACAAATGAGCAATTGCAAAATATTAGCTTCTGAGATCATCAGAGAAAAAAGGACTGAGTCATCTAAGAGCGGCTCTGTCTACCGCTGCTGGTGACCACAGATATGTATCTACACCAGTGTTTCCCAAACTTGGGACGCCGCTTGTGTAGGGAAAGCCGCTGGCAGGCCAGGCCAGTTTGTTTACGTGCTGTGTCCATAGGTCCAGCCGATTGTGGCTCCACTGGCTGCGGTTCTCTGCTCCAGGCCAATGGGAGCTGCTGGAAGCGGCGTCGGCCGAGGGACGTATTGGCCACCACTTCCCACAGCTCCCATTGGCCTCGAGCCGTGAACCGCAGCCAATGGGAGCCGCGATCAGCCGGACCTGTGGACACGGCAGGTAAACAAACCGGCCCAACCCGCCAGAGGCTTTCCCTACACAAGCAGCGTCCCAAGTTTGGGAAACACTGATCTACACTATCGGGTGATCAGTACTGGAGGCAGCTAACTGATCTAATAAATCAGCACGAACACCTGATTTTCATCTATCACCAACAGGAGATCAAACAACAGAGTCTGCATTATTATATCCAGGCCTAAAACTGAACTGACTGGTGAGAATTTCCATACTAGGTATTGTGACACTACACCCCATATTCTTCATAGAAATATTGTTATAACATGATTATAGCATAACTATAATTTCTTTTGTGCAAGATAAAGCATGTGAGATATCATTGGAAAGGTTATGATTTGCTGAATATGATTATCCTATTTGTATGCATGTATCATTTTTGTATCTAAAGTTAGGAATATTGACTATACATCTGTACTACAAAAGTGCTTGCACCTTGGGAACGCCCACCAGACAGAATGCAATCAGTCTGGCCTGCTAGCTGGGGACAAGTCAATAGACCACTAGAGAGAACAATAGGTCTTTGAAGATGCTAATATCCCACCTTTCTGGTATGCTACAAACAACCTTTGACTCATGGCTGCTTTGACACCAGGTACTGGACTCCATGATCGAATACCAGTATTTTTCCGGGGGGAGGGGGGAGGAGAATAAGGATTCCCTGGAAAACAAAGGATTCCCACCACACATAAAACCTATTTAAGGCAGGGGAGGGACATAATCAGGGATTTGTTCTTCACTGACCCCACCCCCAAGATGACTGCTGTGAACATCTAAGAAACAAAGACAAGGTGGGGGCGGGCGGGGGGGGGGGGGAGACTGAGCACAGGCTGGAAAAGGTGTCTGGTCTGTGAAAAAAACACCTGAAGTTTAAAGCTGCAAGCAAGAGCAGTTTGCCTTCAAGAATATCTGCAATCTGCCTAAAACAACATTGAGGGTGAGAAATTAATACTTGTAACCAGTTTCTTTAGTATCTTAAGCTTAATTTATGTATTTGTTTCATTTGATAGGTAATCTGCTTTGATCTGTTTGCTAATCCTTATAATCACTTTAAATCTATCTTTTGTAGTTAATAAACTTGATTTTGTTTTCTCTGAAACCAGTTGTGGAATTCATAACAGGGGAGGAGGGGGCAAAAAGCTGTGCATATCTTCCTCCACACTGAGGGAGGGAGCAAATTTTATGAGCTTATGCTGTACAGTTCTCTGTGCAGCGCCAGATGATACAATTTTGGCTTTACACTCCAGAGGGGATGTGCACTTGAGTGCTGGGCATTCCTTAGCTGAGCTTTCCCATGCAAAGCTCATCTCAGCATCTGTGTGAAATTGCAGCTGGGTGTGTCCCTACCTGTGTGTGGGCTGGAACGTGGCTTGAGAGCTGTCACAGCAACACAGCGTAAAGAGAACCCAGGCTGGCGAGTCAGGTAAACTCAGCGTTACCCCAGTTCCAAGTGACACCCCGCAGGGAATATGTCACATGTATCATCTCAGTTAATATGAAGTGGAGGAATAAATAAGAGCAGCTGCTTCTAAGCCCAAGAAAGGGCACAGTGCTGCAGCTGGATCCTATTTCACAACGTAATAACAGAAGGAAATTATTTTTTCTCTGGCTGAGAGCTTAGAGTAGAAGAGGGTTCTTATTTCCAAAAATTACCACCAAGTTAACCAAGCATGTGTAGAATTAAATCATCCAGTAAATGAAGTATTTACTTTCCAAATTACATTTTCCCCATTTATTTAATTGTAAGGGGTAACATGGAGCTAAGTGTCAGCATTTCAAAACTCAGATAGATTGTTGGGGGTGGGAAATATTATTTCCCAGCAAGAAGAAGATATTCCTTCTTCCCCCTGGCCAAAATATGAGTCCACACACAACACACATAAACAGAACCCAAGCCCTATATGCTAATATATTTAGAAAAAAAAGAAAACATTTTTTGTAATGTATATGGATCCCAAATCCAAACTGAAAGCAACAATTCATTCTTTATGTACCTGTAGAAGGGAATTTGGCCAGGGAGCCCACATAACAGAAGATGAAGAAGCAGCTCATCACTGAACACAACAGAAATCAAACTGTACATTATTTAGATCAAACCATCAATGCACCCTGGCCTAGATACAAGAAGAAAGCAATATAAATAGATACTTTTAAAATAAGGGACTATAACAAAACTCCAAGGCTAGAGAGAATGTTACCATCAGCCTATGTTGCAGCTCAAAAGTGAGCACACAGCACATCCTACCTACTTACGTAGGGTGTCCGCTTGCTTCTTCTCCATTGGAAGGGATATCTGGATATTTAAAAGTCCAAACTGACAATGTAACAGTACAGATTAAATGCTGTAGAAAGGATCTTACATTTTGAAGAGTCCATGCTTAAGGGCCTGTTTTTCAGAGGAACAGAGCAAATGAAGTCAATGAGAGATGCTTATGCTCAACACCTCTGAAAAATCAGCCTTAATGAAGCATGTAAGGAGAGCAAGTATAAACTAGAAGGACAAGAGGCACCCTTTATTTAGAGCAGGGATTGGCAACTTTTGGCATGTGGCCCATCAGGGTAAGCTCCTGGCAGGCCAGCACGGTTTGTTTACTTGCAGCGTCAGCAGGTTCGGCCGATCGCAGCTCCCACTGGCCATGGTTCACTGTCCCAGGCCAATGGGGGCTGTAGGAAGCGGCCCGGGCCGAGGGATGTGCTGGCCACCCTTCCCGCAGCCCCCATTGGCCTCGGACAGTGAACCACGGCCAGTGGGAGCTGAGATTGGCCGAACCTGCAGACGCTGCAGGTAAACAAATTGTCCCGGCCTGCCAGGGACTTTCCCTGGTGGGCTGCAGGCCAAAGATTGCCAATCCCTGATTTAGAGAATGACAATATTGCTGATGTGAAGATAACCCTAAAACAATCCTTCTTCTCCTATAATATCTACAGATCTTTTTAAAAAATTAAAATAAAAAGCAAAATCACAAGATGTATTTTTGCACCCTGATCACTTAATAATTGCTATTTAACTATAGTGACAAAACAATGGATTATTTCACAATTTAAGGACACACATACATTTAATTGTTTTAAGTTTTGCTATTCCTCATAAGCTTTAAAAAAATTAAATCTGTGGATATTTAACACTGTAAACCAGGGGTCAGCACCCTTTCACAAGTGGTGTGCCGAGTCTTCATTTACTCACTCTAATTTAAGGTTTTGCGTGCCAGTAATACATTTTATCATTTTTTAGAAGGTCTCTTTCTATAAGTCTGTAATATATAACTAAACTATTGTTGTATGTAAAGTAAATAAGGTTTTTAAAATGTTTAAGAAGCTTCATTTAAAATTAAATTAAAATGCAGAGCCTCCCGGACCGGTGGCCAGGACCTGGACACTGTGAGTGCCACTGAAAATCAGCTCACGTGCCACCTTTGGCACATGTGCCATAGGTTGCCTACCCCTAAATTCAACTGTCTAGATTTGTTATGGACAAAGATGCACTTTAACCTCAACTGTCTAGATTTGTTATGGACAAATCAAAACCTGTTAACTTCACATCAAGATACACAATTATCCTCAAGTGATCAGTCTACTGTAGCTGGCATTAACAGACATACAAAGCAATACTCTTCTCTAAGACATCTCTGTGATACACCACAGCACATAGGCATAAATCTCAAACATTTCAAGAATGTTTCAAATATGTTCACTGTCTTTCCATTTTACATGATGTATTAATCCTCAATTGTGCCACTTTCACAGTTCAAAAAAAAAGTAAAAATTCCCAGAATTTGATACATGGGTTTTAAAAATTGACTTAAACTGGTAATTTTTTAAAGATAGCTTTGTTTGATGGTTATAAATTTTTTTGAGAGAGAGAATTAATAATTCCAGGAAATAAGCAAAGTAATAGTAAAGACTTGCTTTACATCAGTGCAGTGTGTATACGTGAAGAGTTATCCCCAGTGTAACTCCATCTACGTAGTAACACTTGTGCTCAAGACAGTTCACCATATCAGTGGTAGACAAGGCCTCAGTTTTTGTTGTTTTTTAACTGAGGATTTTTCTCATTAAGATTTAGTTAACAGCAAAAATGCAGTAGTTAGCATT
The DNA here is from genome assembly GCF_007399415.2 of Gopherus evgoodei. NCBI lineage: Eukaryota > Metazoa > Chordata > Testudines > Testudinidae > Gopherus > Gopherus evgoodei. The sequence goes on from NC_044331.1 coordinate 11,959,726, forward strand.
AAAAGCAAAACAGTAATTGACCACCCTAATACATTTTGATGAGTGTCTATCGTACGCGTCCAGGGTACTTTTCATATCTTTCAGCATGATGGTGACAGTCCTCATGCAAGGCAGCTGTCATGTTGAAGGCAATGAAAATTTAGTTTGTACAGGGAATGCAAGATCAAAATGTCTTATTTTATCTCTGTTTGTTATTTTATTTTGAATTGCATTCAATTTAGATAATAAAACAAAATTGGGTGCCTGGGCAACAAAATGGCAGAAGAAATTTAATGTTGATAAATGCAAAGTAATGCACATTGGAAAACATAATCCCAACTATACATATAAAATGTCCAAATTAGCTGTTACCACTCAAGAAAGAGATCTTGGATCATTGTGGATAGTTCTCTGAAAACATCCACTCAATGTGCAGCGGCAGTCAAAAAAGCAAACAGAATGTTAGGAATCGTTAATAAAGGGATAGACAATAAGATAGAAAATATAATATTACCTCTATATAAATCCATGGTATGTCCACATCTTGAATACTGTGTGTAGATGTGGTCACCCCATTTCAAAAAAGATATACTAGAATTGGAAAAGTTTCAGAAAAGGACAACAAAAATGATTAGGGGTATGGAAGACTGGCTGTAAGAGGAGAGATTAATAAAACTGGGACTTTTCAGTTTGGAAAAGGACGACTATGGCAGAGGTTGACAACCTTTGGCACCCTGGCAGGCTGGGACGGTTTGTTCACCTGCCGCATCCGCAGGTTCAGCCGATCACGGCTCCCACTGGCCGCGGTTCACCGCTCCAGGCCAATGGGAGTGACGGGAAATGGCGCAGGCTGAGGGATGTCCTGGCTGCTGCTTCCCGCCACCCTCATTAGCCTGGGACAGCGAACTGTGGCCAGTGGGAGCCACGATCGGTCAAACCTGCAGACAAGGCAGGTAAACAAACCGGCCGAGCCCGCCAGGGGCTTTTCCTGGCGAGCCGTATGCCGAAGGTTGCCAACCCCTGGAGTATGGGGAGATATGATAAAGATCTATAAAATCATGACTGGTACAGAGAAAATAAACAAGGAAGTGTTATTTACTCCTTCTCATAACACAAGGGTTAGGGGTCACCAAATGAAATTAATAAGCAGCAGGTTTAAAACAAACATAAGGAAGTATTTCTTTACACAATGCACAGTCAATCTGTGGAACTCTTTGCCAAGTCTATGGCATGGTTTAAAAAAACTAGACAACTTCAGGAGGATACATCCATCAATGGCTATCTGCCAGGATGGGCAGAGAAGGTGCCCCTAGCCTCTCTTTGCCAGAAGCTGTGAATGGGTGATGGGGAGGGATCACTTGATGATTGACTGTTCTGTTCATTCCCTCTGGGGCAGCTGGCATTGGCCACTGTGGGAAGAAAGGATACTGGGCTAAATGGACCTTTGGTCTGACCCAGTAAAGCCATTCTTATGTAAAACACTCCTCTAGTCTTTTGTTTATAGACAATTTTTAATCAGTTTCTCTTTCTCTTCATGTACTAAGGCCCGATCCTGCAGAGACTGATGCCTAGTCTGTACTTATAAGCTTTGCTGCCATAGCTATGTTGGTTACAGATGTGAATATTTTCCAGCACAGCTATACCAGCAAAGCCTTAGCTGTCATATCAGCAAAAAAGTGCTTCTGCTGATATAGCTTATTTTGCTTTGGCAACTTTTGACAGTAGAAGCTGCATCTAACTAGGATGATTTGCCAGTACAGCTACAGACATGGCCTTATGCACATGCCTAGCTTCACCCAGGTGAGAAGTTCTACAGATCTGGGTTCTCAACAATGCAGGGCGTTATTTAAATCCCCAGCTCATGAAGAAGAAAATCAGAAGGGTTTTATTTTGTAGTGAAATTTTAATTTCACAGAAAAATAGTTTCTCTTTGACTATTATGCAGCAGTGAAGAATAGCAGAAAATGAGAGCATGGAGAGGTGGCAGCATACTTCCCGTAGGTCTGAGGAAAACAAGAACAACTTTCCACTCAAAGGCAAAAAAAGGAATAGAGGAAATTAAGAGCATTTTAGCATGTTTCATCCTCCTTCAGTAAACCATGCCTCCCTCTGATCTACAAAAGCAGATGATGAGAGAAAGCTGCTACCAAGAAAGAGGCTGTGTGACTGCACGTGGTGCTGAGGAACAAGAATCTGGAGTCTGCTCCTAAACTTAGCTTGCCACACAAGAGTGAGAAGCTGAGACTGATAAAGCCTGACATCCTACTAACAGACCAATAATTCAACAGATTGCACCGAAGTTGTTATGACATACATAAGGCCTGAAGGGATAGCACCACTCTGCCAACACTTACTACACAGTCATTGCTGCAAAACTTCAGATGCTTCTAAGAAGCTACTTTTAAGGGGAAGAGGAAAATAAATCAGCTAGGGGTAGACTAAAACTACAGCATTATACAAAAGTAGCACGGTTGGAAAAACTCTGGAAAAATGTTATACTTACCAGCAACAAGCTTTCCTTCGTCACCACCCTTCACACCTAGTCTACATTAAAAGCCTGATCTTATTTACACATTCCCATTCACTTCAGTGTTCAAACCCTAAAGCAGTAATCACATGAGGAACATTACTTGCCTGAGCAAGTTGACTGGGAAATTATTTTATCTAGGCAGCATTCAAGTAAGGGAAATTTCATTAGTTAGTTGGAAACTGGTTACTTACATAGCTAAATGCAAAAGATGCTGGGGGAAAAACTAGCACTGAATCTGATCCAGGTATAGTAATAATTAACTTGACTGACATGAGAGGTAATGCAACTAATCCTTTAATAGTTTACTGTTCACTGGACAAAGAGGGGACAACTTTCAAATGCATAAATGTCAGTGCCTAACCCCTATTGACTTTCAGTGGAAGGAGTTAAAAACTTTGTTATCTGTGCCTGTAAAAATCTCCTCAGATCGTGTAATCAACAGTGTCTTAATTTTAAAATAACAACAAAACCCTACAGCTTCTCTCACACCATAAACAATTTTAAGAGTGGTTTAAAACTCCAAGAAATTTAAATTTCCACCAAAGCAATATGGCCACTGAAAAACTGTCTTATAGTCCAATCGTTTTTTCTTTCCACAGTCCTTGCAAATCAACATTATGGCTATTGAATTTGTTTTCAGGTGACAATTTACAAGTGATTATTACAAAATAGCATATCATACATATAAGATATTTTTCCTATAACTACAAACGATAATGGCAATGAAATCCTAAGATTTTCCCATCTATTCATTCTGACATTTGAGCTACTCCATCATAGCCATACTGGATGTTGAGTGAGAAAATAATAAATCATTAAGAAGCATCTGAGGTAGGAGTCCCACAATTTAACACACTGCAATATGCCAGTCATAAAGGTGATCATTTCTAGTTCTGGGTGCATTGGAAGTTCCTTCACTATGCAATGTGATACAAGTGACTGCCGTGCATTAAAATAAGTGAACTTGTAGATGCCCTTGACTCCAGTGGACATTGTAGGTAGTAGCAATTCTGAAAAATTAGGCCCTTTCTATTTAGGAGACTAAAGGGGCTTGGGAAGGCTAAGGCCTTTTCTTCATAAAAAAACTACACAGGCTTTAACCAAAGCCAGTTTTGTTACACTATTGTACACCTGTGCGAGTGCTCTTTTTCTAGTTTAAACTAGGTTTAGTTTGGCTTATCTAAAGTTGATTAGGCATAGGTTTAAGTTAAACCAAAATAAAGCCACTTCTAACTTAAATAAGAGTCCACATAGGGGTTTGCACTTGTTTAGACCCAGGGGAGGAGGGACTCTGGGGTGCACTGGCCGACGGGGTAAATGTGGGGGCGTTTAAAAACTGATTTCTGTTAAATTGGTTTGAACTTTCTCACATAGATAAGGTTTAACTTTAGTCACCCAAGCCTGAAAATTTTAGCCTAAGTGACTTGACCAAAGTCCCACAGGAGGACCCAATTCCATGCCTTCAGCCACAAGATCATGCTTCATCTCTAAGATCTATTGATGAACCTGCTATGAAGGGGTCAAATATTATTATTACCTGGCCAAAAGTCAAAATATATGATTGGCAAAGTTCAGCAAGTACCAGAAAACTGTACTGTACCACAGCTAAATACAAATGCTCTTTAAAACCCACCCTACAATTACTTTAAAGAGCATTCATTTTGTAGTTAACCTAAAACAAGGTAGCATTCACAGTAACGAAACAGATGCTGATCAACAATATAAAATGCATTAATAACCCATCAGGAAGAGGGTTGGATGTGGGGAAGAGAAATGCTTATAGTGGAGTGTCAGAGAAATGAAGTAAACTTTGTTTGCTCTGTGGTATATTACAACAGGAGATCTGATTGCACCAGATTACGAATTCATTTGCGGGTGGGAAGGGAGATGCTGTGTTTGCTAACCGCTGTGTGTCCAAAGCTCACAACTGCATCATCTGCTTAAGCAAATATAATCTAATTATTACATTTGTCACTTTATTTACACTTTAACCCAGTCATCCTCACTTGGCTTTCAAACGTTGCTCCCGCCACACAGATTTCCCAACAGTCACAGTGAAGTCTGTAATCCCAGTATTAGCCATCGGTTTTCGCTTACGTGTTCCTAAGCAAATCTATCACCAAACCTGTTGTTTGAAAAAGATCTGACAGGGTTTGATACTGGAGGGACGAGAGGAAGCCAGTGTCCTGGTTTAATAACCAAGTACTAGGTAAGCAGCTTTACTGGTGCGCTGCACATGTGAGAGTCCCAAGGGAAATCAAGCAGAGGGAAATCCCATCCCTTACAGAAGAGGACATGAGGTTTCCCTCGTTCTCTTCAACTCTCACTGTGTCTGGAGACTAGAGCCACCCACCAAAGGGGCTGCAGGGCAAACTTTACAGTTAGAAGCACTATGCAGGACAGCACCTTGCTTCTGCCATCTCCTACCCCCACAACACCCACCCCTAGGCATGCACATCCCTCCACCTTCCACCAGTGCACCCCATGCCACTACTCCCCATCTTCCTCTCAAATATACCCAGTGCCGACTCCTCCTCATTCATCTCCCTCAGTGCCCTCTCCCCCACCCCACCTTCCCCAGTGCACATACTTCCCCCCCCCAAGTACATCAGTGCCCACCCCCACCTTGCCCAATAGGCCCAGTGCCCACCCTCCCCCCAAAGTACCCAGTGCCCACCCACCCCCCACCATGCACCGTCCCCACCCACCCCCCACACCACCCCTCAAAGCACCCAGTGCCCATCCTCCCCAGCCCCTCGAAGCACCTACTGCCCACCCTCCCCCCACCGCCCCTCAAAGCACCCAGTGCCCACCCTCTCCTACGCCCACCACCCCTTGAAGCACCCAGTGCTCACCCACCGCCGCCCACTCCCCGCCCCCATGTTTACCCCGTCGGCCAGGGCACCCCAGAGTCCCTCCTCCCCCGGGTCTGGCCTTCAGCTTCACGGGCCAGGGCCCCCTCCTCCGGCCCCACGCGTGTCCGTGCCCGCGCTCGCTGCCTGCCCCTGCTGCCCGCGCCAGCTGCTCTCTTACCTGCTGGGGTGTCCCGGGCTCCGCTCCCCAGAGGCTCCGGCAGCAGCTTCCTCGCAGACACAGCGGCCGCCGACACTCGCAGGGGAGGAGCCCAGCCAGCGCCGTGAGTTAGGGGGAAGTGGAGCCGCCGGAGCGTCCCGAAGAGCCGGGAAATCCCACTGCACCGGGGAGCCCGGCAGTCACCGGCAGGGAAATCCCACTCTGAGCTACACGCTTCCCAGTTTACCTCTGGGGCGGGGAGAGTCTGGCGTGTCGGGAAAGTTTGATACAGATCGGAGGAGATCAATCCGATTCCGAAACCCTCCGTGCCTCAGTTAACAATGGACAGTCCGTGAATGTTGGTGCCAAGCAGCCTGATGGTTATAATTAGGCCTGGCAGCGTTCAAGCTTTGTTTTTATATCATTTCAAAGGATAATATCGATGTTTATGTTTAAACTTTGTTGACTGCTTTGTAGCCATTTAAAATGTTGCACTTGCAGGAAATGGGCGGGCGAGGGGAGGTGAGACAATAATTATTTAATGACAGGCGTTGAGATTCGTGAAGATGAAGCTTTAGAACAGTTAATACATCAAGTGTCAAAATATATAGTGAAGATCCTTAAATCAAACTCTTAGATCTTCTCAAGCAGCATTTTTCCTCCTTTGCCAGCCTATCTGTACATTTCTGTTATCATCAATGGACATTTCTTTTGTTGGTTTGCCTGCAAATGGCAAGATCTACTTTTATGGACATTTACCGATAAAAATCTAATCCTTCCAAGTAGTTCTGGTAAAAGAAAATAATGTAGTAATATCATTATAAAGATCACTAACGAAAAACATTAACAAACACTAATGTGACTAATGTAACACATATCAAAGTTAATAATATTTTTGTAAAAAAAAACACCTTTGTTTCTAATAGTTGTAGTAAAAATAGACAAGTGTAACCATGCATAGCATTTCTGTAGTATTCTTGAGGGTATGTCTACACTATGGCCCCGACAGCAATGGTTCTCAAACTAGGGCTGCTGCTTGTTCAGGGGAAGCCCCTGGCGAGCTGGGCTGGTTTGTTTACCTGCTGCGTTCACCCGTTCGGCCGATCGCAGTTCCCAGTGGCCGCGGTTTGCCACTCCAGGCCAATGGGAGCTGCATGAAGTGGCATGGGCTGAGGGACGTACTGGCTGCCGCTTTCCCCTGCCCCCATTGGCCTGGAGCAGCGAACCGAGGCCATTGGGAGCTGCAGTCGGCTGAACCTGCAAACATGGCAGGTAAACAAACCGGCCTGGCTCACCAGGGGCTTTCCCTGAACAAGCGGCGGGCCTAGTATGAGAACCACTGCCCAAAGGCACTACAGGTCTCACTGCAGTGCCATTATGTAGGCACTTCCTAAATCGATGGAAGGGTTTTTTCCATCAAGGTAATGAATCCATTTCTCTGAGAGGCAGTACCTAGGTGGACTAAAGAATTCTTCAGTAGACCTAGCCACGCCTACAGCAATGGTTAGGTCAACCTTACTACTACCAAATTTTTCAGTGCTGAGCAATATAGCTAAGTCGATCCAATTTTTGAGGGTAGACTAGGCCTCTTTCTCGCTTTCCCTACCCCTTGGGTAGATTTTCATCATTCTAATCTGATAACACTTAACAGTTGCTTTGCTCTAGTGTGTCACTATGCAAGGTGCAGGGCAAGGGGGAATCAGGCACTGTATCCTCAGTGGAAATACAGATGCTAACTAAGGGCTTGTCGAAAGTAGGGACATTTGCGCTTGTGTAACTTGGTGAAAATGACTAATGTAAACACACTACTCCAGTGCTAAGCAGGGCTTGTGTAGTGAATCTACTGTGGAGGTTTTGCAACATAGCTACATCAGTGCAAAAATTCCTCTTGTAACAACAGTGCCCAAAGCCCCAGTCCTGGAAACAGAGATGGGAGTAGTGCCACTAAACTCTGTGGGCCACTCAGCTCTGGATAGGCAGACCCTTGGTGCATGTGCTGGGTTCCTTGTGAATCCAACTGCAGGATCAGGGGCAATGAGATTACTCCCATGAGTACCGTTACTCATCACATGTCTAAGCATGTTTGATCAAGGCCAAACTTAACGTGGGCCCTGATCGTGCAAGATACAGTTGCATAGGCAGACCTACCCACCATGCATAGCCCCACTGAAGTATCAGGGCCTCAATGCAAGTTTGGGGGCATGGATCAGTGTTCATGTCGCACTCTTTGTCAGTACCCAGCCTAGGCCAAGGAAGTTAATGATCCAACCAGCAGACCAAATTCGGTGATGAATCCTGGTTACATGCCACCTGAAGCACATTGTGCATACGCTAAGAAGAATGCAAGTTAAAGGTGTATATCCCTGAGCTGTGGTATTCATTTAAGTCATGAATGGCTGAAAGGGAAGAGTGTCATGCCACAGCAGTAGGTGTCTCCCAATCAAATGCTAACCAGGCCAGCCTTGCTAAGTTTATGCAAGCAGAAGGGAATGGCTCCCGAGGAAGTTACCTCAGAACCAAAAATTAACTGTGTATCCCTGCCAAAAATGAAGAAACAATTTTTTGCCATTTTCCCTATAGGTGTGATGTTTTTCATCACTCTCTTTCTAACTTATCAAAATTTAAAAACCAAGAAAAAAAACAAACCATATTTGTTTCAGGTATCCAAATAGCTTCTGGAACAAAAGCCAGGTGCCCTTGATAAACCTGTTCTATTGGTTCTGAACACACCCCAAATATATTGCATCTAGGCTTCATTAGATTTTTACCGGTAAACGTGGGAAACATCAATTTCACTGTACACACACACAAAGCTGATGAAAAAGTATTTTCATTGATAATCAAAATGTACAGCTAGACAAAGAGAAAAATGCTGCTTCAGAACTTACTACAATCAAAATCACAGCGATGTAGACTTTCGGATTAGACTTGTTACAAATGGATTAGTGAAGGAATAGTAAAAATGGGTATGGTTTGTTGATTTTATATTTATTCTGTACATTTTAACATAAGGTGTTAACAATTTGAGTTTTTAATAGTTTATAAAGCTTTAACTTTGACTCTCAACATCTACTGTCATTGAATAATTGTCTGACACCCCTCCATAATTTCCCACAGCCGTGAAAATTTAAATTTGATAAAAATAAAAAAATGCTTAAAAATGAACGTCGACATTATCCACCAGAATGGTAAAAGAACAAAATTGAGTTCTGCCAAGTCTAATTCTAATTGTTGTGTATACATTTGTATTGTATTATATTACAGCCAAGACAGCCAAACTGAAAATATGTTGCAAGGCCTCTAATGTAGTGTGGAGAGGTGATCTTTCTGTTAACCAACAAACTAGTTGAATTATCAAGTTACCATGACAGGATTTCAGAGATGTGGCAAGAGAAAGTTATAAAACAAGAAACAAAGCACTTATGCAAACTGGCCATTAAAGCAAGGAGGGTTTTGCCTTTTGGTGAAAAATGGGAACAAAAAGAAACTGGTACTGGAAATTATTATAGACCCAAGTAGAGCAAGCAGGTAAACCAGGAGCTGTATATGTAAGGAGGCCTAGACTGAGGCTAAAACACTAATTGTAGGATATTTTCAATAGAGATAAACAATGACCAGAATAAGAAATGTGGAATTTGTAAGAAGGTGAATATTACTGAAGATTGCATGGCATTATTTTGTGCTGGTGTCTGCACCTGCTTCTGTGTGACTAATTCTCAAATTTATATCCATTGTATATTATACCATCAGCACAGTTCATAGGCATATGCCATTTTATAATTAATTATTTGTCCTCTACAAATGTGCAGCGTGTATGTTTGCTATAAGAACAGTAGTAAAGGTGCCTTATGTGCCTCAGTGGAAATATGATAAAATGATAACAGAATACCCGAATGACAAATAAAGGATTATCACACACCAGCTGACATGGAGCTGGAACGAAAGCCTCTCTTCCACAGCAATGTTTTTTGTTCCCGCCTGCATCATTTGCTGAAGCTTTGCCAATGCAAAGAGGCATTTGGGGAGGAAAGTGATGGCTGTTCTTCAGTTCCAGATGAGTTCTGTGGCTCTAGTGACTCATCTATCACCAGAATCTACTTTCCAAAGAACCTTTCCTGCTCTATTTGTGGTTGTCTGAACCCTAGTTTCTAGGCCATTTATTTATAAGAATAAGCAAGAAACAGGAAATATTGAGAACTTGTCCTGATCTTATCCTGTGCTGAAAATAGATATTTACTGAGATTCAAATGAATCACCCAGGTTCTTTTACAGTTACTGAAGCTTTTATCTGGAAATAATATTTATCATCTATTTTAACACACTTTCTGGGCATAGTTAGCTCAATGTATGGTAGATAAGACAGGTATGTAGTATGCCCAGATTTCGGAGCTTTATAGGGGTATTTATTTGATGTGCCGACATGTCTCCCAAGATGCCGTCTTGTGCTCTCAAATTTATGCTTTCATTTTGGGCACATATTCACTGGCAATGTTAAAGCCCTGCCGCTCTCCCAGCACTTTTAAAAAATCTCCACGAGTGATACCTTCACCTCCACAAGGGGCATAGCTACCTGCGCTGGGAGCGCGCAGCGCAGGTGCACTGTCTATACTGGCATGTTACAGTGCTGAAACTTGCAGCACTCAGGGGGGTATTTTTTCACACCCCTGAGCGGGAAAGTTGCAGCGCTGTCAAGTGAAAAAGTAAGGGCCTGAATCTTCTCTTACTTACAGTGGTTATACACTTTCTTAACTCCATTGACCTCAAGGCTTTTTATGGGGGCTAAGAAAACTTTCAGAATGTGAGCCAAGTGTAACTGATGCAGAGATGTCTGCCTGAGTTTGGAGAAAACTCAAAATAGCTGTGGTGGGTGGTGTGAACTGCCCCTTGTCCATGTCAGCAAGGTGTTAACCCAGATGCCTAAGCAAGATACTCTAAATGTCAAGGCTCTTAACTGTTTCATAACTGATCAAACATATGAGAAAGGAGAGGGAGGGCATTATTGTGCAGGTCTGCTTGGCCTGCTGTGAGTGACATTACCTTTCAGTGACGTGAGTTACTGGCCTTGGGAGATATTACCATTCCCCCTCCATCCAAATCAAAAAGGAGGCAAGACCAAGGGGGTATCTGAATCCCAGCAGAGGGGAAGCCACCAACATGAAGCTCAGGAGACCCCATGAGTGTATTCAGACCTGGTGAGGAAGAGTGGAACCCAGAAGAGCCTGTATTATGAATACCTACACTATACACTTTGAGTGACATCTGTTGTGTTCATTAGGTGGTGTCCTGATCTAACAAGTGATAAGATGTTTATGAAACCCATGTTCATTGTTTCAACATTAAACAGTTAAGTGTGGTCTGGGGTTTTCTGTCAAATCATCGCTGGCAATTCCCACTGTAACAGCCACCATTAATGATCTTTAAAACTTTTATTAAAGATACAGAAAAAGGAAAAACCATTATAGCACTTAAAATGTAAAGTATTAAAGAGGGCTTCCATTTTAACAATAGCCCTTCTTCCCTTTTGCTTTTCCTATAGAGAGCTCTCATACAGAAACCCCTAGAGCTTGGCAGTGTTTTAGATGGAATTAAAGATCGCATTAACTGTCCTTTTGTGGGAAAAAGAGAAAAAGTTAACTGAGATGGCCAGGAGCTGTTGATGAAGTCTGATCTTGTTTTCTTTAAGACAAACAAAGAAATTTATGCAAAAGGGAGAGGAGAGACTGGCAAAGAGAGAAAAATGTAACTTCTGTCTCTGACACTGGCTTTCACTTGCAGCCTGGCTGGTGGAGAAACACAAACACAGCAAGTGCCACTCAAGATCTGGCAACATTTATTAACATCAGGCAGTTTAAGACATTGCTCTTAGCAGTTTTTCTGATCACAGGCTAACCACAGTGTTGAAAAAGATAAGAGTTATCTTCTCTGACTAAGCCAGACTCTGCTTGGACAGAAGGACAAAGGAGAGCAATAGGAAAGAGGAGAAATAAGGATGGGAGGGAAAATGACATATGAGAGTGAAGGTCAGAGTAGGAACCTAAATCTCACACCTCAGCTGCCCTGCAGGGTTTACCCAATGCTGGTGGAAGTGACAATGTCAAATTGTCCCCTCTTTCTGTGGCCTGGCCTGGACGGGATGCCATTCAGGATCAGGATGACAGAGGCCCAGTAGGCTACTGGTGGATACCAGAGTCCCAGAAGATGATGAAGGTGGGAGCCATAATGGTGAAGCTCAGTCTTTCCAGTCCACACGTCCCACTTATTTAGTGGCCTGCAAATAAATAGTGTCCAATAAGGGGTGGCAACCTCATCCCATTAAGAGTTACTGATCCAAACGCATTTTGGTGATTTCAGCTATAAACCTTCCCTCCCATTTCTAGAAACCTGTCACCAATTGTCATGCCAACCTGTGACTCTATCAGGCACCCTGGAGACTCCTGATCCCAGTTCTTTTAACCTACACAAGTCAGTTTCTACCACTCTATTTGTCTCCACTTTTTGTTGATTTTTATAAACAATTTTATGTAACAAGCAGTATTGGACATTTGTTACCTTGGCCAAGTTAAGAGCATAGGACTCTGAACAATACATCTCATTTAGGGCAGAGCTTGGCTTAGAAACAGAACTTGGAATAGTACCACTATTTCCCTCCTCCCCCAGTCTAAGCTATGCAGGTCTGCATGCATTAAGTGATTGCCAGAAATCACTTTGTTTACAGACATGCAATATCAGATTCTCTTTGTTTGATGCAAAATTTCATATACGAAACAACTACTAAATCTAGGTTACTTCATGCAGATATATGAGTAAAAGCATCTATGATCGTAGCCCCTCCTCCCACCCCAAGAAAATGTCACAAAGAACTATCTCTTTATTACGGGAATGATGAACATTAGTAATGATAATTTGTCTGTTCACAGAGTGACCACTGACTGCATACAAATTACCCTACAAAATTTGCATTTCTTCACACTAAATATCTGCATTATTTGGAAACTTTGCCTATTAATTAAGAAGAAACCTACATGTTTTAGATCCAGATCTCACCCTTCTATCAGTGTCCATTTCTGTGAATTAAATGCTGGAAATGCTGCATCTTCAACCCAGAGTTTAGATCTCACAAAGAAATGAAAGCTACACATCCTTAGGCTTCCTTCCCATCTGTGGTTTGTTGTGTGCCTCCTCACCGTAGGACTCAAAAGTCTGGGTTGCACATTCAGAGCGCAGGAGGTTGAGATGACAGTCATGAGATCGACGTTCCCACTAAGTTTCTTTATACTTAGTGGGCTACAAACTCCACTGAGCACTACAAGGACCCGATGGAATCTGCCTCTTTAATCTCACGGATTTTTTTTTAAAACATATGACAATAGGAAATGACTAATGAAGAGCTAGAAACTATTAATTAATGTTAATGAGCCTTTAAAAAGGACTCTCAAAGGAGACTTATTTGTATAGCAGTGTTTCTGTAATATGCTCTCTTTCCTCCATGCAGTGTTCTTGTGACTGGCCTTCTACAGAAGGGTTGTTTGAGAGGTGAGGAAGAAAAGGATTATAAAAATGAAGAATGCCAAATAGTAAATGAGGCACTGATAATTCTTTGTACACCTCCCCAGGAGCGTCAGCCTTACTTGGGAACAGAGCCAGGGGAAAGGCAGTTGGCCCAGACACGCCAAAGTATTTAGGCACCTAACTTCTAGGGAACTAGGTGCCTAAATGCCTCCCCTGTTCAGAGCCAGGCCAGTCCCTGGTGCCTCTTATGGCCTACAGGTCTTTGCAGGTCACTAAATAGCCAGTATATAGATCTGCATTGGCTCCTCCCTTCTCCATCTTGCCAACACCCTCTATCCCCATGGCTCCTGCAGAGGTGGTACAGAAGCCCCAAGGCTGCTCTAACTCATGGCATTGCTGGGGTCGGCACTGATTGGTTCATAGACTCAGGGAGCCATAACCAACTCATAGACTTTAAGATCACTAGGGACAGTCATGATCATCTAATCCTAGGGTGACCAGATAGCAACTGTGAAAAGTCAGGACAGAGGGTGGGAGGTAGTAGGCGCCTATATAAGACAAATACACGAATATTGGGACCATGCCTATAAAATCGGGACATCTGGTGATCCTATCTAGTGTTGACCTCCTGCACATTGCAGGCCACTCCCCCACCCACTCCTGAAATAGGCTCTTAACCTCTGGCTAAGTTACTGCAGTCCTAAAATCATGGTTTAAAGACCTCAAGTTACAGAGAATCCACCATTTACACTAGTTTAAACTTGCAAGTGACCCATGCCCCATGCTGCAGAGGAAGGTGAAAACCCCCCAGGGTCTCTGACAGTCTAACTTGGGGGAAAATTCCTTCTTGACCCCAAATATGGCGATCAGTTAGATCCTGAGCATGTGGGCAAGACCCACCAGGCAGATACCTGGGAAAGAATTCTCTGTAGTAACTCAGAGGCCTCCCCATCTAGTGTCCCATCTCCAGCAGTTGGGGATTTTTGCTACTGGCAGTTGCCAGTGGGCCACATACCATTGCAGGCCATCCCTTCATACCATCCCCATCAGTCCCTCATACCTACTCTACTGAGCTGAGCATCTGTTGGCAAAGGAGGGAATCTGGTCCTGTATATCTAATTCTATACGAGTAGCAATAAAATGGAGACCGTCGGACATAGAAATAAAATAAAGCTAATTAACACAGTGCATTTGCTAAATGTTTATATGACACAAACAGGAAAACCAAGATAAAAAGCAGGCATCACTTGGTAATTTATGTCCAAACCATCTGCCTTGGCTGTGATCAAAGGCTTTTAATGCTGAGCCCAGACTTCCAACTCAGTCCCCACTAATTGCTCTTTAAAGCAGTTATTTCACTGCTTGGGGTGCTTTACTCCAGAGTTCAACATTCTTCAAAAACAGGTCTGTCACCTACACAAGCCTCAGAAAAATCTGAGTGGGGAGATGGCAGGGGGGCAGGAAATTCTGTTTCGATATAAGGAAATGGTAAGAATAACCAGTTATTTTTACAGAGAGAGATTTGCCATACCGGATCAGTCCACTGAGCCATCATGGCTCCCGTCCTGCCTCTAACAGTGACCGATACTTGCTGCTGCAGAGGAAAGTGGAACCCCCTCTAATGTACCTAGCTGATGGGGTAATGTTGTACATTCAGGAAAATTACTCCTTAGTTACTACTGCAGCTTACATCTCAAAGCATAAGATTTAGGGACAATTATTTGAACTTGTGTTCTGCAGCATTCCCCGCCCGCACTCTGTGTGCTTAACTGTAACTCTGTATAACTGTTTATATTCCTAACTGGTTTATGCCTCTGTTTTCCTGATAAAAACACTGGACGTCATCCTCTGCCCTTTTCCTGAGGATTCCTCCAGCAAACAGGAATCCTCAGACGGTGCAATGCTGGCACAGCCAGTTCTACAACACTCATTCTCTGTTCTCCATCTCCTCAGAAGAACGAGGTGGAGTACACAGCACTGTGCCAGATCCTCAGTCAGTGTGATTTAGAGCAGACTCTGAGGCTGCTCTAAGTTACTTGGGAAGCTGTTTGCCAGCCAGCTGCTGGCCACCCCAAGAATGGAGACGGAGATGGGTGGATTAGATCTACATCTCCACCCCTCCCACCTATTCAGCTGCAAGGAGTTGGAGCCCCTTCCATTGAAAAGAAAAATCAAAGGAGGTACTTAAAGCTCTGTTAAAAAAAAAAGTCATTATAGACCTTAGCTGAATGAAATGCTTGGCATTCTCTGTGTTCAATATTTTGCCAGTATTGCATCTGAAATATTCTAGATGCTATTGCACAGACAATTAAGATTAGAGATGAGGCAGAACCAGATAATCAGTTCCAGATGACGTAAGTTTCTGTACTAGTTCCAATGGGGACATCAAATCTGAACATATTCATGCCCATCCCTACTTTCCCTAAACTTTGGGAATATTCAAATATGATCTGATTCTGGATCCAAACTTTATTCCTCAGGCCTGTCTCCTTGTAATGATACAACATTGGCTGAATTTTTCACATGCAAGGATGAGAGGTAACATTTAGCCTTATGAAACATAATGTAAAATACATCCTCTGTGTGTCTAAATTGTCTTTCTAGGATCCCCACAGCCACCCTGCTACCAAAACTCCAGACAGCAGATTTCTTTAAACACAACCTTCAAAAATGCCTAGCCTTTGCCTCAAGGGCTTAAGAATGATATAGAAGATGCTTTGCATTTCTTCTGATAAGACAGACAGATTGGCATTAAAGCCTTTGACCCAAATGGATTATACCAAGGACAAGGAAAATAAACATCAATAAAGTTGAGAATTACGTTTCCAGGTAACAACCGGATGTGGCTGCTGAGGTTTTTCATATCTGGCCTCAGCAATTGTCTAATAATAGAGCCATGTGCACGCAGTTGTCATCCCAGACGATCTGTATGAAACCTGGAAGTGAAATGGTGTGTTCCTTTGTAGAGGGGCAGCTGTGAAAGGACAGTAAGGAAGAGGCCACAAGCAAGGTTTTCATGAGTATGAACATATTATATCAGATAGGTAAAGTGAATTTTTAAAAGAGACAAAAGGGAAGAAAAAGTCAGGGGGTGGAGAAGAAAAAGGTTGAACACGGGTGTTTTCAAAGGCTTTCTACCATTTCATACATAGCATCACTATAAACGGCATAACAAAATGTTCCATGGAATTAGGTACAAGAGAGTATAATATGTAAGTGTTTTTGCTGTTCATATTCCTAAATAATAATTAATTCATTTACTTAATGTAGTTAGTGCCTTTGAGATGGAGCAACAAAGGGCTAGATTTAAATAGGCACCTAAATATGCAGATAGATGCATAGTGGTATTTTCAAAAGTGCCAAGGCACTTAACTCCCCAATGAATCTTTAGGAACCCAAATACCTTTTTAAATCTGGCTCAAAGTGCTTTACCAACAAGTTATATGCAGGAATATTTCTTTCATGCAGTCTCCTCCAGGGTGGATCACAGCAGCTATTATCTCCCAACTCACTGTACAGCCATTTAGGACGTGAAGAGAAAAAGTTACAGTACACTGTCAGGCAGAGTCTGATATCTTTTTGTTTGTTCACTTGATGACATAAAATGGGGGAAAACTCCGATGCACTTGGTCAGATTCCTGCAGCAATCACATCTAACCTCTCTAAGACATCGTCACGGATACCATCCTATGATCATTTCATCTGGACCCCTGAGCATCTGCAGGTGGATTCTGAGAACACTGTTTAGCCTAACCCCCAGAAACACACCATTCTGACTGGAAAATGAGTTGAAGATAGAGCTATCAGCATTGTTACCCTGTCTTCCAGATAGTGCTGCCTCCTTCTGCCATTACACCATCCTGATATACAATATTCTCTCATGGGTTAGCTAACAAGTATGGTATTTAGACAAATTTACTTCTGATGCTCTTGGAATATGTTTCTGTGGCATGTTATTGCATCATTTTACTCCTGCACATGCGACCAGCTGGTTAAAAGTGAAGTCTCTTACTTGCCAGCTTCTTTGGGCCCTAGGGAAAACAGGAGTCATTGCTTTCAAGAATTCTCTGCTGATCCCATGGATAATCCAGTTCAGCCCCTTCTAGCTTGAGCACTGCAGATGGCTTCTGAAGGCACTAATTCTCGTAAATCTCCAGGTACGAGTGAAGGAGAGAGTGGGAGATTCACTGGTTTGTCATATTTGGTGATAAGCCACAACTTCCTTTCCCCAGCACTTCTTTGAAACATGCTCGCCTCACTTTGGAGTGTAAAGGTTCATGTTCTCAGCACAGCCAATATTTAAATGTGGCAAAGCACCTAATCTGATGGAGCAACTCAAGAAGGAAATTGTGAAATGAGGCTCACAGTTTAGAAAACACTTACTTTCCTTTTAACCCTTAGATTGCTAATTCCTCTTGGTGGGGGAGGGGTCAGTGATATGAGACGGGTTTCTAGCAGGCAGAGACAAAAGAGGTTGGGTTTTATCTGGAGCAAGTCCTGGAAACACATCACAGTCATTGGCATATGCTCCCATTTTGTGGCCTGCTCTCCCGTTCCAGGTTTCCTAACCCAGCTGTCTCCTGAATACATCAGAATAGGGATAGGTCATCCAAGAGGGCACTTCTGTAGGGTTTAGGGGCAGAGCCAGCAAGAAGATAGAGTGACCCAGATTGGCACCTCTGGGTGGGGAGTTGGAAAGGGGTCAGAAATATTGTGGGGATTAAGGTTGGATCAAATAGCTGAGATGTGGGAGGTCAGACACCTTTTGCCATGGATGTGCAGCTGTTTTGCATAAATACATGCATCTGAGTGTAGTGCTCTGAAGGGTTAAGTAATGCCTTTGAGAGAGTCCATAACTGCCTATCAATCCAGTACCGTCACAACACCCTGATCTTTAACAAACAGCTGATAACCCATTGGACACCAACTGTTAGGTGCTTTATTTACTCTCTTATGCACATTGGAATGTTTTCCAAGGGATGTGGCACCCAATTCAGCTGAAGGCTGAGTGTGAAATTATAACTCCTATTGTGTCTAAAGGAGATATTCTGGGAATCTTTCCAGCTCTGAGCCTCATCTCAAGAAAACATTGAGCTAACTCAGAACTGTGCTTGTGAAAATCAGGTAATGGGCATATATGGGTGTGGACTAGGGATAGAGGGTTGGAATTTCAGGTTTTGGGGGGCACTTTTGGATTTTGAAGTAATTGAGGAAAGGTGGTGTATTTCTTAGCAAACCAAGTGTAAAGCATAAGTTTCTGGACCCTTGTCAGCAGTTTGGTTTTTCTCAGGATTCCCAACTTGTGCACACCTACCATTAGCCTAGCAGGGGCTAAAGAACATGATGACTGATGATGTGACTGCTTCTTCTGACAAGATCGCAAAGGTACTGTGAATACTGGGAGGGTCATTCCTGTCTGTGCCACTGCCCTTCACTCCCAAGGCCCTTCACAATCGATTCCCACTCGCCTTATCTCTCATTCAGTATCAAAATTCCTGCCGCTGGTCAGCCCAGGATGCCAGTCTCCATTGCCCACTTGCCAAATTTTCAAACAAGCACCTTTGTGCTTTCTCTCATACTGCCCCCCTCATGCCTAGGAAGAAACTCCCTAAAAACATCTGCAAAACTAACTCATTATCCACCTTCAAAACCCTCCTTCAAAATGAGACCTACACAAAAATGGACAACAGTTAGGCTGCCGGCATATAGAGACCACTGCCGATCATCCTGACCAACATTGTCTCATTGTTTCCCTGTACTCCCCCATCTGTGCATCTGTATCCAGATGTCTCTTGTCTTAAACTTCAGTTGTAAGCTTTTTGGGGCAGGGACTGGTTTTTGTTTGGCGTTTGTACAGCACCTAGCACAATGGGGGCCTGGTAGATGGCGGGGCACCTAGGTGCTAGGGTAATGCAAATGGATATGAATAAATAATAGTGCAGGGACTATGAAAGCCTATTATCTGGCTGGGAAGATGTCTCCCAGCACAGATACCACACTGGCCCTCCACAGGGAGCCCAGTGCTGGCCCCTTACGAGGCCTGGTGTTGAGGGTATTCCAGGGTGAGGCAGTAGAGAATGAGGTCATAGCACGTACTGCTGTGGCCACTCTGGGCAACTCTTGAGGAGCTGTCTCTAACTTAGAGCTCTTTGGGATCTTGTTTGGCCTCTGGTCAGCCCAGAAAGCAGAAGGATGAAAGCCACCTTTCCCCAACATCATACCTCCCTGTATCTGTGTGTGTAACACACAGAATTTCACTCAGTGAGGTAAACAAGAACTATGCAAAACATGGCACTTTGGTTGCCCAGGAAATCATGCAGAATGTTTCACCTGAAGCCCAAAAACTCTTCACAACCAATGAGTTGCTCTTGGAGTTTTCAGAGTTGAGTAACCCACAAAACTCAGAGTGAAGCCAATGAAACTGTCCCATTTTGCATCACTTGAACTCTGGACCAGTTTTAGCAACATGAATGAATATTTTGGCAAACCTGGCCTGGGGTTTGGGTAACAGGTTTGCAAAGAAACTGAATGTGTGTTGTATGTAGTTATGAAACAGAAGGAATGTTGTCATTCTGTTACTGGCGTATGACACTTTCAGATGAGGTGGGTTCTCCATGCCTGCTGCAGGGACACAGCTGCCATTTCATATTCCAGTTCAGATGTACAAAGTTACAGGGCAAGTTACCTTTCCAGAGACTGTCTATTTGTATTGTACTTGCTTAGTTGTTTTTTCTCAGTCTGAGAATACAAGTGGTCTGAGGTGACAATATATGTTTTAATTCATGTGCATGAGAAAACAGAACAGAAACCTGTACCGTTGTTTCACACTGTTTATGAACATTTCACACTGTTCTATTTTAAACCCCATACTGAAAGCTGTGCAGATGCCTGGGGCGGAGGAGAGGGGGTGTTGAGATGTGACAAGCTACATGCAGTATAGTCCTTCTCCTAATATATACTGGTTGTGAATCCAATTGAGACCCCTATGCAAATAAATAGCAAGTGTGATTTGTGGCAGAGTGTCTTCCTGGGAAAGTTGGCTTAGATGGATTCTGACAAATTTGGAACATGTACATTTTATAAAGGAAGCAACCTAAGACCAACAGGAAAGTTTCCACATTTTTAAAGATCCTAATAAAAGACAATTGTTTTCAAACAAATACCCATACCCTCCCAAAGTCTGAAACTCAAACATCCAGCAAAAAGAACCCAAATGAGATATGGACAGCAAGCAAAAATGAAATTGACTTCATTGATTTTTGTTGTCCAATCTGAGAGCAAAGACAGAATGAAGAGGATCAAGTAAGATGGATTTTCAAATTTCTTTCATTTTTAATAAGGATATTAGTGATGTAGGTGAGGCCATTTTTTGTTTACGACATCATCTGTTGTTAAGTAGACAATGTCCTTTAAAATGTGCCAGAATTTTATTCTGTGACTAAAATTATCACAGTTAGGAAGAGCCCTTGTAACTTAATTGTGACTGGAAAAGTTATTTTTAAACTATTGAGAGAATGATAAACATCCTGGACTTCCAATAATGTTTGTTTCCTACAACAAGAGTCATACATTTTATTTGGGGGGAGACATCAAGGGTAAACCTTAAGAGAAGGGAAAATAGCTTTAGAAAGAATATTGTGGCCACACAGATACAAGGACCCTCCGTGCTTGGAGTAAGACAGATCACTATCTGGGTAATTTTTCCCCTTTGCTACTATTCTTTACTCAGAGTTTGATGCTTCCATATGATTTATTAAAGTACATAAAGAGGAAAGTGTATGAAATATTGCCCCCAAAGCTTCCAAAGAATGGCAGGATTTGATAGAGGGCCCCTTTCACCTTCAACCCTCTAGTTCTTCATCTGAAATGAGCATTAAACCCCAGTCTCTCACTGCCAGAGAAGTGCCATATCATACTCTTGTTATGAAAAATATTAATTCCTTCTGGTGATGAAGTGCCATAGATTATATGGCGTGCACTAGAAATGGCAGATGGATGTGTCATGTAATTTCATTGCTTCTAATTTGGCTTTCGATTGATGCGGATATAGCACTGTATAGAAACATTTGAGGCTACCAAGATGAGTTGGGGGGCAAGTTGTGAGCTCAGTTACACTAGATTAGAGTTGCTCTGTTTTTACACCTGTGAATGTGAGCAGAATCTGTCCCTTCTCCCCTCCCCCAATCATTGTGAACAGGTTGGTCGGATCACGTTAGTTAACTCTGTACAAGGATTGCTTTAATTAAGAGCAGTATTTATTATTTCACTAAGAGGTGAACAGTCCCACTCACTTCTGCCATGTGAGTAAGGCATGCAGGATTTGGCTGAAGGCTTGGACTTTGAACCGGCATAAGGAACTACACATTGATATGCTTATTAGAAGTATGCAAAATATTTGTGACACAATGCAGAGCTACTCAGAAACTGTCCGTATTTTGCTATGGCCTCTAGAACACACCTGTTTCTTCTGGAAACCTTGCAGGGAAAATTACTTTGCATCAAGAACAGCTGGAAATTCACATGGATTCTGAGAACATCCGCAGTTATATTATATCATATGTGGCAGCGTTTCTAGGATAACTCCACCTCTGACTCCTCCTGGTCTTTTTGAGTGCATCCCTTTTCATATCTCAGGTCTAAAACAGTCATCCCTCTTGAGATGCAATCACAAGATTTTCCCAGTCTCAGACCAGGCCTGGAGGCCCAAGCCAAGTGCATTCAAAGAGAGGAGGGAGGATCCGTGGTGTAGTTAGCCCAGTAACTATGATATACATGATGGTAGCATGATGGAGTAGTGACAATGGGGAATTTCCAGTAAGTGCCAACGGTGCTAAAAGCAAGCATGGTAGTAGGAAAAAGCAAAGAGAGAGAGAAAAAAAGTATCCTGTAGTCTTTTGGGGGAAAGATATAGGTAAGATGAATTATAAGCAACTCTAGAAAAGTCAGCTCATGCAGAGATAGACAGATAAACTCTCAAGAGCTGATAAAGGCCCAGCTGGTGAACTGCTACTCTCTGAGGATCAGAAAAGAAGTGTGTTCCAGAACTGGGAGGGGGCTCAAGAGAAGCACCTAGATCAACAGCAGGGACACCAGATCTTGAACACAGAGCCCAGAATGGACCAGCAAAAGTGAGATCTCAGGGACGACTTACTAGAGGAGAGTGGGGAAAAGAATGACAGAAGCAGCAACAATGTTCTGCCCAGACAGAGTTCACCGTTTCAGTAACAGGTGGTATTGAAGAAGCTGAAGATTAATGAGGGAAATGAAAAACTGCACTTGGAAGCCAACCAACTTGCAGACTAGAAACAAGAAAGACCAGGCAGAGAGAAACAGTGACAGCACAAGCAAAAGGAAAGAGAGAAGTGGCAACAACAAGGACCTGAAAAGGAGTAAGTTAGTAGGAAGCACTCTGATCCTGGTGTTTCTCCCGTACAACACAGAAAGAGAGAGAAAATTCTTCTGATGCAACCAGATGGCTTTCAAAAGAGACAGATTTCGAAAGGAACACACATGCCCTAAATTTTGCATGCACATGCCATATTACTCTTCATGTAGTTGTGTCTAACTGGCTACACATGCCTATAAATATCCAATTTTCATGCATAACTGTGTACACACAAACCAGGCGAGTGTAACTGTCCTTACTATTCTTTGAAAATCTGATCTTTAAACCCTTCATGAAGGATTTATCAAAATATCTAAACCTCAGGTATCCTCTTCATGTTACTGATAATTGGCCCATCTTTGATCCTTTAAAAAGGTTGTATGAACACACAGATGCACAGCTCATGTTATAACACGTTATTTGCAAGGTCTGGCTGGAAATTCATCTGCTGGCAGAACGGGAAAGTTATTTGTGAGACTTTGCAGAGAGTTCTGTCAGCATTTGAGTCTTGTGCTCAGCCTCAGATGGAGAGAAGTATTAATCTTGATAGAAGACTCCTTGCAATGGGGCCTATTCTTCTAGAGAATAAGAGAAACACAACTAAGATTTATAGAGCATGAGGTAAAAAAATCCATTTTGGCTTGCACTATTTTTTTTATAATAAATGACTGGGGGTTGGGTGCTTAATATTGGTGTCAACCACTTTATTCCATATAGTTGTTGATAAGATAAATAAGTCCGATCTATAATATATCATTTCTGACTAACTTGAAAAGACAAAGAGAACAAAGGTACTAAAAAGTCATGTGGCTGTATAGGGGAACTGCTGCCAACCAACACCAAATGACAGGCTTCATCAAACAGCCATAACGCGACTTTATGGCTTTATTCTCTTAGTTTCAGATAAATACTCTTTTATCATATTTAAGGGGAAACAATGGGCTGAATGGCAGATATTTTTCATTTGTTGAGATGTTAAACAAGCAAAAGGTGCCATTTCCTATTTAAGGTAAGTAAATAACAAACCAATGACTAAATTCTTGAATTATGCCATTGATTGAAAATGGCCACAATCTGAATATACCTCAGTGTTTTTTTCAGTGTCTCCTTAGTCCACGTACAAGTCACGCTTCTGCTCCAACTTAACCTTCATGCCGCTACTGAATTCTGCTCCTGCCTACCTGCATGACCACATTCCTTCTTAGACTTTGTCTGGCTTTTTTGTTTAAGCCTCTGTCTTTGCTGCTTCCTTTGGCTGTGTGCCATATTTGACGATTATTTAACAAGCACAGCTCCTCCCCTACATAAACTCACTCAAGCTCATTGTGGTTGAACATAAGCTGGCACTGGAAAAAATACCTTTCCCTACTACCTGGGTCAAGCACAGTTCAGGGACCACATATGAAATTTAGGATTTTAGGAACCACACATGAAATCTGCAGCAGAGTCAGAAATTAGATCTACATCCCCAGGGCCATCATCTCTACTCAACTGCCCTTCAGTTTTAGTTCTTTGAAGGCGTCAGGGAACAAGTGGGCCTTGGAAAGGAAGGACAGTCTTGTGATTTAGGTTCTGGGAGTGGGGTTCCATTTTTGACTCTGCTGCAGATTTCATGTGTGATCCCTAAAATCCCTAAAAGGGTTTTTGAAAATTGTACCCTAAGAGACTTAGGAGCATAAAGCCGTATTGAAAGTCAATCAGATTTAGGCTCCATTGTTGCCTCCACTTAGGAGCTCTTGCAAGTTTCACCCTTAGTCTCTCTGTGCCTCAATTTCCCCAGCTGTGAAATAGGACTAAAAGTTTCCTTTCTTCCACCCAGTGTCCATCTTCTCTAATTAAACTGTAATCTTTTCTGGACAGGGACTGTCTCTTACTATGTGTTGTATAGTGCCTGGCACATAGGGCCCAGGTCTCTGGGCTTCTAAGCATTATTGGAATACAAATAATGAAGTATAATAATAATTGAGGGTGATTTGATGGAGACTAGTGTAAAAGGCCTTATGGATCAGCTTGACTTTTGGTCATGCTTTTAACTTTAATTCTTATTTCTTATTTCCTTTAAACACTTTCCCCAGCATCTCTTTATGATCAGGTTGTCACATAAATAAAAGAACCAATGTAAATCTCTCTCAGGACTTGGACTCAAACCAAAAATGTTTTGAGGGTCAAAAATAAAATTTGTGTGCACTTAGAAAAGATCATTTGAATTTTGGCATGCCAGATTGGGGCAGGAAATACTACCATCACCCCCCCACCATCTCCAAAAATACATTCTGGTAACATTTCCAGCCTAATTTGAAATCCAAAAAAAGTTGAGAAGCTTCTGAATCTCTGGGTGAGGCTCTGGACTTTCTGTGGTTTGAGGTGGCTGTGCTTTCTCTTGATTTAAAATGACTATTTTTACTGCATTCCTCCTATGCCTCTGATTTTCAGTCTTTTCTACTTCAGCAGTTGAGTCTGCCTTTCCTTGAATTCTATTTCCTCCCCCCTCCAGAAGTTCCCCCAGCTAAACCCTCATTACAAGATCTCACTAGATTTGTAAGTATCAGAGGGGTAGCCATCTTAGTCTGGATCTGTAAAAGCAGCAAAGAGTCCTATGTCACCTTATAGACTAACAGATGTATTGGAGCATGAGCTTTCATGGGTGAATACCAACTTCGTCGAATGCACTAGATTATAGTGAAACCTAGAAACTCGAACACTATGATGTTTTCAGCTCATGTGCTCCTCCGGTTATCTTGTGACTTCATCAACAGGAGTGCATAGAATTAATCTGGGTGTTCTCTACTGGAGCTGAGGCTTTAACAAAGGACAATAATACAGCTAATTATTCCAGACACATCAGCATTTCCCTACCACAGCAGCCATGTCAAATAGGTGCTACACCCAGACACTGGAGACTAATATTTGCCTGGGACAATCTTTATGCTCCTATGACCATAATTTGTTTTTTAAGTGTACAATTCAACAGTCTACAGTTTGGACTCTTATCACTCAGCTGTGGTGCTAATAGGTAAAAACATAAGCTGTTTGCTGCCACACAGTGGCCATAGCTAGCACAGGAGACAGTTCATTCTGTTTGCTGCTTCAAAATCATTCTATACAAAAGATACAGTATATTGGAAGATGTTTTCATGGTATTTCCTCCATGGCTGGGAACAGGAAAACTCACAAAAGTATCTCTCCGGCAAGAGTACCAAGACAATCTGGCAGATCCAAGAGCTCACGTTCATCCATTCAGGAAAAAGAAGGTGGCATCCACAGTGCCCACTTCTGGCTTGCCTCAGCATTATTCACCCTGCCTCGGTCTCCTGAGGAAAATTTGCCTAGCAGTACTTTCTCTCAGCATCACCTGGCAAGGCACAAGTAACAAGTGCAAGAAACTCAAAGGGTCTTCTGCTCCCCCGGGCTCAGCTCTCAGCTCTTTCCCACTCTCCTGCAGAGCGCCAGTTCTCAGGGCTTTCTGCCCAAGAGTCTTCTTTCATCCGGGGCCAATCAGAGGAACCAGCCTCCTTCCTGCAACTCTCCTCAAGGCCATCCGCTTGTGAGTTACCTGTCTCCAGGGTTACCAGAGGAGCCAACTGCCCTTTTGCAGCCCTTCAACCCAACGCACTAATCAAACTCTCTCACCCTTTGAAGGCATCCCATGACCCCTTCCCAACTGGATCTAGCAACTGAATTGGGCCATTTGAAACCAAACTGATCAGGAGCGGCTGGGAGAGTAGTCCATCCATCACAGGGGAGGCCAGCCAGTCTATGACAATGAGGAATACTATGTGACCTATCTAACCACTCAAGTCAGCTCAAATGTCAAATAGTGTATGTTGCAGACCAAGAAGGAATCTGGTAACAAACTGTAAAGAACGACCCCTTTTCTATAAATTGTATAAGTATAGTTCCAAGCAAGCAATGTGTATGTGCAGTGTGCATACTGGTATGTTACGATAATGGTATCTTCCCTTATTCCACTGTAGTATCACTAGGTAAGGGTGAACATCCCTACGCAGCACACTGCAAAGACTTTGCATTTCCCATACCTATGCACATGAAATATTTGCCATGAGGGCAAGTTAAGAGTAAAGGGTTGGAATCTGACTGTAAATGGAAAACAGACTAGGAGGAAAGTTAATTATTTTCCCATTGCATTGCCTCAATCAAAATTTTATTTAGAGACACTCTAGTGAACAGTACTTCCCGACAGTTTGCTGACTGGTGATTTCCAGTCTCTACTCATTCTAATAGCGCTTGCAATTGGAAGCCCCTGGTCCACATCTGCAAAGGTGCTCATTTGAATTCAGCTCCGTACCAGCATTTGCCCCCTTTGTCACACCAGACCTTAGTCCAGGGATCGGCAACCTTTGCATGCGGCCTGCCAGGGTAAGCACCCTGGTGGGCCAGGCCGGTTTGTTTACCTGCCGCATCAACAGGTTTGGCCGATCGTGGCTCCCACTGGCTGCAGTTCACCGTCCCAGGCCAATGGGGGCTGCAAGAAGCAGCGCAGGCTGAGGGATGTGCTGGCCACCACTTCCTGCAGCCTCCATTGGCCTGGAGCGGGGAACCGCGGCCAGCGGGATCCACAATCCGCCGAACCTGCAAAAGCGGCAGGTAAACAAACTGGCCTGGCCCACCAGGGTGCTACCCTGGTGGACCGCGTGCCAAAGGTTGCTGATCCCTGGGTTAAGCCAAGAAGGAGCCTAGATGGAGTTCATCAAATCTGCATCACAACATATTACAAAAGCTGATCTCTGAGGACATCACTGGAGCAGGAGGCCCCGAACTGTAGGTGCACTCTTAATTCTCAACTGCTAAGGCGCACCAAGAAGATGGAAATGAGCTGGACATATTCCTTAGCTTCATTTATTGCTTCATTTATTTTTGCCCTTGCCTTCATTTATTTTTGCCCTTGTTGTTACAAAACGTGCCTCATTTCTAATTGAGCTACATGAAATGACCATGAGTATTCTCTGTTGGAACCCAAGAATTCTCAGGCTTGATCCAGAATGAAACTTCAGACAAATGCATCTTCTTGATGCAATTTTTCCCTGGGGTGAAATATCCCCTTCTCACAATATGTTCACTGAGCAAAAATATGGCTTATGCTGCTGTTTTCACACAATTCCTCTCCTTGGACCCATCCAGGAAACATTGGCACACACAGCTCTGTGCTCCATGGAGACAAGAAGAATTTGCACACAAGGAGTCTTACTTAATAGGAATTGACCAGAAAAACATTTATATTTGCAGATAATTTCTCTTACAGCATTCTCCAGATGATGGCTCCAGATGCTGTTGGAGGCAAGGGAGAGGAGATAAATGTTGGATACAGAAATAGTATGAGTAGAGGCTTAGTCCCCAAAAGCTAAGGAATATGTCCAGCTATTGCCAGGTCTCATGTGCAATTTCATACAGCAATTATACTGCAGTACCACTGCACAGTGTGGGTTGCACAATAAGGTCCTAGTCTATGACTAAACTCTCCACTTCCTTTTGTGTACATGACATTATCTTAACATTGTTTTGAGTCATTTCATCTACTTACATACAGGAAAATCAAATTCTACTACTCTCTGGACTTGCAATAGTATCCTTCCAGACCCGACAGTCTTGATACATTGTTTTTGGAATCATTACAGCTCCAGAGATAGGCCTGCAAAAGTGAGAGTCAGGTGAAGAACTTAGAGAATTCAAGAATGTTTGGAGCTGGGATTTCTGTTCTGCCTGCTATAAAGAGTGAGACCAGTTTGGATTCAGGAGTGTTCAGATCCAGTATTTTGGGTGGGCCCCATCTCCTTAGAAGCCTCCAACTACATACATACAATAAAGGAAAGTGTGCATCATCCTAGAACTGGAGAAGGGTGGATTCTGAAATGCTTGAGCTGCCCAGGTGCCAAAACCCAGTGGGCAATCAGTAAGGATGGACAAGGCCGAAGTCATGACTCCATGCATGTTTCCTTGACTCATGCACTTGTTTTTCTCCAGGATGAGAGGTGCTTAGATACTATGGTAATGGGAGCCATATAAAATATAGCCAGGTACAGAAGAACAAAAAGAGGGATAATTGTGACAGTTGTTTTTGTGGTGTGGACACCTATCTGTTAGGAACAGGACAGAGACGCCATCTTATTTTACAGAGACCATAAAGCAGAAGTCAGATGGTAAGAGATTTCAATCAGTGCCAGCTTGGTCTGCATTCAAACCAGTGTCTAAGTGGTTAAAGGTTACAAAGCCTAGGTCAATTCCCCCAAGTTATACAGCCTTCTAAATGAGGGCCATGGGAGACCTGGACATTAAAGTTGGTTTTCATTTAATTTTAAAACTTTTGTGTACTCTGTCCAGCAGATGGCACCATTACTCCATATGTTTATCCTTCAGACCAGTC
Source organism: Gopherus evgoodei (assembly GCF_007399415.2). Classification (NCBI taxonomy): domain Eukaryota; kingdom Metazoa; phylum Chordata; order Testudines; family Testudinidae; genus Gopherus; species Gopherus evgoodei. The sequence continues at coordinate 11,988,520 of NC_044331.1, forward strand.
TTGGATACATCCAGAAGAGGACAGATTTGCTTCCAGTCTCCTCAGTGATGCCTGCATAGTTTTCAAACAAAGGTTAAGATACAGGCCCCAGAAGCATGAATGGATTCTTAAACATGGTTCAACAAATGCCACCACTCATGTTATAAAGCTTGATATTCCCATTAGTTTCCTTAAATTGAAAACACCAGAGTTGTAGCTATAACTGTCTTCTTTTATCTAGTGCCATAAAACACACAACAGAGGCTTAGGAAACAAGAGCAATCATAAAGATGATTCCAAAAGCGAGGTACATAGTTGTTTCGTGCTTATTAATATGCACTTGATGCCTTTCATCCAAGGATTTAAAGGATTCATAATATCAGTTAATTACAGTTCACTCACCCATGTGAGCTTGGTAAATATTGATAGAACCACTGCATAGAAGGGGAAACCAAGGCACAAAGTGGCGGAGTGACTTACTCAAGGACATAGAAAGAAAGAGCGTGCAGGACAAAAAATAGAAACCAGGAATCCTGATACGTATTCCTCTATCCTGGGGAAAGGGAAGCCAACAAAGGAGCTCTCAGTCTCAAGCTATATTCATCTCGATAGGAGGGTAAATTTGAGAATTTATTGATCAGTTATTTGTTTTGATTTTAACTCAAACCTTTTCATATTCTGGGCTACAACTTGGAGAGATTGTTTTGAGGGCAGAGCAGGGTGAAATCCTCGACCAAAGCTTTCTGGCGAACGATGCCAATTCAGCAACATCAAAATGTTTCAGAAATTCATGTTCATTTGGTCAAATTGTTCCAGTTAAATCAAAACATTTCACTTTACCATTTTCAAAATGAAAAATGTTGATTTTTCAATGCAAACAATGTTTCATTTTGACATTTCCTTTAAAAAAAATTAAAAACGATGAAGAAAAAGAATATTCAACATCGAAAGGAAGTGCTTTGTTTGACACCCTCCATTTTAAACACTTTTCAATTCACCACATGTTTTAAAAAATGTTTTGGGGTTGACCTGAACCCATTTTTTAAATATTTTCCATAATTGGCAACTAACTTAAAGCTTATTTGCACAGCAGCTCTACTTGAGAACTCCTCTCCCATTCCTGACTGCATGGAGCGCCTCTGGTCTGAGCAACCATCCTGCAGCCTGCCTCCCTTCACGTCCCTGAGCATATCACACTCCTGGGGCAACTTCAGCAGTCACTTACTAGTCACGTTAGGAAAGCTGGTGGTATAGTTTTTGCTGCACAGTAACAGCTGGAAACAAGAAGGAAAAACCAGCACAATTTGTCTGGCTAGCTCCCCACAAACCACCAGCAATTGCTCCACACACCACAGCTTGGAAACCACTGCTCCAGACCCAGCAAGTGAAAAGGCAGCCAGGAGGTTTGTAGCACATGCTTGGGAACAGAACACGGAAAATGGGGGGAAGGGGCACAACCTGCTGGGCTTTGGTGAAAACCATGGGATAAGGAAAATACATATATTTAAAATCTTTGGTCCTTCACTAAATTATACATTCCAGGCAGTGTCCTTAGTTTTATCTCTCTCTCTTCTTATAACCTCTTTTTCCCTGCACTTCTACCACCAGCTCTTTCTATAGGTTCATTGGAAGGTTTCCAGTTTTAAGGACAGCAGAGCCAGCAATATTTACATTCTCTACTGCATACCTCTTTACAGAGCCACGTCTTGGAGCTCTTACGAGTATGCCTGAGCAAACATGACCCTTTATATAGACTTCAAGAAGAGGTAACTAGAGTAAACACTGTGTGACTTAAAGCCTTGAAAGCTAATATTTAGCAAGCTCTTGTGTTCACTACTTTGGAAATGTTTTCCCCTGGAAATCAAATGAGAATGACTTTGTCAAGGAGAAGCTAAAGTGGAAGAGCCCACACCCAGCATTGACACTTACATTCCTGACTTCTCACGCTATCCTGCATTGGGAATAGACAAGCCAAAATGCTCGCTTTATAGAGCCAGGCTTTATGGATTTGGCCCCTAGGGACAAGATTTGCCAGGGCAGCTTTTGTAACTGCCAGAACTGCCTGGGCAACATTCCCCATCGCTTGAGTAAATATGGAGTCTGGGAACCGGGAAGGGTGTAGTGGAACTTTGTGGAGATTGTGTGTGGAAAGGTGGTTCTGAATATTTCCATAGACTGGCAGGTTTCATGCTGATTTCACAGCTCTTCTTTTGACAAACCATTGTTGTTGTCACAAAGTTACAGAAGCCACAGGCTTCTGAATGGGAGGTGCCAATATAACAGGGTCTACGTAAATATGAATCACCCCCACCAACAACTAAAATTAAGCTCAAATACTTCCTAATTCATCGGTAGAGCTCAAAATGCTTTCCAAAGAAGTATTATCCCGGAAAGAGGCAAAGTGACTTGTGCAAGGTCACCCAGCAAGCCAGTTGTGGAGCCAGGAATAAAAACCAGCTCTCCTATTCCTGTGTGCTACCCACTAGGCCACATTTAACCTTTCTGGAGGATTAATCAAAGTGCCTTTATCTTTTCTTCCCCATTTTCATGCTGCCTCTTCACTTCTGAGTTCATGCTGGGGCTGAGTGCAGAAATGAAATACAGAAAGGCTGATTTCCAAGTACTTTGAGCCCAATTGGAAGGACATACTAGAAATTGCACAGTAAGCCCTATTCTTCTGAAGTTTCTGGCTCAGTTTTATAGACCTAAGGGGCCATAATTTCCAGTGTAGCTCCATTGACTTCAGAGGAGTTGTCGCAGGAATCAATCGGGTTCAAGAAGTTGGAAACAAATTCAGAGACATATCTAAACCAAACTGAGTTTTTGTGTTCATCCTTGACTATTTTCCAATGTTAATCTCTGAAGACAGTAGGTAACGCTACCTAATAATTATTACCATTTATAAATCACTTTAAAGTCTTCATCAACTTGGTATAGTATCTTTAACACCTATTACAATGCTTTAATTTTTTCAAACGACTGTACAAATGTTAACTAAGTAATCCTCACACATATCCAGAATTATAGATAAGGAAAAATGACTAGACATTATTTTAAAAACAGATGGAGAAACTGAGGCAAAATGTGTAAGTGATTTGCTCAAAGTCATCGAGTCAGTGCCAGAGCTGAATTTAGAACTCAGAAGTAAAATCCAGGCTGTGGTGAAGTCTATGCTTATCCAATATGGTCTCCTGACAGTTGCCTGATGGTGGTGAATTTCAGATAATATTAGAACATAAGAATGGCCATGCTAAGTCAGACCAATTGTCCTTCTAGTCCAGTATTCTGTCTTCAGACAGTGGACAGTGCCAAGTGCTTCAGAAGGAATGAACAGAACAGGGCAATCGACAAATGATCCACCCCATTGTCCAGTCCCAGCAGAAGCTCAGGGACACCCAGATCATGGGGTTCAGAACACAATAATACAATATCACTTGGGGAATTCAAAGATGCAGAGGGAACCTGGATGGTTCTGCTCTGTTATGGTTTGAGCTGACCTGCCTGAATCTTGATATTTTAAATTTTAGAAATACCCTAGGCATTAACAAAAAAGAAATAGAAATAGAAATAGATAGAAATTTGACAATCTAAAAAGGACCCTGTTGAAATACTTGGTATGATCTGAAAAGTAAGATTGTGACATGATTTTATTTCTAATGCCTCTTTGGAGGTTTGAAATTCAAATCACTTCCCTTTGGTTTATCAGACACTCAGTTAACTTCCTGATGGGCACAGATACAAGCTCTGTTATTGAGGAGTAACTCATGTTGGGCAGAGATTTGTTATTATAAGGTCTTGTGAGAGCTGAGACTGCTGGTGTGAACACAGCTCTCCACTGACTTCAAATGGACATTGGATCAGACCCATACATCACTCCAGCATCCACTTAAAGCTGATTGTCTTTGAATTACCAGCGATAGCAATGCCATTACACAACAACATCTGGAGTGAATGTGGTCACTCTCCCATAGGAACGTTGGTTATGGGTTACCACAGCCACAAGAGTCAAGCATGCTGTTGAAGTGGATGATAATATGGCCACACAGTAACTACTGTGGCTTCATATCTGTATTTGGCAGGTTCTCAAGGGAATTCAGCGCAGATGCTTTGGAAAGCTATTTTACAAACAAAAGCTTCATTAAGAGGAGTCAGCAGGGATTCTCTCCTCATGCTCTCATCGTGTCCCTCACAAAACAAAGCCCTCTAGCATTACAGAAATGACAGTTGTTCATGTCATTTGACTGCCTCCTCCCTCCCCCGATGGATGGAATGGGGGAGAAATTCACTGTTGACCATTCTGAGATGGTGGCAAAAGAAATTAGATCTGTGCATTGCTTCACAATCAGCTCATTTGCATTTTGATATTAGCTGCCACTGTTGCTGCTGTATGTTTCTCCCATATGTATGTAGAATAAAGGAGAGCAAAACAGGCACTCACTCAGTGATGGTTTAAGAAGAAACCCTGGAAAACACCATAGCAAACTGACTCCAAAACGCTCTCATCTTTCATACCGGGGAAAGCTGAATTTTGTCAATGACACTCGAAAACTAGTTTTATTGTTTAGAGGAAATGGCTATATGTAGCCTTCCTCACACTTTTAAAAGTTTGTGAATGCAGGGGAATCCATCTGAAATGACCATCAGCAGAAATCTGGCTCCTAGCAGAGGTGGGCTCTTGTTTGGCCTTGAGTTGAATTACAGTGGAAACCTTTGGTCTCCTTTAACTGTTTGGTTTAAGATGACTTTTGGATATTGGTAGTGCAGTCCTCAGGACATGTCTTGCTATAATAGGGAATATCATCTTTCACATGTGAATATATAACATGTAAACTTTGGTAGCAAGGATGAAAAGAAAATCTCAGAGTGTTCACAAGTTTGGTTTGGATAAACATATTAAAAGCCAGGTATTTATCCAATCAAGATTATTCCCTGCTTTGATCCTGGATTCTGTCTACCTTGTGAAGTGGCCCACTGATTGGACTGTCAGCAAACTTAATCTGAGGCCCCTATGTCTAAAGCAGTGGTCTCTACCTCCTGAACTAAAGGACTAAACCAGTTAGATAGTAGTAGTAGGCTGATATCCCCCCTATGTGGTCCAGCCACTAGAGTGAAACAAAGACAAGCTTAGCCAGTATGTTACATTTGCAAATGGATGTTGGAAAGACTCCTGATTCTGGTCCCATATGGAATCTGAAAGCATAGACAACTCTGAAAGTGATTTAGTAATACCTAAGTCTTATATAGCACTTTTCGTTGGTAGATCTCCAAGTGGTTTACAAAGGAGTTCTGAGTATCATTATCCCTATTTTACAGATGGGGAAACCAAGTCATAGAAATGCAAAGTGACTTGTCCAAGATCACTCATCAGGTCAGCAGCTGAGCTGGGAATAGAACCCAGGTCTCCGGAGTCCCCATTCAGTTTTCTGTCTACTGGGCAACTTTTTTCAAATCTTAAGGAATTCAAGTTCTGATCCAGTTTTGGGTGAAGATTTAGGTGGGATCCTATTTCATGTGAATGGGCTTGTCTGTCCTAAAAAAACCCAAAACTGGCAGTAGAAATTTGCTGAGGACATATCTGGCTCATTCCATCCTGATTGCCCACACCTATATCAACTGAAGATAATTTTTTTGATATCTATTCCTTCCCAAACTCCCTTCTCCTTCAGAGGCTATGCTGCTTATTCCCCCCCATGGTGGTTCTTTGATGGCACAGCAGATTTTCCTGAGTGAACTCCGGCGCTGAGCATGAGCAGTTCATTTGTTTCCGTATTCTCTGTATTCTCTCTTGTGCTGTAAATCCCTGTGAACTTCACTTGCCTTTTATCCTCCTAGAGTCTGTGACTGCTATTCATAGCAGCAATACAGTATCTTCCCTTGATGTCCTTCTCATTAAGGCAATACCATTTGTTGTTGCTACCCAGAGATACCTCATCCACACAGTTTCATCCAAGACACAAAAGAAAACTTTCCACCCTACTCTGCCCCCACCCCAACTCTCATCCGTCAGAGAGGCACTGACTCCAAGACATTGGCTGCTTGACAGTAACCACATGTAAGGATGAACAGAATGAAGAGAGAAGAGTCCTTGAGTTAGTTACAAGGTCTCTTCTAGGAATAATGCTGGATGACTGGGCTGAGCAACCTCGATCTTGTCTTTGATATTTAAGTATTATTGTACCCAAGGGACATTCAGCAACCCAATCTAATAAACACTTAAGCTCTAGGTGCAGTAGCTGTTGTCAAAACTGGTGATTTTTTAGATTCCGAAAACACAGACAAGGGTGAAACATGAATGCAAATCAGGACTTAACTTCTTGATATCTTATTGCCATTAAGTTACAATGTTCCTCATGCCATTCATTCTCTCCCTGCCTTTGCCATGTGGAGACTTGGGCCTGATTCTCCTCTTGCCCTGGTAGAAATAAAGAGCAACTCCACTGATTGCAGTGGGAGGAGAATCAGGTCATGAATCTTGGTGATCAGAGCGCGGGCAATTGCCTCCTTCAGTGTTGCACATGGGTGAGAAAGAGATAGTTAGAGGCAGTTGGCCTTGTTGCCACTAATAAAGTTCAACAGCCGCATACGTTTGAGAAAGCTTCTTCCCAAGTCCTAGAGAAATCTGCGTCTTATTGCTTTAAAACCTGAGCCCTCCCCAGGGTGTGGTGATCATGCTACCCAGTTCCACTTTCTTCAGTGGGGAGATCATCTCTTACTGAAATCTCAACATGCAGCTACTTCATTCTAACACTGTCTGGTCACCTTCGGTGTTTCTATAACCCTGCGCCACCACAGTATCTAACAGCTTATCACATTGTTTCAATGGCCTCATCGTTACCCCAAGCCCCCCACACCTGTTTGTTGTATCCAACTGTTGTCTCTAGAGCATAAGCTCATCAGACAAGGCACCATCTCTTTGTTATTAGTTCGTACTGTCTGTAGTTGTTACAACAATGCAAATTAACAGATTATTAAGTAGAGGAGTTGGGTCTTTGAATGGTGGGATAGGTTTGCTCCAGCAGGGGGCTCTCTCTTTTTCGAGCCTAAGGCAGGATGTTGTCAGGGAGAAGATATTCTCTCGCGACTTTATATTGGATACAACAACATGCAGCCACAGCAGGAAGTGAGTGAAGTGGCTCCAGATGGTGTCTCTTTCGGTAAACTGTTCACAAGTAGCCCTCTGCAACTTACACATATCAACGGTGCATTCTTACATTACCATATCATTTGATTTTATTCCGCACACGCTTCTTAGTCTGTGCCAGAAGAACCCATAACCACTGCAAATATTATTCTTTGTCTTAGCATCCATTGGGTCAGATTATTAAACAGTGGCCACAATTATTTTTGCTAACAAATTCACGTCATGTAGACAGCTAAGTGCCTGGTTGCACCTGCAAATCAGCCACTTAATTATCCAGATGACCTACATTTTATGAGACATCCCTCAAAGGGCTCGGCAGATACCGCCAAAGCCTGTCTGCAAACATTCATTAGACTTGCTAAATGAATTGGCTTAGCTATGCCCATGCCCCTTTTTTGTTCATGCCCTGCAAACTCACTTGCAGTAGAGCTGCCCCACGGAAGTCAAATGGTAAACTCACGAACGAGTTCTTTCCTCCTGGCTGATAAAAATAAAAATCAAGACCCCAACACTTAATTTGGCCTCCTCCTGCCAGTCTTCCTGCAGCACAGGCTTGGGACTGGCCTCCTTCTGGAACTGCAGTAGCCTGCACAGCCTGTGGCGTTTCCAACCCACTAGCCTCTGCTTTCCTTTCCACGTGAAACTCTTCCAGACACTCCCATTTCCCATAATCCCCCAGCCTAAAGTTACTTCCCTCACCCCAGATTCTTCTCACCCCAAATCCTAGTCCCTAATCCCCACCCCCCCATTCTCTCCTCTTCCAAACTTGCCTCATTCTATCCTGCTCACTCCAAGCCCCTCACCCCTTCTCCAAACAGCCCCTCGCCCAGTCTTGTTCCTCTCTCCAAACTCCTGCCATCTCCTTTTCCCTCTCCCCAAATCCCCCTCATAGCTGTCCCCATGCCTAGCTCATTCTTAACATCTGTACCCCTATAGTTGCTCCCATGTCTCCCACTTTCTGCCTACCCCCCACACCACTGCTGCTTCTTTATGCCTATCCCCCTTACCCTGTGCCCTTCAATCTCACCCCCATTCCTACTGCTCCTTTGTACCATCCACCTCCATCCTCATAGACTCATAGACTCTAGGACTAGAAGGGACCTCGAGAGGTCATCGAGTCCAGTCCCCTGCCCTCATGGCAGGACCAAATACTGTCTAGACCATCCCTAATAGACATTTATCTAACCTACTCTTAAATATCTCCAGAGATGGAGATTCCACAACTTCCCTAGGCAATCTATTCCAGTGTTTAACTACCCTGACAGTTAGGAACTTTTTCCTAATGTCCAACCTAAATCTCCCTTGCTGCAGTTTAAGCCCATTGCTTCTTGTTCTATCATTGGAGGCTAAGGTGAACAAGTTTTCTCCCTCCTCCTGATGACACCCTTTTAGATACCTGAAAACTGCTATCATGTTCCCTCTCAGTCTTCTCTTTTCCAAACTAAACAAACCCAATTCAACCCAATTCCTTCAGCCTTCCTTCATAGGTCATGTTCTCAAGACCTTTAATCATTCTCGTTGCTCATCTCTGGACCCTCTCCAATTTCTCCACATCTTTCTTGAAATGCGGTGCCCAGAACTGGACACAATACTCCAGTTGAGGCCTAACCAGCGCAGAGTAAAGCGGAAGAATGACTTCTCGTGTCTTGTTTACAACACACCTGTTAATGCATCCCAGAATCACGTTTGCTTTTTTTGCAACAGTATCACACTGTTGACTCATATTAAGCTTGTGGTCTACTATGACCCCTAGATCTCTTTCTGCCATACTCCTTCCTAGACAGTCTCTTCCCATTCTGTATGTGTGAAACTGATTGTTCCTTCCTAAGTGGAGCACTTTGCATTTGTTTTTATTGAACTTCATCCGGTTTACCTCAGACCATTTCTCCAATTTGTCCAGATCATTTTGAATTTTGACCCTGTCCTCCAAAGCAGTTGCAATCCCTCCCAGTTTGGTATCATCCGCAAACTTAATAAGCATACTTTCTATGCCAACATCTAAATCGTTGATGAAGATATTGAACAGAGCCGGTCCCAAAACAGACCCTTGCGGAACCCCACTTGTTATACCTTTCCAGCAGGATTGGGAGCCATTAACAACTACTCTCTGAGTACGGTTATCCAGCCAGTTATGCACCCACCTTATAGTAGCCCCATCTAAATTGTACTTTCCTAGTTTATCTATAAGAATATCATGCGAGACCGTATCAAATGCCTTACTAAAGTCTAGGTATATCACATCCACCGCTTCTCCCTTATCCACAAGGCTCGTTATCCTATCAAAGAATGTTATCAGATTAGTTTGACACGATTTGTTCTTTACAAATCCATGCTGGCTATTCCCTATCACCTTACCACCTTCCAAGTGTTTGCAGATGATTTCTTTAATTACCTGCTCCATTATCTTCCCTGGCACAGAAGTTAAACTAACTGGTTTGTAGTTTCCTGGGTTGTTTTTATTTCCCTTTTTATAGATGGGCACTATATTTGCCCCCTTCCAGTCTTCTGGAATCTCCCCCGTCTCCCATGATTTCCCAAAGATAATAGCTAGAGGCTCAGATACCTCCTCTATTAACTCCTTGAGTATTCTAGGATGCATTTCATCAGGCCCTGGTGACTTGCAGGCATCTAACTTTTCTAAGTGATACATCCCCACCCACACTTGTGTTACAACCCAATGGCCCCTGATCCTGCAGCCTCAATCTGATCACCTGATGCCTCAGCAGATTGGTAACATAAATCTGTCACACTTGTGTCTATCCCCTAAGGTGAGATAGGGATGGAGGGGAAGAGAAGCTGCTCTCCCAGCCAGGGCCCCTACTCCAGCCTAAGACACTCAGAGCCAGCAGAGGAGGGAATCATGCAAGCCAGATCTGAGCAGGCTACTGATAGCCACATCTGCAGCCTCCTGTCTGCCCAGCACAGGGGGCATAGAGGCCCCGGCTGCCCCAAGGTTGCAATCACAACCTTGCAATCACAATCTTGGGCCAGCCTTAGCCTATTAACTTTGCAGGTGGAGCAGGGAGGTGGTGGGGAGGAATCCAATAAGTGCTGCTGCACAAAGCAGGCTCAGATTCTCCTCTCTGTGCCCTCCCTCCCATTCACAGCCACCCTCGGGTTGGTGGCTAAAGGCATCACTGTCCCCCAGGATGAAAGTTGGTGGCGAGATGCTCCTCTTTCACCCCCTGGCTCTCCTCCAATCAGGGAACAGAAAAAAATCGATATGATTTACCTTTCACATCATACCCTTGGCCAGGTTTTAAGGCAGCAGGCATTGAGCCAAGAACCTTGGGATCTACAGCTATTAGGTCTGTTGCGTGAGTGTTCATTCTACCCAGTAACAGACTCATAAATCTACAGGTGTGGCACAGACACTAGAAGACAAGTGGTTATGCTGAGTAACATGGGTTATGTAACCAACGGCAGCTAAGCAACCCAGCTCTAATAGCAGGTTTCTAGTTGTGAGAAGCAAACCACCGAGCCATCAAAATTCATGAAAAATTCAATCCAGTGATTTCCATGTACAAATACGAGAAAACTGCCCAGGGCTCAGAGAAGGAAAAGGAAGGGAAATTTGTCAGATTAGATATTCATCATAAATGCGCTCCTTTTGCACCCACACGTTCCACACAAATCTGCTATTATTTCACTTTTATTGTCACCAGTTGTTTACATCAGCAATGCCCAGATGTGAAACAGAGGCTGTAGGCAATGTAAATTACAGGAGAGATGGAAATGAGCCACAAAAATGGCACTGGACTTGAAACAGATTCTGAACTTCACCCATATGTGGTGGATTTTAAATTCCAGGTTCTGAGCGAGGCCCATGTAAATTCAGGCCTACGTGGTGAAGTGCATATCAGGATCTGAATTCAGATTTTCCTCTACATTTGCTAACATTAGGGTCCAGTTTGAGCCCAACTTCAATTTATACAAAAGGAATCCCACTTCCTTTTAAGATGTTTGCAACGTTCTGACCTGGATGTCCCTAATTGAGTCCTACATTTTGGACATTGTCAGGAACGTATTGGTGTACAATGTGCTCCCTTAGAATAGGAGAGGAAATACATGGCAAACCAACACCCTTTCCTATTTTTAAGGCCCTTATCTATAGCCAAATATGTAAATTGGCTTCAGTGCAGCCCCAAAATCTCAGGATTGGCAACACTTTATTTTTAGGATTGAGCGCTTGGAGAGTACCACAGGATTTCAGTTTTCAGGAAACCATGACAGACTTGCTACATACCCTTTGGAGAATGCAGCACAAAACAGAAACAGACAGCCACCGAAGTGAATGACAAAGGCAAATAGAAAATCTTCCGAGAGAATCGATGGTAGCAGATTAATGTGACTGTTTCTGTACAGTAAGAGCAATAGCATACAACACTGCACGTTGCTCTCTTGCTCACACACCGCTCTGCTGACATACCTCAGCCCAGTCCAATTCCCAGCAGACAAGTGTCCATAACAGAGAAATCACCACCACTGCTGGCATTTAACTGGCAGCCTTCTTGACACACTCAGCCTGGAGAGGGGATAGCAAGCCATGCAGACTAAACTGTTCTCTTGCCCTGAGAGATGATCTCTCCATATAAGGAGAGAAGAACTTGGGCTCCAATCCCACTGGCAGAAAACCCTGAACTGCCATTGCCCATGGTTTGCCTTTTCTGTGAATAAGCAGAAGACTTCACTCTCCAGCGCTGTCAATCTAACGCTTTTCAGCCGCCCTAAATCCACATATAAAAGCATAACTCAGGCCTCACTTTACCCCAGCTCCTTTCCTACATCTTGTGCCTCTCACCCACCAGTTACATCGAGTTGCTCCAAATGGTATAGCCATGATTGTCCTTTTTTTCTCTTCTTTAAAACTTGGTGGTTTCAGGTTATTTGCTTGTTTGTTTCTTCTCTAACATGATACAAGAAAATACAAAGGCAGAGAAAAAGCAGCCTGGATAGCATGAGTCACTCTTGACAGTTTTTGCTATTTTATCATCGATCTCATGATAGTTGATGTTCTCCTCAAAGCCCCATCTCCTGGAGTCATGTGATTATGGGGGAACCCCAGTTTTCATTTACAAAACAAAGGTTAGCTTTGAAATTGCTTAAAACACAAGAAGGCAAAAATTTTCTCTCCCCCACCATCCAAAAATATTTTTTTTGCTTAAATTTGTGATTTAAAAAAAAATCTCATGATTTGTACAACGGGGCTGAGTCATGATTTGAATATCTGGGTTGGTGATACTGGAGTCTATGCAGGCAATTCGGCAGACAACAACAGATGGGAAACTTTGATTATTTCCCTTTTGAAGTTTCAGTCTGATCAAAAGTGTTTGTCACTGCTTGGGGCAAGGGAGCTAAAGAAAGTAAGAGTCTGATTGTAGGAGAGAAACTGAAAAGGGAGGAAGATAAGAAATAAGGATGAGGAAGACATTAATTGAGACATGGAAGAGGAAGCAAATGAGATGAGAGACAGGCTTGGATACAAAGTGTGTATCTCAAGCCTGTGATGTGAGGATCTACAATAAAGTGTGATTATAAAGGGCCTTTTATAGTATGACAATATCTTACAACATCTCCTGTAAGAACAAGTCCAAGCTATCTCTTCTACAGGGGCAATTTCCTTCCATTATGACGGTAGCCATTAAATCTAATTTCCAGTCTGCACTAGGGGGAAATATGGATATTTTCAATGTCTACAAACAAATCTGTAGTGTAAGGTAGGAGCTGATGCTGCATTCTTAAAGTAAAGGTGGTTTTGAACTAGCCGTACCAAGACCAAGGAGTAAGTGTATAACAGACAGGCAAATAGGGGAATTTAGGGCTTCTGAGATGTGAGTGCACACATTGTCCAGAGCAGGGCATTCATGTGGCAGGACACCAAAGGATCCATGATAGTGGGGTGTTTGAGTGGCTACATCTCCAGCAGGTGGCAGCCTGTAGAAAGTTCCCAGTAGGGTGACCAGATAGCAAGCATGAATAATCGGGATGGGGTGGAGGGTAATAGGCGCATATAAGACAACACCCCAAATATCAGGACTGTCCCTATAAAATTGGGACATCTGGTCACTCTAATTCCCATTTTGCAATCTGATTGGCAACCAGCAGCATGTGCTTACTATTTTGGGTTTGGTGAATGTGAAGTGCATTTTGCATAGTGTCAGATCAGTTTATCCAAGAAAGGATGGTCTTATGCTTTAAGGCATTAGACTGGGGTGTAAGAGATCCGGTCTCAGCTCTTGAATCTGCCACAAACTTCCTGTGTGACCTTGGGCAAGTCATGTAGCCTTTCTGTGCCTCAGCTCCCCAGCCATAAAATGGAGATAATATTTGCTTCTTCTACCCTTTGCCTATCCTTTCTATTTAGACTAAGCTCTTCAGGGCAGGGACTGTCTTGCAATGTGTACATACAGCGCCTTGCACAGTGGGGCCATGACTTGAGTTGGGGCCTTGGTAGTTAATGCAATACAAATAATAATTCTGCTTTGCACATTCTAGGCTCTACATTCCAAGTTGTTACCAGTGGCTAAACGCTACCTACTACTTACTCATCCTCACCCTCATTCGTGGCACACTGAGGGTGTCCATTTGCTTTGGAGATATATTTCTCCAGTGGAGAAGCAAGGGGTTTAGGGATGTGTGGTTTTAACAGAAGTGATGGATCCCCTTTTCAAGTTAGGGCTGAAGTATGCCCAGTGCTCAGTAACACCCCGAGGATGCTAACACCTCTTCTTCTTCCACTCTCAGGTGTTGCTTGTTCCACAAAGGGAATGTGGGGTTAAATATTTCCCCTGGGGATCAGGATGAGAGGGCATATGACTATTTAAGTCCTGTAGATGTGTGGAATTATTTAGCATTTCTGAGTGCATCGTTTAATTTAGGCCTATGCATTTTGTGATTACAAATTAAAAGTTCTAGTTCTCGTATTTCTAACGCTCCCAGAACCCAGGAAGTATTACAGATTTTACCAGCTGATCTTGTAACCTGACATTGCACTGAACTGGTGTAGACATGCACTTCATCGCTCACAGTACAAATCAGCTGGAGACCTCTTATTTTGCAAAACCCAGTGTCCTTTTATTTCCCTGTGTACGTTCCCACCACCATCCATATACAGCTCTGTACAATTCAATAGGAGTTAGGTAGCCGCGCACTGGACAGCCAGTTCCTGTGGCTGGCTAGGAGCAGCAGTTCCTCACTCCTTACTCCTCCTGTTCCCCCCCCCGCAACACCCCCTTTCCACTTCCTTCCTGCCTGCCTGCCAGCTTTATAGGGCTTCTTCCCAGCAGGCTCACAGGTGATTACTCTTAGACTCCTTTAATGAGCCACACCCTGCCAGTTCCAATCAGTTCCCCTGGATGGGAGCTGCGCTAGCAGGTTCTAAGCTGACAGGGGCTGGTTCAGTGCCTCTTAGGTCAGCACCCTGTTACAACTGATCACTGAAGTCAAGTATTGCTGGATTTGTGGAATCAAGGTTACAAACAGGTAGAAATGTGCTGTCCATAAACATTATTTTCTTAGACTCCTGTTTTGTTGTTATTTATTTGTTGGTTCTGAGCAAGTGTCTTTCCCACTCGTCTCTAAAAGAAAGTTCACGCACTTTGCAGAGTCAAAAACTCAACTCCTTTCATGGGGTTTGGCTTTATTAATAAAATAATAGGTCTTTTCGAACAGGATCAACTGCTAGTTGTGTCTTATTTTGGCCACTAATAGTCCAACCAAAGAAAGATGCCCTGTTTCATCTTATGTTTTCGTTCTGATGTTTACCAAGGAATAAAGAGCTTTACTGTATCTTCTGTGCTGATCCATTTGTCAAAATATGTATTCTGTCCATACTGAGTGGAGAATGTGACAAACTGGGTCTAACTGCTCATGCAAAATGTGCTTCAGAATTTTTCATGAGATGACACGGTTTTAAGTTTTATTGCAAAATTATTATAGATTGATCAGAAAATGTGTCTGGCTAGGAAGGGTGCTGGATACGGCAAGCATCTACATTTTGATTTAGAGGAGTGGAGATGCTATTTGGCACATTTTTATCATATTAAAATATTTATATCATACCAGTAGGAATGCACATGTCATCTATATTAAGAGTTTCATTCTTCTATAGCTTATAACAAACAGTAGGTTGAAATGTTTGGAGAATAGCTTAATTTAATTTTAAAAAATGGACATTTTCATTTTGTCCCAAAAATTTGTTTTCCAACATTTTTCAACTGAACCTTTTTTTGTTTATTGGCATCTGTGATCTGTAGCCAGGGCCGGCGCTACCATTTAGGCAGCCTAGGTGATCGCCTAGGGCGCCAGAATAAATGGTGGGCGCCGTTTTGCCGGAGGGGGAGGCTGGCGGCTCCGGTGGAGCTGCCGCAGTGGTGCCTGCGGAGGATCCGGTGCTCTGTGGCTCCGATGGAGCTGCCGCAGTCGTGCCTGCGGATGGTCGCCTGCTCGCGCGGCTCCGATGGAGCTCCCACAGGCACCACTACTGCAGCTCCACCGGAGTCGCAGAGCACCGGACCCTCCGCAGGCACCACTGCGGCAGCTCCACTGGAACCGCAGGACCAGCGCGCGGGGCGGTAAAATTGCCATCCGCCTAAGGCGCTCAAACCCCTAGCACCGGTCCTGTCTGTAGCACAACTATTGGTGAAGATGTGGTTCAAACTGTCAAAAGGTTTAGAAGCCCTGCTCTATGGGAACAATCTCACAGTGGCAAAGAACTAGTCTGGGTGATCTACTTGATATTGTCCATCTCTTTATCTAAAAATAAAATAGAATGTCAAGTTGCACTGCTACAGACTAGGGACCAAATGGCTAGGCAGCAGTTCTGCAGAAAGTGACCTGGGGTTACAGTGGACGCGAAGCTGGATATGAGTCAACAGTGTGCCCTTGTTGCCAAGAAGGCTAACAGCATTTTGGGCTGTATAAGTAGGGGCATTGTCAGCAGATCAAGAGATGTGATCTTTCCCCTCTATTCGACATTGGTGAGGCCTCATCTGGAGTACTTTGTCGTTTTGGGCCCCACACTACAAGAAGGATGTGGAAAAATTGGAAAGAGTCCAGTGAAGGGCAACAAAAATGATTAGGAAGCTGGAGCACATGACTTATGAGGAGAGGTTCAGGGAACTGGGATTGTTTAGTGTACAGAAGAGAAGAATCAGGAGAGATTTGTTAGCCGCTTTCAACTACCTGAAAGAGGGTTCCAAAGAGGATGGATCTAGACTGTTCTCAGTGGTAGCAGATGACAGAACAAGGAATAATGGTCTCAAGTTGCAGTGGGGGAGTTTTAGGTTGGATATTAGGAAAAACTATTTCACTAGGAGGGTGGAGAAGCACTGGAATGGGTTACCTAGAGAGGTGGTGAATCTCCTTCCTTAGAGGTTTTTAAGGTCAGGCTTGACAAAGCCCTGGCTGGGATAATTTAGTTGGGAATTGGTCCTGCTTCGAGCAGGGGGTTGGACTAGATGACTTCCTGAGGTCCCTTCCAACCCTGAAATTCTATGATTAACTCAAGGGGAGGAGAGGCGAGAGGCCACATTGTACCCCACAGATTCTCCAGGGCATATTTTCATTCAAGAGCTGTTGATGTATCTCAGAACCTTGCCAGATGCACATGGGCCATATTCCTTCACATTAGCTGACTTTTAAAATATTATTTAAGTGAAATCTCTACAAAATAATGAGCGTGATTTTTTTCCTGAACTCAGAACCCCAATAACCATGCCCTGGCTATGTAATTTATTTGTTATATCTTCTCTACATAACCCTATGGTAACCACAGTAAGGTAAATGACCTTGTTATTTCTGTCTTCTAAATTGCAACTTATCATACTATCTAACCACAGAAAGTTACTGTGCTTGTTCATTTTTGCCAGAAATACTCAAGTAGTGCAGAAATTAGACACCTGTTACACTGAAATGGATTTTTCCAAGCAAAGGGATGCTGTACTTATCAGGGCTGTGACCAGGTTTGCTTCTGCAAAACCCCTTCATGGCTCACCAGGGAACAGCTCACTCAGTCATGGAGTCTCCACTCATTGACTGCTCTTTCTCCCAGGGTCCAATATAGCAGCATTTTAACCTTCCAGCCAAGGAATAGTTGAGTCCCACCCCTTCTGTGGCATTAAAGTCTCAAGAAACAGAACAAACAATACCACAACTCAAAACAAGATCATCTGACAAGCTTCAGCAGGACCCCTTTGTAGCAGTGTGAAGATTCACCAGTGCTGCGCCTCCTGCTGGTCATCTGGGAATTAGCTTTTTCCAGCATACAGAGCATCCTCTCTAGGATGGTGTCTCGCCTGCCGCTGGCCCCATGTCTCTCTCGGACCCCGATGCCTCTTTACCTCAGGGTTCTGCCCCCAGCAGTATCCCCTTACTCTGGGTTTCCTCTCCCAGGGGAACCCCCAACCCTCTAAACCCACCTTGCCTCAGTGGCTACCTCCAGTCATCATCTAGCCCCAGCTCCCAGGGGCAGACTGAAGTCTGTAAACCACTCATCATGGGCAAGTGGGTTAGGACCTGCTGCCTTTGCCTATTCCCGGGCTGCCCCTCTGCAGCCCCAGTATCTTTTGGCCTTCAACAGGGCCTGCAGCCTGGGGGTTTACCAGGCTGGAGCTCCCCAGCTCCCTTTGCCCTTCCCCAGCACTGTTCCACTTCAGGTACCTTGCTCCCAGGAAGCCAGGCCCTTCCCATTCCAGGGCTTGAGTGAGACTCCTTCACTCCTGGCCCTCCAGCCCTCTTATCAGGGCCAGCTGGGCCTTGAATGGGATGGCCACAGCTGTGGCTACCTCCCCAATCAGCCTAATTTGGCTGCTTTTAACACCTGTTCTCCAGGAGTTGGGCAGGCACCCCACTTCACCCCCTTATATTCAAGGCCTATTTTCAAATAACCAGGACTTTGGTTGGTGTCCCAGGGTCTGGTCAGCCCTTCCACCAGAAGGGTCACCTGACCAGCTAGCTAACTCCATCTCCCAGCTGCTCTCCTTCCTGGTCAGCCCTGAACTGGGCTAGGTCGTCTCCTTTTAACTCTTCTCTCCATGCTTGACATCTGCTGCAGGGGTCAACTGGCTCCACAGGTTCTCATTAACCCTCTTCTTGCCATACCATGAGGACACTTAGGAGCCTAAATGCCTTTGTGGATCTGAGCCTAACTTCCACTGAATGGAAGCCTAAAGATGTAGGCCTTAATTCTTATGTATGCAATGTCATGCAGTTCGATTGGCTGAGCGGTTCTGATTTGTGATTCCGCAGTTATGCAAGAGAACAACCGCCCAAGGAGAAGGTGTCTAAAGATGAGGTCATTTGAAACAAGGGTCTAATCCCACAACCCTTACTTACATGAGTAATCTTTATTGTGAGTAGCCTTGTTGACGTCAGAGATCCCATTTATTTTAATGAACCTACTTAGTTGAGTAGGAGAACTAAGTGTCAGTAAAAGTTGCAGAATAAGATCCCAAAAGAGAACATAAGAATGGCCATACTGGGTCAGACCAAAGGTCCATCTGGCCAAGTATTCTGTCCTCCGATAGCGGTCAATGCCAGGTGCCCCAGAGGGAAGGAACAGATCAGGTAATCATCAAGTGATCCACCCCTGTCGCCCATTCCCAGTTTCTGGCAAACAGAGGAATGAATAGTACGGGAAGATCATCATTGTACCCCTTCTGCCTGGATTTCTTGTGGCATTTATTTGCAATTAATGTGGTATACTGTTATTTCCAGAAATGCACACTGGCTAGATTGACAGCTGATAAAAATGCCTTTTCTCCAAGCATATATTAATAGTGGTAGCTTTGCATGAAAGCCAGTTGGCTAGACATTTAGGGTCCAATCCTGTTCCTGCCAAACTGAGCAAAAAGTTGGGGTTTGTCACTGAATTAAATGGATCTGCATATCCTCAGGCGTAACTTCATTGGAACTGATTCTGCAGCCACTTTTGTCTCCAAAAAGCAATGAGTGCACATTCGCCCAAGCAAAAGAGAGACATTTGAAAATGCAGATGACTAAATGCAGTGTGTGATTCAATTTACCTTTGTGGTCTCTGCTAAGTACCATAAATCTTGGTTTTACTCTAAGACAAATTGTCACATTATAGCCTTGCTACACAGGCATACACAAATTTCTTGTTCCAAAAAGAAACAGACAGAGAGAGAGAGAGAGAGACAGAGACAGAGACAGAGAGAGAGAGAGAACTGCCTGCTAGAACAAGACATATGGAATCTCTGGTTATGGCTAAATAATTTTTAAAACCTCTCTCTCCGTCAGCTCTCCGTGAGTCACATGTGAATTGCCTAAAGAGTTCTGTCAACAAAAGTTTATTTTACATACAGAAATAATTAGCATTATTATAGCAGACTAAAGTGGGAGGATTACGTCTAGCAGAGTCTCATAAAACTCACCATGTAATGTTAGGGCGGTTAGGAACCAGTAGTTTGTAGATTTGTGTACCAGAACAGAAAATAGCAGTGCTCAAAAGGAATAATGTGAAGATGAAAATCATAGGTTTCACCTTCTTTGTTTGTGTTACCTGTAAAGTTTCAGATTATTAAAATTGAAAGAAATGGACTGAATCTAATTTATGTTGCATTTTTAGGATTTTTTGTTTGTTTTTCTGCTTCATCCAGAGTGGACAGTGAAACTACACTGGTCAATTTCCCTTTTGTTTATAGTCAGTTTCTCTTTCTGATACTCATAATAACATGCTGCTGAGTTTGGGTTCTCAAACCAAAAAAAAAAAAATCACTGAATATATGTTTTTAATTTCGGAGAACATTTCTATTCATAGGAGATTTTTGTAAATCTTGTTTTATTATTAATTATTATTATTATTACTATTTAAATATCACCTACATTTGGGACTGGATCAAATTTACATTGTCACTTTAAATTACCCATCACGTCTCATGAAAGTACTCTGGGAACTACATCATTAATAAATGGAACTAAGGAATTACATGCTTCAGTGGTTTCTAGGGTCCAGAAGTTATCAGCAAGTTACCTGCTTTCTGATTTAAGAAGAAATAATCATCTCCACAATTGGAGTTGAAAGCATATTGCAAAGAAATTCTCAAGAAAACTCATTCACATTTTGCAATCCCTTTGTTTGATGGGACTCAGGGCACTTTGTTTTTGCTGTCTTAAAATGTTCTTGCAAATGAGTTTATTGGCAGGAATGTTCATCTAGGGTTGCCAACAGTTATTACAAGGGACGTCCCTTATTTTTTCACCTTCGTACAACAAGATCAGCAGTTGCTGAATGCTACAAGAAGCAGCAAGAAATACCCTTGGCGAATGTAGGTGAATACTGTTTATTATTATTAATAATAATGCTAATAACAATATTGGAAGAAAACAATGCCTTCTTTTTGAAATACAATGTTGGTGACCGTATAATCGTGTCAGGCTTATTTTGCTTGTATCTCAGGCACGTGCAAAGTCAAGAGTGCGCATCTTTAAAAGAGTGGGCCAAGAAAGAGTGCGCGGACTAGTAATTAATGGACTGTTCTATGGGCCTTTCCAGAGAGACCTTAAAACCAAGATCTCATCATGTAGCACAGACATAAAGAGCCGATGGCCTTTTTTGTGTGTGTGTGGGAATACATTTTCATCAGGTGCCATTGGACAAACTCTCCTCTGTTATTATTGATCATTTGTACTGCAGTCCTGTCTTGGAACTGCAGTCATGGAGCAGGACACATCGCACTTGATGCTGAACTAAAATACCTACACACGCTGTTGTGAAGCATGTTCAATGTTGGGGCTGGCCCCAGAGGAAGCTGCATTTCTGGAGAGACGTCTATAAAATACTGATGGTTTTGGATCTTGTCAGAAGTAGCATGAATTTGCATCATCGGGTAGTCCTGAATATTTTTTATTTTTATGCCAGCAGATAACTGGCAGAAAAGTCCGCGGCCTGGAACTAGCAGTGGATGCCAGGTGAAGAAGAGACAGTGACCCATATTAGGAAGTTTTGCTATTAGTGTTTGAATAACCAGTTTGAAACCAGAAATATTTGAGTTTCAATTTTCTCCTTTCTGCAGAACTCCCTCTCTTGATGTCTTGAACAGATATTACAGGAGTAGCTTCTAATGTATTATTAACCAGGGCTGGTGATCAATGCTGCCACAAGGAGCCCCAGAGTCAGCACCCCACCAGAGACAGGTTGAAATGCTAGCGTGATGTTTACTACTCCTGATACCGCGATACCAGATTTTTGTGCGCAAGCTACTTCATGGTGACTGGGACCCCAGCAGTGAACATCTGACCCCCTTAGGAATTAGAATGTCTTAATTGTTATTATGTATTTGTGTTGTGGTAGCACCTCAGACCACTAGTTGTGGACCAGAACCCCACTGTGCTAGGTGCTGTACAAACACAGAACATACACATGATCTGTGCCCCAAAAAGCTCAAAATCTAAGTATAAGACAAGAGACGACAGATGGCTACAGGTAGATGGGTGGAGCACAAGGAAATGATACTGGTCAGCATGCAAGGCAGCGGTTTCAGCACAACTTACTCCCCCTTTACTCCAGCCTTGGCTGTGTACAATGGAGGTTTCCCCTTATATTCTCCTACTGAACTGTCTTCCTCCACAAACACCTCCCCTGCATTTTTGGATACATTACCTATTGGACATAGCCAGGGCACTCAATCCCTCAGCTGGTATGACTGAGCAGTTCAGGGGCATGGAGGACTTAGACAGTCTCACACAGACAAGTGGGTCTTACAGTGAATGAATGGTTTTTAAGGGTGTCCCAGATTTGGCTGAACTAACTTTCTGTTATTTGCTTCCGATAACCTCATAAACTACAGAGGACAAATGTTGTTTGCAGAATTTGGCTGTTGACCCTTCTCAGCTTATGTTCAATTCAAAGCATCTCCTTTAGAGGGCACTGTGACGCCTTTCATCAGATACCTGATCAATACAACAGAGACCAAAAATAATTCATACCTTGCATGATTCATACATATAGGTAGAAAGAAGCCGTCTGAACATGTGCTGAGGCCGAACAGGGTTTGCTATTCACTTGAAATGGAAACAAATATTTGGTCCATATGATCTACAGGGCCCCTCTGCATGGTACCAAATCTAGCATTAGAAATATCCTACCTACTAGGCTGAGCATATTGCAGGAAAGTACAGAGATACTGTGGTTGGAATGTATAGCAGACCTTCCAAATACATGCACTACAACAGGATAACGTGCTCGTTATGCTCTTATCCATTCATCAATATAGATTGAATTTTAAATGCCTCTGATGTTGCATGTCACTTTTGCATGTATGATTAAATGTACCTGCAGACAGGCCACAAGCATGCATCATGCATTCACAACCTGCGTGGGCAAATCAGTACCATCTAATTGGTGTACAAACACAGTTGTTTACATGCACAAAACATGGGTGCAGGTATTTTTGTAAGTGGAAAATGAAAATCTGAGCTCAAACTGTTGCCCTGTTTACCCAGAAATGGCCTAGAGAGGGCACAATACAAGTGCAATGTATTCTTGCGGTCTGACAATCTCTCTTTTCCTGATCCAACCTGGTGGCATTCACACAGACCTTGCTCTTTCTCTGGCAGTCCCCCTCCAATATTAAAAGAGAAAGAAACACACAAAAGATTGATCACAATCTTTAAATGCACGCTTTGCGTCATGGCCATATGTGTGGGGTTGCAACACGGGCTAAAGTATCAGATTAAAGGACTTTCCACTTTCTAAGACAAAAACATGGCACCTTTTATATCAGACAATAATGATAAATCTGGCAGGCATGCAGAAACAATCCCCTTTATTAAACATATGCTGTACTAACTCACTAAGGCAGTGTCTCCCAAACTTGGGACACCGCTAGTGTAGGGAAAGCCCCTGGAGGGCCAGGTGGTTTGTTTACCTGCCACGTCCACAGGTCTGACCAATCGCTACTCCCACTGGCCGTGGTTCACTGCTCCTGGCCAATGGGAGCTGCTGGAGGCAGCTCGGGCCAAGGGACATACTGGCTGCCGATTCCAGCAGCTCCCATTGGCCAGGAGCAGTGAACCACGGCCAGTGGGAGTAGCGATTGGTCAGACCTGTGGACGTGGCAGGTAAACAAACTGGCCCGGCCTGGCCCCCCCGGGACTTTCCCTACACAAGCGGCGTCCCAAGTTTAAGAAACACTGCACTAAGGGACACAGTCATTAGCTGTTCTAGAGATAGTTCTGAACAAGTTTCTCAGATCGGAAAGCTGTTGGCTCAAGACCCCACATTTGCATGTACCACTATCTTCACAATAGGCTGAACTAGCCCCCCTAATTCAAACACCCTTGAACACCAGAGTGTTTACAGTTTTCCCTTTTACCTTGAATTTTGCATCTTGAGCCCAGTTGTAACAGCCAGCTGCGGCTGAACAATAAAGAGCTAAGGACTGGCAAGCTAGGCATGCGAATGATTTAAAAGAACTAAGGACGAGATTCTTCCCTCACTGCTAGGAGTTGAACTTGGCAGGAAAGGGGACAGAGAGCAGTGAAGACCCTGCTTTACCATCACAAGAACCATCTTACTAGCACAGTAGGACACGCTCTGCTCCTTCCTTTGGAATGGAGCAGCAAGGCATCACCCCCAGTTAGTGTGGGCTGCAGATGGCAGCATGCGAGCTAGCTGGCTGGGGCTCTGGCTGTGCTGGCAGACCATAGACCTTCGGAGCCATGGTTCACCAGCTATTGCATCCAATCCCTCTCCCTGCTCTTTCTTGAGTGCTAGGAAGGGACTCTGCCATGCAGAGGGCGCAGGTGGGGAGAGAAACTCCTTATGCTTTCTTGACCCACTAGTGCACCCAAGCAAGAAAGGATAGGGCTTGGCTTCAAAGCTACATGATGAATGAAGTGGGGAATAGGAAATCATGACATTTCAAAAGGAGGCAAGACATACTGTCATGAGAAAGCTTCCTCTTGAGATTTCCCGCTCCAGGTTTGGCAGCCTCAGGAGGTTCAGATAAGCATCCTCACTCATCCAAACTGAAACCAAACCCAGAACATCTGGAGATTCTCCCGTCCCTGCTCCATTCACATGGAATCATTTGGACTGGTGAGGTCCTACCATGGGTCTTCCAGATTCACCCTTCTGAACCTTGGCAAAATGAGTTGAAACAGGCCCAGTTCTGACGTCACACCAGTTTTATGTTGGTCTAACTCCACTGACAGCACTGAAGTAACTCCTGATTCACCTTGCAGTGAGAGGAGAACCAGGCCTATTTTTGCTATTAACAGTCGGCTGTTTGTTAGTTGCAGCCTTGACTGAGCATGTGTTTGACTTCCTTTCAGAATGCTGCTTTAGGTGATGTTTGGGACTCTGACATACCTCTTTCATTCATTATGTACATTTCTCTGTACAGAGATATCATAGTGCTCATTTCCTTTTGGTGTTTCAATCTTTAAAGATGGGACCAAATAGCAATTTTATTTTTTACTGAGGTGGGGAAGGGATTAAGATGCATACATGACAAGAGTATCAAACTGAGCCATATTTCGCTCCCTCCATCAGTTCGCAGATAAGAGTGGGAGGGAGAAACCTTATTTTTTGCTGAGCTGGCATTTCTTAGTTCACTTTTTCAGCCATTTGAAATTTGAGGCTAATATAAACTTGAAGTCATCATTTTTTACCCAGAAGGCTGAGCTTTCTGCTGTTTGCCTGTGGTCACCCAAATGCCACACTGAATGGCTGAGACTTTGTTTATTGTTCAGGCTGCATGCTTGCCCAGTTTGGTGCAGGTTGCCATATCCTTGAGGTTAAATCAAAGCCATTCATTCATTGCCTGCTTCTCTCTCTCTCGTGCAAAGGGATTTATAGGTATGAATCATTACAAAAATTCCCAGTAACAAATGCAAAACTAAATATTAAACATTTTTAAAATGAAGCATAGCCCATGCCTACCCCATGCTCAGCTGCCTGCAAGCCAGACTCTGAGAAACCAAAGGAGGAATGGAAGGGAGCTATTCAACCAATTCCCTGGAGCTTTAACACTTTCTGCAATTTGTAGTGGTATTACTAGTTGAGCTCAGTTTGCAGCTTGCCTCTAGTCCTCCGTGTAGGGTGTGGTGCTGGAGTCGAGCAATTTGCCGTTTGCAGATGCCTTGACTTTGATTAGTGTTTGCAATAGCCAGTCCATGTGAAGCTTAAACAGACAAGAGTGTGTTCCTTGGATAACATTCCAGTTTTAAAGAGCTATGGGGAAGGCCAAGTTCAGTCTATTCTCCCTTTGTGAAGTGCATTGTTGTTAATGTTAGCTAATCTACAAGATATGCCAACTGTCGGGCAAGCAAGATTCCAGGCAGCCCTGTTTGTTTAGGATAGGATTGGGCTTTGCAAATCCAATTTAGACATTTTTTTTATTTTTTTAAATCTACCTCAGCCATGAATGTTTAAAGGTGCACTGTGCTTTGTAAGGCAAAGAAAAAGCAACATTTGCAGCAGGCTGTCTTGGGAGTTTTCATCTTAAAGAGATGCTGTCTGGGTATTTTTTTAAAAATTAATAATAATACTAATAGCAATAGTTTCCTTGCCTGTTAGAAGCCTGAAACTAAAATCTTTTTCCCCACTAAACTTTCCTTTCTCCATGGCACAAATGCACTGATAGGTTATTGTAGGGCTGTTCGTGAACAGTAGATGATGCATACTGGTTTGTTACTCTCGGGCTTTTGGTTTGCAGAGAATTTTACATGCCAGTTTGTTACTATAGGTTGCTCATGAGCAGTGGACCTCATGTCTGTTTTTGTAGGGTTGCTCATGAGCACAGGGATGCTTGGAAGTTAAAAAGAAAAAAGAGACTTCTCCAATAATAAAACAATACTCTCCACACCCCGCAAAGGGCAACTGGATCCTCAAGCCACAGCAACAAATTTTTGAGGAAAGATGGACCACGCCCTGACTTTCAACAGACTTTGTCTCTGTCTAACTCTGTGGGAGTACCAATAAGGTAAATTTATTCCACAGCCAAAGGCCCTTCCACTGAGAACACTCCACATCCAGATCCTCCAGACGTTCATGTTCAGTGGCTGTTATCTTGACCATCCCAGCAGTTCAATGTCTACTAATAGGAAGCCAGTGCATATGTCAAAGAGCTGGTGTAATAGCTGCCTGCCCCCAGTACTGCCAAGAAGTGGGCAGATACATTGGGAACAGCTGAAGCTTTGGTAGCTCTATGCAGCATGCATCCAGTCTGGAGCAAACAAAGGCTCACATGACTGTGACAAGGCCCATATCTGAGAGAAACAGCAGCAGTCACCTTACTAGAGATGTTAAAAAGGGTACTTTTGGTCATTAGCTCTACCTGGAAATTCAGTCGCAGTCAGAGGTATGTCTACACTGCAGTGTAAACACAGAGTGTGTAGAACTCAAGTTAGCAGACTTGTTAATCTAGGGCTTGAGCATTTACACTCATTTTTAACCACGTTAGGAACTGGTGAACTCTATGTCCCAATCTGAGGCTCTGGCATCTGTACTGCATTATGCAGGCCCAAGTCCCACCACTCATATCCTAGGGTTCCTAATGCCATCCCAAAATGTGGCGGCTCTAGGCCTTTGCTGTGTGGGAAAAACTTGACTGTCCACCAAACTTGACTATCCAGAGCACAAAGAAAGTTGGTCTATGGGAAACTTTTAGTGGACTCTCAGAGCACAAGGGCTCGGACCCTGGGTGCCAACTTGACTTAGACTTGGATCCTCCACCCCGCTAGGGTCTTGGATTCTGGTCTAAGCCCTGGGTTAGCATGATTTGTGTGTAGATGGAAGGGGGTGGGCTTGAGCCTGAGTTTGAATGCTGTGCTTACATTGCAGTGTAGACACACACACAGAGGTCCCAAAGGATCCAGAGCTGTAAACCAGTTTAGTAAAGGGTGGACAAATCCCACCCATCAATAGCATGGACAGAAATTATTCCCAACATACCATCAGGACACTTCCTTCAGTCTACCTACGTCACTTCTGTCTTGTCTGGTTTGAACCCCAGACAACGTGCTCTCATCCAATTCCTTGTCTTGGTCAGACACTGAGGCAGCCCAGACGCAGCATTCTGAGCTGAAGTCCATTGAAGTCAAAGAGAGTATTTCCACTGACTTCAAGGAAGTTTAGATTAGGCCCAATGAAAATGTGACATAGATGTGTATGAGCCACATGCTGATGAAACCACAGTGCAAACCATCTTACAATCACCCCTATCAGCCTCACCTATGAATCGTGAACAGGTGGAACAGAACCCTACATGACCTTCACATGAAGGAGCATTTGCAGCAGATGAAAAGTTACCTGGAAATTATCTTCTGGGATCTTCACAAGAAGACAGAGTGGAGCCCTTGAGCAGCATAAGCCATCCATTTGTTTGTAAATCTAAAAAGAAAAAAATAGATCAATTTATTTTTTATTCTCCTTTTATTGTTCAGATCCTGGAGACTGCTATTCATCTACTGCCTAAAGTATATGGATGAAGAGGGCAGCACTGGAAAGGATTCCCTTTGCAAACAGGTGATTTGCTTTTTGATAGACCTTCCAGTTCTGTTGGCTGCAACTTTTGATCTCATGTTTAGTATTGAAAACTTAGTTTCCAATATCTGGCATTTTATCTCTAGAAATGTGATTTTACTTAAAGAACTCCATTACATACCTCCTGCACAGACGACAACAACATGAAGATACGTCTGGCCAATAGCTAGTGAAAAATACCATCTAATATACAGAGACAAGGTGGGTGAGGTAATATATTTCATTGGACCAACTTGATCCGATATTACCTCACCCACCTTGTCTCTAATATCCTGGGACCGACACTTCTACAACACTGCATACATCGAACAAACAGTCACCCACTTCACAAATGCAATCTTTGTACACATGCTGGGGGAGGGAACAGAGCAATGGTCCTAGCTATAGTCAGCCCTTAACTGTCATTGAGTGCATCATGTGTCCAGCCATTCCTCAGAGCTCTGATAGTGCCACCCATCAGAGTAGCACCTGAACACCTCACAAAGAGTAAATAACAGAACTGGACAAAAAACATGATTTTATTCTGTGGGAAATCAACTTTTTTTTTCATTTTTATCAACATTTCCTGTGGAACATGTTGGCTTTTCAGCAAAATATCAAAAATAAAAATAATTTGGCCAACAGCTTTTTGGGTTTGAGGTATTTGGGCTTTTTTATTGTTTTGTTTTTAAATGAAATCTCAAACCTTTGCATGGAAAGCAGACGTGTTTTGCTAAATATGTTTTGTCAATAATCCAATTTTTCTGTTGAAAACCAATTTTGATGGAACACTTTCAGCTATCTCCAGTAAATAACCCAAAATAATAGGCTAATGGTCTAATTTTCTCCTTACTTCTACTGAAACAAACAGGGTATATATCTATATATCTTCCAGTTCACTTCCTCCTCTCTCTCTCTTTCCTCCTCCTCCTGCTGTTCCTTTTCACTCTCCCTTGTTGCCTATTATGTGTGCCTATAATTAATTGTTCCTCTAATAGACATGGGGAGGGGGGAATAGAGCCTGTGGCAACATCCTTAATGTTACCCCACTAACAGCTCCCTCTTACGAGATACTGGATTTTCAAAGCACTGAGTCCACGTTAGAACCTTTTATTTAAACATATTGTGACTTATTTATCCCTATTCTATGTGTAGATTTCCTGTTGAGCTCTGTGAGAGTTCTGCAAGGAGAGAACAGGGCTTATTGCCTGGATGGAATGTTACTTTGGGATAACATTAGCTACAGATACCTTCCCCTGTTCATTATCACTCTGGCCTCAAACAACATCTTTGTTTTTCAAGGGTTCTTCTGCACATGCTACTTATTGCCAATCCTCAGTTTTCACAGTTGGTTGCTGGAGAGATGTATAGTTATGTCACAAACAGAAAACGATGAGTCTGACTCTTATCTCACACCAGTTTTACACCAATGGAACGCTGCTGACTTCAATATTTTTAAAAATTTGTCTCAGTTTTTCATGTTTTTCCTCAGTTATTTAACCCTTCCCTTCTCCCAGTGTTGATGAAAAGAGAAATTTCTGTTGTGTCAAAAAGGCATTTTTTATCAAAAATTATTATTGGTGATAGCTTTTTGACTAGCCCTGAAGACTATTATAACTGATGCCAAACAAATGCTGCATTGGCAGGTGTGTTAATGTGGCTAGGGAGGGGGGACTCTAAAAGGAAAGAACTGAACCAAGATAAATGGATTCCTTTGTGAACAAAAGCACCTCCTAATTGCTTTCTGTGATACCAGGGTGATAGATACATTAGCAAAGTCTAGACCGGATAAAGTTGGAACCTTCAGAAAGGAGACTGGAAACTGAGATATTACCAGGACCACAGGGAACACACTGTTAGAGAAGGAAATTCAGCAATCAGAACTCTGCCAAGATCAAAATTCTTGGGTGTCTTATATTACCTGAATCTATTTTCCAGCTTTACTTGACTTCACCTTTCCTTCAGCTGAGTTAAAATTTTGCATCTGAACTTGCTGATTTCTCCTCCCACTTTGTCCTGAAATTTTAATCTAGAAGCATTGAATTATAGACCTTGTGACAAAGTTCCTCCTCTACCTTGGTGGGTCCTGTGCTTATTGGCAGATTTGCTCACCTCAGTGATGTTCCCCACAGTCTCGGTCAACTTCTCCTGTGTCTGATCAGGAGTTGGGAGGTTTGGGGGGAACCCAGGCCCCCCTCTACTCTGGGTTCCAGCCTAGGGGCCTGTGGATTGCAGCTGTCTATAGTGCCTCCTGTAACAGCTGCATGACAGCTACAACTCCCTAGGCTACTTCCCCTTGGCCTCCTCCAAACACCTTCTTTATCCTCACCACAGGACCTTCCTCCTGGTGTCTGATAACACTTGTATTCCTTAGTCCTCCAGCAGCACACCCTCTCACACTCAGCTGCTTGTGCCTTTTGCTCCCAGCATCTCTCACACACTTCCTCTCCTCTGGCTCCCCCCTCCCTCACTGGAGTGAGCTCCTTTTTAAACCCAGGTGCCCTGATTAGCCTGCCTTGATTGGCTGCAGGTATTCTAATCAGCCTGTCTGCCTTAATTGGTTCTAGCAGGTTCCTGATTACTCTAGTGCAGCCCCTGCTCTTGTCACTCAGGGAACAGAAAACTACTCAGCCAGTGACCAGTATATTTGCCCTCTACCAGACTCCTGTACCCCACTGGCCTGGGTCTGTCACAGCCTCCTCATTCAACAGGAGGTTTGTAATAGTTGAATTCGTTTAACCTCAGTCAGTTTTGAATCAGGGTTGGTAATTTCCAGGGAACATAAGAACGGCCATAGTGGGTCAGACCAATGGTCCATCTAGCCAAGTATCCCTGTCTTCTGACAGTGGCCCATGCCAGGTGCCCCAGAGGGAATGAACAGAACAGGCAATCATAGTTCCTAACATTCTGTTTGCTTTTTTGACTGTGGCTTCACATTGAGCAGATGTTTTCAGAGAACCAGCCACAATGACTCCAAGATTTGTTTCTTGAGTGGTAACAAATAATTTAGACCCCACCATTTTGTATGTATTTTTGGGAGTGTGTTTTCCAATATGCATTGCTTTGCATTTATCAACATTGAATTTCATCTGTCATTTTGTTGCCCAGTCACCAGTTTCATGAGATCCCTTCACAGTCAGCTTTGGACTTAACTATCTCGAGTAATTTTGTATTGTCTGCCAACTTTGCCACCTCACAGTTTACCTCTTTTTCCAGATACTTTATAAATATGTTGAACAACATTGATCCCAGTACAGATTCTTGGGGGACTCCACTATTTACCTCTCTCTACTGTGAAAACTGACCATTTATTCTTACCTTTTGTGTTCTATCTTTTAATCAGTTATAATATAGGAAAAAACTAGAAAAGCTAGTTTAGGACAGGGCTCTAATAAATACGGTCTTAAACCCGTTTCAACCAGGAAACTGGGAAAAATAATTGCATCAATGTCCAGTAAGTTCAGCAAGTGTAGAACAAATTTTTTCAAACTTTGGATGCATCTAGACCAAAATGTATACAGACATTCTGATGTGCTGTATTATAATGACATATATTAGTATTATACTGCTAGCAAAAGTCAGGCTAGCTGTAACCCTAATAACGCAAAATTTATAAAAGCAAAAATTGGGTAAAGCAAATAAAAAAAAAATGTGAAAAGTTGTTATAACCTTATCTAAATAAAATAAAATATAAACTAAAATCAAAATAAGTAAAAAAAATAAATTATCAAAATAATCTATGTATAAACAAATGCAGCTATTGCTTATTATTGTATATAACAAAAGGTATAAATGCTTGCTATAATTATTTATCTTAAAAAAAACTTGCCATAAAAAATACAACCCTGTGTCCTAGTGCACTCCTTCCCTCTATACAATTATATATATAAAAAATAAAGTATCTAACTCTGCTGCACCCAACCAAAAAATAAAAACTACGTTTTTCTCCAACAATACCGACTGCTTTTGCTTTTCATTTGTACAACCTTAAATTGATCTACCAGTCTACTCATAGGTGCCGATTCTGTGAGTGCTCTGGGGCTGGAGCATCCACAGGGAAAAAATGGTGGGTGCTGAGTACCCACCAGCAGAGCCCCCTTATTAGTCCCCCTTTCCACCACCAGAGCCTCCTGCCCACCAGTGGGCCCCACCCATCAGTGCCTCCCCCTCCCTCCCCATGCTTCCTGCCCACCATGATCAGCTGTTTCATGGCAGGATGCTCTGGGAGGGAGGACATGACATGCTTGGGGGAGGGGGGAAATGGGGCAGGGGTGGGGTGGAGGCGGGAAGAGGCAGGGTGGGGATGGGGACTTTGGGGAAGGGTTGGAGTGGACATTGGAAAGTTGGCACCTATAAATCCACTGTTATATGTAACCACAATTTGAATATGTAACTAACATGAAGTGTAATGTGTTGTGCATTAATGAAACAGAAAAGGTCTTAAACTTGGACTAACTAATTTTGCCTGTGGTGGTAAGAACCATGATTTTGCCTGATTAAAACCCACCTCTGGTAAATACCATGCCATCCCTGATTTGATTTCATGTCAGCAAAAAGGCTCACCAGGTCTCTCTGAATCAGGTTTCTTCCCCCTCCTCTCCTTCTCTTCCTTCAAAGGCCCCTCTGATAATACCAAGAGCCCCTGGGCAATATTACCCATTTATTTCACTGTCTGAAACTAATTTAAGCAAATGCACTGAGAATGACAAAGCTAAACAGCTTGAAAAATAGGTTTCCAGCCCTTGAGGCAAAAATTGAAATATTTTTTTCCCAAACATCCTGAATAAAACTGCTGCTGAGCTGACAGCTAATTTTGAAATGACTGCATCCCCTTGTTTTAATGTCTAACCAGGTTTAAAGTGTAGGCCTCATGTTTCAGATGCAACAAAACAACTTGGACAAGAGGTAATTGTACAGGAATTTCTCATCCATGTCAAGTTCCACCAGCCCAGGAAGATGAAACCACGTAGTAAAATTCTCCCATTGTTTACAGCAAATTCATTTTTAAGGGTCATTTTATTCTTGCATTCGGACTGTACTGCAAAATGCTTTAGCCAGTTCAGAGAATTAGAATGCAGTGGAAGTCCTGACCCGTGGTGGTCTCATGGTATTATCATTGACTCCAGCATCTTGGCAAAATTCTAGTTTTCCATCTAACCCTCCTTCCCCTTTGGTTTGAGTTCTTAACTTCCTTCTCTAAACTGTGACATCATTTTACTCTCTGTACTGGGACTAAAGATCTGTGTTTCAGTCAGGAATGAAGTTATTCCTGCATACAGTTTCCATGGCAG
The DNA here is from genome assembly GCF_007399415.2 of Gopherus evgoodei. Lineage (NCBI taxonomy): Eukaryota > Metazoa > Chordata > Testudines > Testudinidae > Gopherus > Gopherus evgoodei. The sequence continues at coordinate 12,021,419 of NC_044331.1, forward strand.
TTTTACACAGCTCTGTTACTTCTCAGAATGGGAGGCATTGTTGAGTGTTAGATTTTTCATAACAGTGGGTCACACAAAACAAGAAATGACCTGAATTTTCACCCAAAATTTGACTTAAACTTTTCTTGAGGGGTTGAAAAAGCATGTTGATTTGTTTTATTAAATTAGCATTGAGCTATTCTGTCTCCACATTTCTTGGTTCCTGTGACTACTCAGGGAAATTTGCACTGGAATGGATACGGGGGTCTTGTGGAAATCTGATTTCATCCTCCAACTAACAAAAATTTCAGTCATCCAAACAGGAGAATAAGGAATACCATGTGACTTAGGTGGAGACCAATTACACCTCACACATCACAAAAGGGCAAATAGCCTAAGGAACAGTTAAAGAAATATTTCACAAACAACCCACGTGCTGAAACATGCTTGTGCAAAATGTCTGAAATAATTTCAAAGAACAAACACACTTGTAAAAAAAATCAAAGTCTGTTTGTAGAAAATTAACAAGGGTTTACTTCATCAAATATTTACAATGAATAATTCACCCAGTTTTACTTCTCATTGCCATTCTCTGAATATCTGATGATGCCAGCTGCCTCTCTGGCTGTTTATTGTTATTTGCTTTTAATTAAAAGAGGCTTTAAAATGTTCAGGTGTTTACTGTTCTTCATCATACAATCAGAGAGCAAATCTCAGCGAAAAAGCAATCTCAATCTATGGAGATAAAGGAAACTATTTAAAAAATACTTTGAAAAAGCATTTATTAACATATTTGTGTAATATGGATTAGTATAAAACACGTGTATGTATAGAGATATACACACACATATGAGTGGATGCTATATGTAATTTTCTGGCATTCCTATCTAAAGTAATCATTAAATCATCACAGATGTATGTGAAATTAATCTAGAGCAGAGAAGTGGCAGGTGAAATTGGCTGGCTTTCATTTCTGCTAATACCAGGGCAATGTCTTTCCCCTCCCCTCGGGGGGCACTCTGTCTAGAGGAATTCAGGATTATATGCTTCATGCTAATTTATGTCACTCTTTCTGAATATTAGGCCAATAAAGTCTGTAACATGTGGATGGTTTCAGGTGTGAGTGACTGGCAGCTCACCCAGAACTCAGCTGGAAACATGGCAGTCGTTTCTCTATAGGCCTTTTCCGGCCTGTCATTCTAATAGAGTTTGTTCAGTTTAGTTGCATTTTAAAATTGCCCAGATGCAAAGTGAGGGGAGGCCCCTCACTGAGTGGACTGTGTTAGAATGTTGCAGCAACAGGGTTGATTAAAACTGACAGGCGATTCGGTACAGGCAGACGGTAATTGTTAGAGATGGGCCTGAGCCTTCAAACTGTGGAACTGCTTGAATCAGAACCAGGACCCAAATCTTGCAAATGCTCCCTTGTGTTATATTGGTCAGAAGCATAAAAGAAAAAAGAAAACCCCCACTCTGAGTAGGATCTGGATTCAGATTCAAATTTAGTGGCTTGGCACCTTCTCTTGTTAGCAATGAGATTTGAAGGCTTGTTGTTTTGTTTTCATTCCACTGCGGAAAATGCAGGTCATGCCCAACTTCACACCTGATCCCTTTGGCCTCCATTTATATTACCATTTACTGAAGGTCACCACATAAAGATCATGTTATATCACTCCTGCAGGGCCAAGTTTCTTAAAGTGAAGGAGTGAGAGGGAAAAACACTGCAATCTTCATATATCCAGATGGTTGACAAGGACAACATCAGATGAGAAAGATGCCCAGGGATCTGAGCTGCAGGTAATTTATGTTGCTTCCCCAAGAAGCCACTTGCTGCAGGCTGCTAGAAACAAACTTTGGGAATTTAAACAAACAAAAATATTCCAAAGCACTATTTCATCTGCAAACATGTCACTCATCCCAGATCTGAACACCTTTCAGTATCACAAGGCCCAGCAAACTGGAATACCTCACACTACAATAGGAAATCAATGTCTGGTTTTATTATTCAGCTTCCAAATGAAACCCCCACCCCTTGTCCTTCAGGCAGCTGCCTTTTGCTTCATCAGAGGAGTTCAAGAGAGGGCTGGAGTGAAGGGAAAAAAATAATAATCGATGCTCATTTCACAGTGGGCAAATGTAGGTTAATGAGAGATTTATGACAGCACTCATGTCGGTTCCCTCCTGCACTTTAACTTACAGCACATGAAGGAGATGCTGTTTATGGCCCTCACAGGTCAGATCTGCAATGTAAAATTCTTTATGATGCTCTTTTCAAAAACTTCAGTTCAGTCTCTGTGCCAGATTAGAAGAAAGCAGGAAATCAAATGTTAAAAGGCTGTAAGGCTCATGACAGCAATGTCTTGGCCCAAAGAAATCTGGCATGTCTGGACTCCCCATCTTGAGAAGGTTCCCCCCTCCCCCTTTTTTCTTTTCTTTTCCTCAACATCCCACCACTTCCTGGATGGTTGAGTCATTGTGGGCTGTACTTTTATCAACAATGAAACACAGAGGCACCTTTGACAGCTGCAGAACTGAATACTTGCTTGGAATTTGTTTCTGTAGGGGCTGGTTGTTTTCTTTCAAACAGCTCTTGCATGTACACACACAAAGGAACCTTGGCTCACTGCAGTAAGGAAGTGACACAGGTACGTGCTTGTTGGGGATGTCATCATGGAAGACTGTTGCTTTGTCACACCTTAGACCAAGGAGATGATACTGTATGGGATGGCTGAATGCCTATTGCTTTATGTTCCTTTCTGTAGTCCTGATGGGCCACTCCTGAGTGCCAAAGAGTCTGCAGAACAAGAGCAGCATTAAGAATAGCAATTGTGCTTTGGGATCCTTGGATGGAAGTCCACAGATGGGACAACTGAGGCACAGCGGGGTGGAATGATCTAGGCCAAAGTCACACAGCCAAGGCCAAGCACAGAATCCAGCTCCCACTGACTGACACGCCAATGCTATAGCAATGACCCGTCCTTTGGGAAACTGCTTGATTGATAGGGTGAAATGTGAAGCCCCAGTTCTGACCAAGTAGATTCAGGAGCTGGCAGCATTACATCGTTCTGTCAAATGACGCATAAACCAGTCTGCATAAGATGAGAATTGAACCGAGATTTTGTCTGCCATGATATATTTTGAGCCTGGACAGAACCATTTGGATGGCTTGAGGGTCTGGTTAACTTTCCTTATCACCCCTCACCTCCACTGTTTTTCATTTTCATGCTGCCTCTGCACTTCCTCGTTCTAGCTAATCCTGAAAATGATGAACTAGAGCAAGAAAGCCTTTCCTTCTGGTATTTCCTGCCTGTCAAGAAGCAGGAAGCACCAGAAATCTTGTGAGAAAACCATTTCTCATGAGACTTCTAGGTTCATTTTCTAGGCTCTAGCCAGATGGTTTGGATCATTTGGACAGAGTTCAGGTTAATATCTGAATTCAGGGAATTTAGCTGGACTTACAAATCTTTTGAGGTTTAGGACATCACTCCTGGGCTTTCCCCACAGTTTATTAGATTTTCTTTCATTGTATCTCTCACGCATTCTTCAGCTCAATCAGTTTCAGGACTATGAACCAGTTTGTGTCATCTGATAGATGCAATCTACCCCCAGTGAGGGTGGTGCATGGTATCTAGAAGTGATTAGGTAGCAAAGGAAAGATATTTGTAAGTGAAATAACTTAGTTTGGGTTGCTATGATTAATGGGGGTTATGCTATTTGAGAGTAGAGCTGGTTGGAACATTTTATTGAAACAGTTTTCTATTGAAAAAAGTTGTTTATATGAAACTGAGTATTTTTGTAAAATCATATAAATGTCGATGAAACTTCATTTACAAAAAATTGGAAAAAAGTTTTGAAAATGTCAAAACATCTTGTTTCAACATTTTTGACACAAGATTGATGAGAGCCATGTATCTAACCCCCTAGTCAGCTTTGAAAAATCTCAGTCATTATGTTTTGCACTGAGTTGGTTGAAATGTATTTCACTTCTCTCTCTCTCAGGCCTGGTCTACATTGCGGGGGGCGGGAAGGGAGAAGGGAAGGATTGATCTTAGTTACGCAACTTCAGCTACATGAATAACGTAGCTGAAGTCGATGTACTTATATCTACCCACTGTGGTGTCTTCACTGCAATAAGTCAATGGCTGACACTCTCCCGTCAGTTCCACCTGTGCCTCTCACCCTGGTGGAGTACTGGAGTCGACGGGAGAGTGCTTGGTGGTCAATTTATCGCGACTAGACTAGATGAAATAAATCGACCCCCGCTGGATCGATCGCTGCCTGTCAATCCAGCTGTTAATTTACACAAGCACTCAAACAGTTTGCATTTCAAAAGCAAAGGAAGACTGAGGCCCTGATCTACACTACTGCATTAGGTCAACGCAAGGCAGTCTACACTTAAATTTTGCTCCAGCCAATGTGACTGTCCTGCTATGCTCACTTAATAACTCCACCTCCACGAGCAGCATAGAGTCCAGGTCGATGTAGTTTGGGTGATGCAGAGTCAGTGGAGACACTGAATTGCTTATGTTGACTGTTACTGGCTTTCAGAAGCCATCTCTCAATGCCTCACATTGACAGCACAATCGACACAAATGCCACTGGTGAGGACGCGCATCACTAACATAAGGAGCAAGGCGAAAACACGCACAAATGATGTAATTACTGTGGCCGCTGTATGCCAGTGTAAATTAGGTTAATTCATGGCCTCAAATTTTGTTGCAGGGGTCAATAACAATAAAACAGAAGTGAACTGCCAGTATACTTCCTGAAATAAAAACAAAGCTCTAGAAAACAAACTACCTCAGCCATCGCTCAACGTTCCAACTCCTTGATTAAGCAGAATTTCTTAGAACACACTTTTAAGACCCTTTTCATTTTACTCATCTCATGTGTCCATATGTAGGCCAACCTTTCTTTGCTGCCACATATCATTAACGAAGGAGACATAAGTCAGGTGTATCCTGCAATATCCTCTCTGCTGCTCTCATTAAAAGTAGCTCTCCTTCCTTATCTGTTTGACTTGAAACAAAGCATACACTAGTCAGGTGTTCATTATCCTGATGATGTTCAAATGACAACTAGTTTATTCTCCTGTCTGCATCTCCAGGAACTGCATTAATAATGATGCTTGTCTGCAGCAGAGATGCTTTGTAGAAACTGAGCGTCTGTCATGTGGGCACTTAATTACATCTTCTTAAAAGGAGATAATTAGGATTGCATGTAAAAGATTGCTCCAGGGTTAAAAATGTATTTCAGAATTAGTTTTCCAGTTGGGTAAGACTTTTAATTTTAGTTTCAGTAACCAAACTGGAGGAAACTGTATTGATCTGAAAGACCTGATAAGACAGATGTTTAAAAGGAGGGATGCTGTCTATTTGAACGGTCTCTCAAGCACTAGCCAGCATGATATTCAGTGGTAAAAAAGAAAAACATAACATGGATGATGATGATATGCACAGCAATGAGGGAACCTATTGCTCTGTGTGTGTATATATATATATGTGCGCATATCAGGATCATCAGTTAATCACATATATGCTGCATGGAAAATAAAATTCTTGACCTTTGGCTCCAAAACCACAAGTCTCTAACTCAAGATGCTAAGGAGAAGTTCTGATCATTTACCCACTAGATACTAATATAGGGCTACATTGTAAAGCAGGATTGTGAAGTAATGCACACACCAACACAAACAACTATATGTGCATACAATCCTCAGCTTGCATATGCATGTAGTGAGATATCTGTATCTGATAAAAGGGTGGGCATACTGTTGCATGCACACATTTTTGGCGATTCGGCCTGTAGACAGGTGGCTGCTCCCTCATGACCAGGAGTGGCTCTGTGATGCCCTGCCTCACATTCCCCTCCTGCTCAGGGCCTACTAAGAACTCAACACAGTCCAAAAGGTAACTAAAAACACTCCTTCTGGGGTCCAATATATGTATTCCTTCCACACATTGGCCTTCCAGGCCCCAACCCCAGTTCAGTGTCACTCTTCCTGAATCAGGAACACCCAGCCTGCCTTTCCAGAACTGGGAGCAGGTCCCTGCAGTCTTGCTTTTTGGGAATCAGGAGTCCTCAGCCCTCTTTCCTGGAGCAGGTCACCACTCATTAAACTGCATCTGCTTCCTCAATCAGCTATAGCTGCCCAGACTTCTGTCCTGTCTGGAACTCGCAGTCCTTGTAGATGGGATAGTAAGCTCTCACTTGAGCTCTTTTCCCCAGGGACTCCCTCAACGGTCTGTTCTTTCCTCTTCTATCATCCCCAGGCCTGAATTAATCACATAATCAAAATGATGTTCCCAACTGGAGAGGTGAATTGATCTTCTCACAGATGGAGCTCATGTCCCTTTTCCTTTTAAAGTGTCCAGCCACCCAGCCTTTAAAGATGACAGGTTGGGAATATTCTGTTCAGCAGAGGCACAGACTGTTTTAGGGTGATCATATAGCAAGTGTGAAAAATTGCTTAATGGGCAGCAGGTTTTAAACAAATAAAAGGAAGTTCTTCTTCACACAGCACACAGTCAACTTGTGGAACTCCTTACCTGAGGAAGTTATGAAGGCTAGAACTATAACAGAGTTTAAAAGAGAACTGGATAAATTCATGGAGGTTTAGTCCATTAATGGCTATTAGCCAGGATGGGTAAGAAATGGTGTCCCTAGACTCTGTTTGTCAGAGGGTGGTGATGGATGGCAGGAGAGAAATCATTTGATCATTACCTGTTAGGTTCATTAGCCACTGTCAGTAGACAGGATACTGACCTGGATGGACCTTTGGTCTGATGCAGTACAGCCATTCTTATGTTCTTATGTTCTTATTGGGACAGGAGGTAGGGCAGTGTTTCCCAAACTTGGGACCCCAGGAAAAGCCCCTGTTGGGCCGGGCCAGTTTGTTTACCTGCCCCATGGGCAGGTAAGGCTGATCGTGGGTCCCACTGGCCACAGTTTGCTGCTCCAGGCCAATGGGAGCTGCAGGAAGAGGCGGCCAGTATGTCCCTTCACCCTCGTCGCTTCCCGCACCTCCCATTGGCTTGGAGCAGTGAACTGCGGCCAGTGGGAGCCGCAATTGACCGAACCTGTGGACGTGGCAGGTAAACAAATGGTCCCGGTCCTCCAGGGGCTTTCCCTATACAAGCGGCGTCCCAAGTTTGGGAAACACTGGGGTAGGGAATAATAGGCGCCTATATAAGAAAAAGCCCCAAATATTAGGACTCTCCCTATAAAATCAGGACATCTGGTTACCCTAGAATGTTCCCACACACAAGCCAGCACAGCTTCTATATGAAGAGTCATTTGAAGCAGGTAGGGAAAATTATCTTTGTAATTTTTGAACTGTTGTATGTTTGTTAGAAGCTGGACTTTCTAAAACAGCTGTTTGCCTCCTTCTCAGGATCATTTATCCTTGCAGTTCTCTGGGTCTTTCTCTGCTGATGTTTTCCAGCTCACCTCTGACATATTTAGTTTTCACATCAGCTACAACATAATTATTTTTTAGCTGACCAATTCCTCTCTAAAAGCAAATCACTTTTATAGCCTTTTGGAAATTAACCCAAAGGGGTGGCTGCAGCAAATGTGTGAACGTATCTGGAGAAATACTTCTCTGGAATATAAAACATAATAATATATGCAGATTTTCTAAAAGACTGAAAAACCTCTATTCCCCAAAACAGGCTATTTTGTCCTCTAAAAACAGAAAAATAATATAAGCAGCACAATATCTATCCAAGCCAATTTCAGTATTTGGAAATCAGAAAATGTTGGAAATTAGAGAAAGGAAATGAAAAAAGAAAACCCTGTGTGTTCTTCCAGTCTAAAAATTTCCAGAGCATCTGTCAGCATAATATTTAACACAGGTATGATAGGCTAGATTAGAGTTTTTCAAATTATTTGTTGCAAATAATATTCATTTCAATTTTTGCTCTGTTCCCCTTATGGAACCCATTTATGGACCAGTCCTGTTTTCTTGTTAAAATATTCATTATTTGAACATATTCACTGAACAGTTTGAACAAACAATAGCCACCCTATTGGTGTGTTTGTGAACTGCTCACTTTATATTTTTGTTAGTCAATATTTGCAGTGTTTATTGGTTATCTAAATCACATGATACTGTTTCTGCTCCTTGATTGAATGACTGAAACTCTTAAAAGTAGAGAATGACAAACAGTAAATCACAAATAATGCACTTTCTGGAGCAAACTTGTGGTTGAATAAAAATTGGTAAAAATCATAAAATGTATTAGATTTGTGACCACTTCCATGAATTTCTGGAGATTAGGCAAGTGCTCATGAGTAATGAATTATATGACCTTAGAAATCATCGCCCACCAAACTTTGCAGTCTATTCTATGAAAGCATTCATGAATTAGTTTCTTAAATTCTCTACCTGCTCTAGCTAACAGAATAATAAAGAGAGCGCTTGGGCTGGATGAACCAGTTTGGAAAAACAAAGACAAAGAACAGATAAAACTTTACCCAGATCTTGAATCAAAGACTTCCTTTGGTAACATACAGGTACCTCTTAAAAAAACCCACACAAACCTAATTTTCAATTTTGCTAGCGAATTTCCTAACCCCCAACCCAAGCCCCTCCAAATTTTGAGGGAGATCTAGAGCCAAAATGTATGCCTTTTCCACATCTGGAGAAAGGGCTAAATATAAAATCCGGATTAAAACACTCCTGAACTTTGGCAAAGTTTGCATCTAGGTCTAGATCTAAAACTTTGTCTTTTCAGGCTCACCTCCAGTTTTCGCCTGTCTCTCCGTTTCTGTTTCTTGGCAGAATCAAAAGTGGAAGTGCCAGCAGTATGACAGTTAAAGTTTGTTTTCAGAGCTTTGCTAATTCAGGTGAAATTGGGAGGAGTGAGAAATCTCAGCCTGAAGCCTATTTTCATGAAATTTCCATTCCAGCTTTGCAGGCTTTGGAAGAGGTTCAGATAATTACTCCAGTTTTCAGGTGCTTAGCAAACAGAACTAAACCTTTGATAATAGTTCCAACTTCCACCAGCCCAAGACCTTGTCTTATTCTGTGCAAACTCATCCAAATCTCACGGAAATCAGTGGAAGTTTTGCCAGAGCAAGGACTGAGCAGAAACTGAGTAAGGACTTGAGAATTTGGTTCAGACCTGATTTTAAACCTTTTGCATGTTCATATTGGCCATGATGCAAAGCCCACTGAAGTCAATGGGAAGACTCTCTAACACAGTGGTTCTCAACCAGGGGCCCAGGGCTCTCTGGGATGGCCATGAGCAGTTTCAGGGGGGGTGCCAAAATAAACCAGAGAGCAGGCCAGCATTAGACTCCCTGGGGCTCAGGGCAGAAAGCCCAAGCCCAAGTTGCGTGGGCTGAAGCCAAAGCCCGAACAACTTAGCTTTGTAGGGCTTCCTTGAGTAGCCCTGCTTGCTACCCCCTAATGCCAGACCTGGTTTTAATCTGGGCCATAGAGGTTTTTATAGCATATTGGGGGAGCCTCAGAAAGAAAAAGGTGGAGACCCCTATTCTAACTAATGGGCTCTTGCTCAGGCCTATTCTACCCGGGATGGGAAAAGAAGCTGTCCCAGGGAAGTTGAATATTGCAAGAATTAAAGTGCGCATAGGTTTGGGAGAGAGATTTTTAATTTTTTTCTTGTCCTTTTATTCATTTCAAACATTAACTAAAGAATTCACTAGTTGATTATAAGCAAACTTTCCACAAGACTTTTATATGCATGAACCCAAATATTGTATCTAGTCAGATTCCTGCCACATTGTTAATATGCATTCTGTTTACAACTCCTCAGTTTGATGGAAGACATTGCTTGCTGTGTCAGTAATATAGAAGAGCTGGCCAGCACCCATGAAATAAATGCAGGTTAATGTAAATTCCTTCAGAGCTGTGCCTACAAAATGTTTATTCAAGCACTCAAGATAGTGTGTATGGACGCAGAGCAGGTCGTGAACAAGTCACTTACAGCGCTTCTTAGCAGAGGTTCCAATTAAATCATTTTAATGATAACATAAGCTGTGGTGGAGTAGAACCCATTGTAGAAAATGCAGAGCATACCTTACTCTTATGCTTAATGTACCATTTCCTAACCATAAAGCTTGATTTGGCATTTATTTGTCCTTAAGATGAGATGATAAACTGAGGACCATTCTGTCCATCTCTGCTGGCTACCCCCAGCTGAAAGTTAAAGATCCCATGGCATATTTTGATTAGGCAGAATCCCTAACAAGGTCTCTCTTGTTTTAAAAGGTTCTAAAGTCTGAGGCTGTGTGTAAACTATTATAGGGCCTATGATGACGGCCACAGTTGCCTGCACTACCAGTTTATCTAAGCCATTGATTTTAAAGTGCCCTAATACTACAAAGCACGGGATGAAATCAAATTCTATTCGCTCACAACTGGTTTTTATTTTGGGACTTTAGAACTCTACAAACTTTTTCTCTCTCTTATAAACCTAAGGGGACACTGAGAATGAAAGATTGCTTTCCTCTCTTTAACAATACCAGACTTTAACAGATAGGCACTGGAAAAATAATGCCATATCCAATGACAGCGTACAGTCCAGCTTTAAACTTTTGAGAGTCAGGAGCACTTAAAGTACAGCATTATGACTTTTTCTTTGTTTATTTGTACTGAGGTAGCACACAGAGGAGTCAGTCAAGGATCAGGCCCCCATTGTTCTAGACACTATACACACGTATAATAAAATACAGTCTCCGCCTCAAAGAGCTTACAATCTATAAAACAAGAGAAAACCAGTGGGTACAAGAAAACAGATATAGGAGGCACAAGGTAGCAGGGAGACAGTTATTATTAGTGTAACTGGCAGCAATCAAAGCACGCCAACTGCCTAACCATCGTCAAGTGTTTTGTAGAGATCAATGCTCAGGTGAAGAGATTTCAGAAGATATTTAAAGGAGCATAATATAATGGCCTTGCAGATAGCTCCTCACATGCATGAGGGAGAAAGTAGGGTAGATGCTCTTTTAACTTTGTCTATACACCCAAATAAATAAATAAGTGAATCAACAAGTAATAATAATAATAATGCATAAGAGATCATTATTTTTCATTACATTTTGAGTTTGTTTCAGCATGGTACAGGTACAAAGTTAGCATCTATCAGTGAAAGGTGCTGTAAACAAACAGTGATGAGCTGGACATAGAATGAAGGGGAAGTGGTCTAGCAGTAGGGATAGCATTGCTGTGGAGGGGAAAAACATTTATTTGGTACCCAAAGGATCCCAAAGGGCTGTCTCTGTGCCAGATCTCACTTCAGCTCACCTGCAAGCTGAGCTGGACATTGGACAGACCTGTGAAATGCATAACTGTATCTTCAAGTTTTGGGTAACCCAGTTTCCATAGGACATTGTTGGTCTTTGAAACAGACACATAGCAGGCATATGGGTTCTTCTGAGCTGGTTTCAATCATCAATTTTTTTCTGTTATTCTCACTCTCCTCCTTTTGTTCTGGTGTTCACATTTCCCTCTGACTTTAATTCAAGTTGTCTCGTCTAAAGCTGATGACTGAGCTTGGCAGACTTGTCCTGCTTTAAAAATAAAAAAAAGAGGTATCTCGACAGGCAGATTTCCATGACAATCCATCTGTAAACCTGGAGTCTGGCAATCCATGCAACTCCTGCACCCCCTTAAACTTCCACGTTAACCAGCATGAGGGTGTATAACAGATGTCACAAGAGAACAGCCCAATTGGCCTGTAGGTAGCATAACCGTATAGAAGGAACGACAATTTTAAAGGCCTAGGTCACTGTGCTCCTTAAGTTTCCTTGTATTATCGCTCTAAATCTGGCCATGCGCATCATGACTGATCTAAAATATTCCATTTTTATTAGTTCCAGGCCACTAAATATGATTGCTACAGCTGCACAATGTAGCAGTGCCAAATCAAAGTCTGAAACTGATGAACTAATACAGCACATCTTAAAGACCTGTTGAAGGAGGAAAATTGGGCTATTCCAGTCTTGGAAATTCCTCTTGGAAAGTCTGGACCACACAGTCCCACCCCAAAATAGTACCTGATCTTTCAGTCCCATTAAAAATAGAAGTTCGGGATGTTCTGCAACTCATCCCCCAAGCTAAGTAGCAGCGTTCAGGGGTCATCTCTGGCTTCATAACTGTTTTGCAGCTTTAAAGATACTCATCTACAGAGACATTACAGGTAACTGTCTTTGCAGTCTGAAGAATGTCAGGATTTACTGCAGTCCTCCTCCCCAGCATATCATATGGTTTCAGTGTCCGACCGAGTAACCGTGAAGCTCTGGAAAACTCGCACATAAATGAAGGTTGGGTGACAGTCCCGTTTACCCCAAGGTGTCATGCTAGTTTTTCTCCTCTCATCATTCTTTTAGGCATGACATATTTCTGTGATAAGGGCCTTCCCTTGCTAGAATGTAACAGTGTGATTTCTCTTTCTCCATCAGAGAACTGTAAATAAGAGAATTAGCTAAATGTTCACAGCTTGCATGCATTGTATGCCTTTTTCTGAAGTCACCCCTTCTCTGAGCATGGCTTGGCAACTCTGGTCAAAATATAAGACACTTGGGAGAGAAACTATCATTATTTCTAGCTAGCTCGCATCATTTGGTGCATAGGCTTTTCTTTTTTCCTCTTGTATCTGCCGTGCCTGTATGCTTTGCTCTCCTGAGATCATGACTGAAGGACTCACAAGGACTAGGAGGTTAAACCTAAACCATTACAAACTGTGGCTTATATAAACTTCACCATATGTCCTTTTGGAATGCCACCTATATTTCAAATCGAAGGCTTGTGTGCAACTGCTCATACTTTCATGTCTTCGGTCCAAAAATGGTGGACTTGGTAAGGTTGTTTCTCTGCTCTGTCATCCATACAAGGCTACTATAACTAGTCTCTCTACCGCATCAAAGCCAATCATAACACCGCTTGTTTGCAACAGCCTACGTAGGGCACCTTGAAGAATTGGCTGCTAAAAAAGGCTGTCATAAGGAGGGTGTGGTCTATTTACGAAGGTGCAATCAGTTAAATGTATAAATCACAGGTCTGAAATGTTATTGCAGAATCAAATTAGCTTTCTTTTTCTTAAGGGGCAAGAAATGTTGGGTAGCTGGAAGGAGCCTGTTGTCTGTTTCTGCCTTGCCTTGTCAGGATTAGTAGTACCTGCCCGGGATCTGCAGTGTTGACCAGGGCTGTCAATTAAACTAAACACATGTAAACGTGGCTGCCAGCCAAAAACACAAAACCTGCCAAAAACTAAACACAGAAGATCTGCCTAGTTTCAAAACAATCGTGCCACCGCCATGAGAACTGTGTGCTTACAGTTCTGCTGTAATCCATGAAGAGAGTGTGCAAATTTCTAGGCAATAGACCAGAGCACTAAAGCCTAGTCAACCAGCTATCAGGTGCTTTTACTCTAATTTTGAGAAACTGCAACTTTTTTGAATAACGTTTATTGAAATGATTCCTCACCTGTACAGGCCACACACGTGCCTGTGAAGCTATGAAAGATCAAAAAACGTCCTATTCAGATAAGGCCCAAGGAACTTGTTAACAGACCCAGGACATTTGTTTGGCTTGAGGAAGTGGCTTTGGTTTGTGATGATCCACCAGGGGAGCTAAAGAGTTAATGAAGTCAGCATAATTAATCAATTAATTAAGGGGAGTTTGTTGTGGGTGCGGCTTTCTCTATCCTGTGGAACTCAGTTTGAACTGGAAAAAAAAAGTGTTAGCCTTTCTTGACCATAAATGGTATTTCTGATTCACTTAACTTTGGGGGACCCTTACTTGTGAAAGGCACAAGGTTTTATCCTGTGCATTCCTTTGGAGACCGTTGCAATAAATGTTTATAATTCCAGATGAGAGAGGAAGATTGCTCTTGTTGTATGTTATTTTTCTCCATTTAAGGTGTGGGCCTGCCACCTTCATTTGGAGTCTCTTCCTCTATGTCCTGGCTGCTGCAATTTCTAGCTATGAGAACTAGAGGGAGAGACAATAGACTGTAGAGGGCTTGCTTAAAATCTCTTGGCTTCTATAGAACAGGAAACATCCCTCCGACTGGTACGCTGATATCGACTATAAAAGAAAGACAGCTTTCAGATAGCAGATCATCAATCTATTAATGACACCCATGGAGCGTAGTCACCTTGAAATGATGTTTCGAGTCTAAAAGGAGAAGAAGAGGTTTGGTTCACTGAAGCTGGAAGCAAATCAACCTCTACACAATTGTCCTGGAAGTTTCAGTTCCACAAACTTAAAGTTCTAAGGGGAACATCTCAAGGGTATCTTGCTTGTGGGAGTCATGAAGGAAATGGAGATGACTGAGGTTCTCAGAGTAGAGCTGACCAAACAGCTTTGACCTGTCTTCATGAACCACCAAAGTTTAATTTCAGTGGGTTTGTATTTGGATGCAAATTGCCCCCATTACTCTAATGAAATGTTCATCTGCTTAATAGTAATAAGGAATCTGCAAAAAGAAATCACAGGTGAATAACAATAGAAGGGTGAAGGACTATATAGGCAACATATAAATAGTATTTAAATAGCATGGCACAGGCAGCTATGTGCTGTAGTTGAGATGCAGTCTGACTCTTATGTCCCTGATTTACAAAGGCTAGAAAGTCCTATATTGTCTTCTTCTGGTCTGTAAATCATCCTTCAAATCTACAGCTCGAGAGGAAATATGCCTTTAATTTTCTTTTTAAAATGGAAACCAAACAATGATGCTCACACACATTCTTCTCTGTTAAACTAAAGTTGGTAAAGCCTATGACAGGCAAGGTTTTCTTCTACCAGAGATATCCATTTGCCTTTCCAATTAAGTTTAGATTCTGTCCAGAAATATGCCAGTGCTTTGCTTAAGCAAGAATCATATACTCTGGCTTTCATCATTGTCCTCTGAAATCTGGACTGAGAGAAGTCATCAATACAGTGGAAAGAATAGATCCAGAGGAAGAAATATCAAAATATTAACAATATGAATATTAATAATAAAACATCTTACATTCATCCAATGCCTTTCTCCCTGAAGGACCTTAAAGCACTCTACAAACTAGGTTGTATATATACTGGAACTGCTTCACCCCCCATGAAATGCAGCCATCTCTGCGGTGGAAAGTGGCAATTGTTTAACAACAACATTACAAAACAGTGTAAGACAGGGAGTGAAGAATTAAAAACACATCCAATTAAAATTCGGCCAAGGCAGAGGACTTCCACCTCTTTACTCTGGCATTTCTGTGACAGAGGAAGTGATTCCAAGGTTTATACTTTCCTTATAAAGTCTGTAAAGTCCTTGGAGATCCCTTGGGAAGTAAATTACTAAATACCAGGGTGGACTTTCCTGGCTTAAAGTGGCTCAGCCCTCACAGAATATTTCATTCATTGGCTTGGTCTGAAAGTTTCTCTCCAGGTTGACAAGTCCTTAGCCTGGGCATCACAAAGAGGTTACACTTTGTTCTTCCCATCTTGCTGAATGGGAACAGTGGGGCAGTACCAGTAAGAAATAGGTTGAACACCCCTGGTGTAAGATATTTGTCCATACACGGTTATCTATATGACACCAATCACTCCCATATGTATTTTATGATATTATTGCTAGAAAGCTTGTGAGCACCCACTCAACACACAGCCTTTCTAATTCAATCACTAGCACCAAGGCAAACCAGAGCCTTCCTCTCAATGCAGAGTCACAGTCCTTGAAGTGAGGAATCACAGAAACAGTGAGCTGTGGTCTATACTGTTTCCCTGCCTCTCCCAAAGCAATTACAAAACTTGCATTTGATCTTTTTCACTCTCCTGCTGCACGGCCCACACCCCGACGGAGGATTTTTGAGTGATCACTTTGGAGTGTATCACGTACCTAGCCCTCATTCTCAGAACACCAATCAGCCAGTCATGTGTTTATCAATGAGCAGAACAGTAGGTCTGGCACTTCAGGAGTCGCCCACCTTTCCTCTGCAGCCGCCTCAAATGTTGTTTTGTTTTGTTTTACTTAGTTCTGAAATGTGTTTTCGATAAAAACATGGGGTTTGTGTTGACAAGAGGAATGTTGGAGCAGACCACTGGCATTTCATTGCAGCCACAAGTGCTACTTTCGAGGGGTCCCCGGGGGTCAATTCCACCCAGCAAGAATCCTGGTCGTCGTCTTCTGCAGCAGCCTTCAGCTAAGTGTATCCACCGAGCTACTGTCATCCGAGCAGTGAGATCTTAATTGTTTAAACAGTCCCCGTTGACTCAAATTTGCTATATTTACAAGCACAGTATTTAGAGCCTCTCTTCCCTGAGTCATCCCTTTCTGTCTTCTAATGTTACTCTGAAAGGGAATAATCGGGGTACTGGTGCTTCCTTGCTTTCTTTCTTGTAAATATCTCAGCAGGGTGTGTTGAAGACCTTGGCAAAAGCCCAGCCTGGGAGGATGGATGTGTAACATTGCCCATGGGATCACACCTTAGGAGTGCTTCAAGAGTGAGCTACTGCCACCTGGAGAGCTTGCCTGGGAGTTCAAAAGACATTCTTCCTGGAAACACAGTTTAAAAAAAATGAGGACCTCCAGGCTTGAAGCCCCCTCTGCCCTTTTATAGTAAGCAAGTGCTCATCTGAAAGGCTGAGAGTCCTTCCTCTTCGCACCCTGAAAATGCTTTGGGTTGGAAGCGCTGTCCCTGCTCAGACAGAGGGCAGCTCATGCTGTAACCGGTGAAAATGTGTGGAGAGGGCCACTCTGGTCTGCAAAAAGTTGCTCACCAGAACAACTGCGATAGCATCTGGAGGCTTCCATCAGCTCAGTTCACCTGCACACCCCCATACTGATAGGCTGTACTTAAAAGGCCAGCTCCACTGAAGTGCAGTGGCAAGACTCCCATTGACTTCAATGGCCTTTAGAGTGGCCTTGAGTCAATTGCCCAAGGTCATGCTTAGACTGAGTGGCCAAATCAGGAATAGTTCCCAAGAATCTTTTCTCCCAGTTCCCTGCTATAGCCACTAGCTATCTGGCTTGCTAAAGAACCTAGGTCCAGATAACCCCTCTTTCTGCTGAGAAACCCATGGGATAGGAACGTAAGAACGACCACTCTGGGTCAGACCAATGGTCCATCTAGTCCAGTGTCCTGTCTTCCAACAGTGGCCAATGTCAGGTGCTTCACAGAGAATGACCAGAACAGGCAGTCATTGACTGATCCATCCCCTGTTGTCCACTTCCAGCTTCTGGCACTAGTGGTTTAGGGTTGCATTCCTGACATCCTGACTAATAGTTGTTGATGAACCTGTCCTCCATGAACTTATCTAATTCTTTTTTGAACACAGTTATACTTTTGGCCTTCACAACATCCCCTGACAATGAGTTCCACAGGTTGACTGAGCATTATGTAAAGAAATACTTTCTTTTGTTTGTTTTAAACCTGCTGCCTATTAATTTCATTGGGTGACCCCTCATTTGTGTGGTATGGGAAGGGGTAAATGACCCTTGCTTATTCACTTTCTCCACACCATTCATGATTTTATAGACCTCTATTGCAGTATTTCTCAACTTGGGACCCCACTTGTGTAGGGAAAGCCCCTGGTGGGCCAGGCCAGTTTGTCTACCTGCTTACCAATGGGAGCTGCGGGAAGCGGCGTGGGTCGAGAGATGTACTGTCCGTCGCTTCCAGCAGCTCCCATTGGCCTGGAGCAGCAAACTGCGGCCAGTGGGAGCCACGATTGGCTGAACTTGTGGACGCGGCAGGTAAACAAACCAGCCCAGCCCACTGGGGGCTTTCTCTATACAAGCGGCGTCCCAAGTTTGGGAAACACTGCTCTATCATATCCTCGCTTACTATCCTCTTTTCCAAGCTGAAAAGTCCCAGTCTTTTAATATCTTCTTATATGAAAGCTGTTCTGTATCCTTCATAATTTTTGTTGCCCTTCTCTGTATCTTTTCCAAGTCTAACATATGTTTTTGAGCTGGGCTGACCAGAAGTGCATACAGTATTCAAAATGTGGGTATACCATGCATTTATATGGAGGCATTATGATATTTTCTGTCTTATTGTCTATCCCTTTCCTAGTGGTTCCTAACATTCTGTTAGTTTTATTGACTGTGGCTGCACATTGAGCAGATTTTTTCAGAGAACTATCCACAATGAATCCAAGATCTCTTTCCTGAGCGGTAACAGCTAATTTAGATCCCACCATTTTGTATGTATAGTTGGGATTATGTTTTCCAATGTACATTACTTTGCATTTATCAACAGTGAATTTCATCTGCCATTTTATTGCCCAATCACCCAGCTTTGTGAGATCCCTTTGTACCTCTTGGCAGTCAGCTTTGGACTTAACTATCTTGAATAAATTTTGTATTGTCTGCCAACTTTGCCACCTCATTGTTTAGCTCTTTTTCCAGATCACTTATGATGGATGGGGTCTAGACAGGCAGGAAAACTCAAGAGGTTCCCTTTGCTGAGCTTCATGTGAAACATCCAAAGTAGTGCAAGGGATTTGTTGCCCCCGGAGATCTCACAATTCCGTAGATCCTGAGGGGATAAGCATACCCCACCAGATCAATTCACTTACTCAGATCCACAGAGGCAGGAGACATTCACATGCATGGCCCTGTCTCCTATGGCTTCCCCCTAAAGCAGCAGCTATGCTGCCAGTAGTTGGATTTCCCTGCAGTTTCACAGTATCAGTCATAGAAGGAATTCAGGGAATGTTAATGCTGAGATAACCATGGGGAAAGAAGGAGCTGATGATGCAAGAGGGAGGCCCCACCCCCGATCCACGCACTCCAAGCCCCATCCCCTGGAATCCTGTGGCGCCCCAGCAGGGTTCTAGGGAAAAAATGGAGATAGGTATGAAATTGGCATCTCCCACATTCTGCATGGGCAGGAGGAAATCTGCAAGTGTGTGGTCCCCGTCACTCAGGGATCCCAGAGAGATGGTCTGGGTGCCACGGAGCATACCTACATGGAGGACAATAATTTTAATCCTAAAATTAATTGCCACTGTGTACACCCATAAAATGTAAAATATTGCTTAAAAAACAGAATTTATTCTTTTAAACAAATATTTTGCTAAGGGTCTAAAAATCAAAACAAAAGACACTTCCAAAGAAATGCACAAACCTAAATAGTAATAATAATCATAACTCCAAATGCCTTCTTGATTTCAAGCACACTGAATTTCCACTTCTCAGTTTGTTATTCCTCTTCCCTTCAGTACACACTGCCACAGTGCAGCAATAATGGGAACAAAATGAATGCTTTTGATAACCAAGTCAAATACTCAGGCAAGCCTGAGTTCATTTATTGTCCATCTGCTCTGACGGAATCCACAATCTCAAATAGAATCAAGTCCAGGTGGATACAACTGCGCTTGACGTGGGCCCCTGTAACATGGAGCTAATCAAAATCCTGGAGCAGGGGAGTGAAGAGGAGGGAGAAAACAAAAGGAACCCAGCAAATAAATATAAATGCATACTTTGCTATCCTTTAAATAACCTTGCAACTGAAACATGAAAGTGCTCAGATAAGCCACCTCTTCTGAGCAAACCCAGCTAATGCAGTGTGCAGATTTAACTTGACAGGTTTTTCAATAGGCTAGTATTCCATAGCTTTGCGTATTGTCTGCAGCTGGACACTGCCAATGGTCTGGAAAATAATATCTTCTCAAACGTCACCTCCTCCCCTCTCCTTTTTCTTGTAAGCATCCATATTATTAATAGGAGGCAGCTGGTTCCTATTAATGTTGGGAAACAAGGTCTATCTCAGGAATTATGGTTTAAATTGACTTGTAGACTGGGGGAATTAGCCAGCTGCACCTGGCCTAACATGGATATTTTCAGCCATACTAATCATAAACAGGGCTTTGTTCTTGTGGTGTCCACTTGGGTCTCTCCCTTTTTACTTTGGAGAGTGAAATATATATATCACTCGTTCACAGAATTAATCAGGAAACGAGGTACCTTGCCTCTCTGGAAAGTGCGTTGCATGTTTGTCTGTTTTTTAATCAAGGTCATTAGATTTGCATCAGAACCAGAGTAGGTCTTATAGCTTTGCAGAGGAAAGCTTGGTAGCAGGGGGCACGAGTTCTTTGGCAAAGAAGTCACTACTAAGCAATATCCTGATGGCACAACTGAAGAGTGAAATGCAATATGGGGAGGGAGGGCTATGCACTACACTAAAATGGGAGAGAAAGAGAATGTTAGAATTCAAAGCAAAAATCCCAGTGTGTTGCAAATCACTCTTTCGAATGTGCTACAAATCACTCTTACAAATGTTTCCATCAACTTCCATGCATGGCAAAATAATTTTGCTTTGCCAGTGCTTTCAGATCAAGGTATGATACAATGAATCTACATGTATCCATAGTGGGCGAGAATGGATGAGATAATCTCACTGGTTAACTTCTTTGTTTGCCTCCTACACTTGGCTTCTGAAGTAACAGCTCTACTGCTGTCCCAAATACTAGGGCCATTCCCTATGGCCTTTGAATGAAACACGCTCACTGCTGAAGTTCTGAAGCAGCTCACACACAACAAGAATGGACCCAAATCTTTAACTACAACTTAAACCAAAGCCAAATTGCACCTGGAAGAAGACTGGACAGCTTCTCTCTCTTTCTCTCTGTGTTTCCTCCCATCTGCCTCCCTGCCCTGCCTTGGTACTTGTAAATCACCAGTCACTATGGACTGGATTACAATCTTAAAATCCATCTTGAGGAAGGGGCATCACATAGTTGTGCTTTGAAAGTCACCATCTGTCCCCTGTTCCCTCTTTGTTCCATGAATGAAGTAAGCTTTACCAGCACTTTTGGCACAGTTTACTTCCCCAACCCATGCTGGCTCAATTGTGCTAATGCATTAGAAAGCAAAGCCCAAGCTATGCCCAAACAATGCCCCTATTCATTCCTCCAAACCAACCTGCCAGACTGGCTAGAGCTGCTCTCCTCCTTTACAGGGAGTAAGGGGAGCTCCTGACACCCGTTTACTCTCCTACACGGGTGTGTGGTTGAGCCCTATATGGTTGAGCTTCTTAGTTCCTTCTTTTAGCTCTGAGCTTCCAGGATCCAGCTAGGACCATAAGCAGATACACTGCAACCTCATGTGAAAGCCTGTTTTTGTTTTATTTTCAGCCTCACTGGAAGCAGGAGTGCCAGATATCTCAAAAGAAAGCTTGCTGACTCGTGATTTCCAGCTCAAGTGGCTCAGACGATTTGGATAACATTCAGACAAGCATCCAAACTTTGGAGAGTCAAATCAAATTCTGAATCTATTTGTTCTACTGTCAGTACCAAAACACCTCTCAGATGGAACGTGGTGCTTGTTCACCACAGTGGGGAACACTACTCAACAGCTCAGTTCAGGAAGGGAAGACTACTTAGCCAGGATAAGAATGTGAGGATAATGTTACAGCTCTGGAGGTAGATAGTGACACTTGTCAGCTACCACTGTGTTGGCAAAAGCTGACCTGCCAATCTTCAGAGACACTTGAACTTTCTGTGTCCCCATGCTCCAGTAAATGACTCCGGTAATAAGACCTTGTCTATGCCAATGCATGATTTATTATTAATTGAGAATGAAAAGAACTCTCTTGGCTTTTGGAAAACTTCCTAAAAGTGTGTGAGAGCTACACCCTCCTAGAGGCGAAGTCTCACTGATGTTCTGGAAGAGAGACTTAGGCATGGATATGGGAGTGGAAGCTCTTGGAGATGACTGGAAAAAAAACCCGAAAGAGAGAAATGACAAGACCCCAGTCATTCAGCGAAAGGGGGTCAGAGCTCAGAATGGCACTTGGTGAGAAACAGAACTGGAGATGGAACTGTGGGCTAGGCCCCCTTGCCCACAGTGATCCCTATATTTGTCACCTCCAGACTGGACTTTTGTACTCCTCTGTTTCTGAAAATGAATGTGAAAACAATGCAAAGGCTCTGCTGGTGTAAAATATGGCCTCCACCATGGTTTAAAGTGACTGTGAGTACACCAGACTTGTCCCTCCACTGGTTCCCAGGCTGCTTCTGCTGCTAGTTAAAGACCTGGGTGCTAATCTCCAAAGCGATAAATGGATCAAGTCCCCATTACGCTGGAGATCGTGTCTGTATCTATGGAGTAATAAGCCAATTGCGCTCTGCTACGACGATGTAGATCAAAAAGCCTGGAACCAGTGCATGAGAGCCAGGGACAAAGCACTCTCAGTTGAAGGCTCCAGCTGTAGAGTGACCTTCCAGAGGACATTCAAAACCAGAATTTAACCACCTTTAGGAAGTACTGCAAACCCTTTCTCTTTGGTAATGCTTTCCATCATAGCCAGAATGCCATTCATAGCATCAACTTCCCCCTTTCGCCTGCCACCACAAAAGATACCCCCAAGCAGAGCTCTCTGTAACTTCAAAAGGGAGAAGAACCAGAGACCTTGTGAATTCGTTGTTGCCTATCTATTTTACATGGAAGACACTCAGATATTCTATTCTGGTGATGAGCAGCAATACAAAGTCATCAGGTGTGTAGATAGGAGAGCAAAGATTATACTAGAAGGAAAATATTTCACTAGATGGTGGGAGTGGACAGTTCCCTTCATTTTTAGATGACCTAACATGAAACTGTAGGGTATGTGGCCAAGGGAACTATTTGCAAAGTTTCATTTCTGTGTCATAGCTGTGTAAAGGGCACACACATTTCATGCAATGCAGACAAATGCAAGAAGGGAAGGAGTTATTCTGATCCTAGTCACAGAAAGTTGGTATATAACTTTAGCTGGGTGTAGTGCTAATAGAACGTATTGCTAAGAGTATCACAAGGTCTCCGGTGCTGGAAGGGGAGATCCCAGCCAGCTTCTTCTGAAAACTCCAGCACTGGGCCTTAAACTCCAGCCTTGGGCCTCAGCATTATGCTTTCTACTGTCTTCTTCTTCAACTCTTTCCAAGCATACTTCCAATTAGGTCCCTTAAATGTCTTCCCTCTGGATCCAGAGGAACTTAGCCATGGTCCCTTAAGTTTCTTTCCTCTCAGCCGTAAAGAAACGTAAAGCTGGACCTTAAACCTTTTTCCCTCAGGATTCAAAAGTGATACTAGTGTGTAGCCATTTCAAAAGGCATCTCTGCTGGGGGAGCTTTCTTCTCCCACAGTTTGTCTGGCTCTTTTGAGACTCCACTTAGGATTCTGGTCAGAGTGGATTTGCACACTGCTCACAGATTCTGCAGCCCCCAGTCTTCTTCCTCTGTATGCTCTTTTTATACTGTCCAATGCAGCAGACTCAAGTTTTTGTCTCTTAACCCTTGCCCTGCTGCATAGAGACTGACCTGGTAAGTCCAGTCTCTCACCAGATATTGAGAGATTTAGGCAACGTTTGATCTGTAGTCAGGAGTTTCTCACGGGTGAAGAAGCTTCTAAAAAGAACTTGTTTTGCAAGAGCTGAAGCCGAGATGGTGGCTAAGGTATATGGCAAAAACAGAATACAACAGAGACATATCTTGTTTGTGAGATGTTCACATATAAGGCTATGGGACTAGGGCAAATCAAGAGATAAACAGCTGGCATTCCAAAGTTCACAGAGGCAGAACGGGGCTCAGATTTCATGTTGGTAAGAGCTGAGGGAGAAAACATATTTCAGAGCTTTGATTGAGGAAAGTACATTGAGAAGATTTAGGAAATTAATGATTGACCTTGAGATATCATGTGAACGGCATACTCTAGATGATGAAACATGGACTTCAAATGGATCTTAGTGCAGACTGAGGGTGAAAGAAAGAAAATCCACATATTGGGTTGGGGGGAGGGTTGTATTTCTCTTCTCCTGTTGAGAAAGCTTGAAACAAATGGGTAGTAAGTTGAGGAACTCACAGAGCCCAGAGTTTGTTTTTCATGGTGATGAGAATATATCAGTCTCAAAGTAAACAGAGTATAGGCTGGGGCAAAGACAAAAGTAACAATGGAAGAGTATTCAGTTAGGGGAAGGATGAGGAATACCTCATATTACTCTCACAGAGAGAAAAGATCAATTCAGAGGACATGGGTATAGAATGAGGAACCATAGAAATCCAAAGTCACAGAGAGCTCATGGGAACTTATTATCCCTATTGATTCCTCCTTAGTAGTTGTTCAGCACGTACAAGAATATGAGAACATTGTGACAGTGCTTCTGTACACACTTAATTAAAATTGGGTAGGATGGAGGTAGAGTGGCTCAGGGGACTGGTAATGGGATATACAGCCTTTCCCTTCTAGCTCACTGGCTGTAACCCAGCCCATGCTGTTAATGTCTGAAAGTCATGGCCACCTGACAGCTGTTTAGTAGTCTATGTGTAATGACGTGGTGGTCTCTCCATCCTCTTCCTGGAGAATAACAGGTGTTTGCCTCACAAGTGGCACAAGCCACCTCTCTGGTTGGCAGCCTTGGCCAGGAGGCCAAGGACTCCATAGGCAATGGAGACAGAATTTCCCCTTTCCTCACTATAGATGTCCCTCAAGGTCAGGGTATGGAGATGATGATGTGGGGGAAACCTTCCCTGGTGCAGTTACCCAGGGCTGTACCAGTTCTGTGGGGAAATAGGAGAGGGTCTCCAGAGCTGCCAAGCAAGCATCTCTAATGAGGACAAACTTTGCACCTCACTTCACTCTCCAAAAAATGAGACATTGCAGCAAAATAGACAGAGGAGAAGCTCAGAAGAGGACAAAGACCAGATTTCCATATGGGGGATGGTGCACAATTTGTCTCAGTGGTTGCGGGTTTGCCTATTTCAGAACAAGAGCCCATGGGGTCACTGTATTTATTTGTTTGGTTTTCCAGTTTGTTCAGTTATGCAAGTTTAAATATAAGCCAAATGTTCTATTAAAATCCTTGGAAAGACACGTTTTTTGATTTACCAACAGGGGAGAAAAATAGATTCCAACAGCCAAGAAAGAGGTCCTCATTTGTAACCATTAACCCTCATGTAGTTAAAGGTCTCCACAAATTGCAGACTGTGGATTCTCGCACTATATATACATAAACACACACACATACACACACACTCCAGCTACATACTTATTTTCCACAGTGTGGTGCCTGGTGTGCTTTTAACTGCTAATGCTTGAAATGGGGATGCCATTCAAGGAAGCTGACTGATTCTATGGAGGGGTTTCTCAGGAGGGGTTAAGCCAGCTCTGTCTGACAAGGCAACTAAAATTGTGGGGGGCGTTGAACTAATTCATTGCTACCTTCCCAGCTGAGAGAGCAGAGCATTCCTAGAAAACCAGTCCTGTTGAGAAACAATTCATCTAAGGCAGAGGTATTAGAAGTGCTTGCAGCTAGCCTTCTCCTCCTCTGATTGTGGAAGGGGTGCACTCAGTATTGCCAACCCCAGGGATTTGAAAATCAGTAATCGAGCTCTAAAAGTCACATGATATGTTTTAATGTGCTTGATATTTAATTTGCCTTCTGGATTTTGAGCCTTGGGTTAACCTTTTCTCGGCAATCACAAGGGTCAATTATTTACTTTAAAAAAAAAAGAATGGAAGCTGAGAGTCTCATGCAATCACATGACTTCAGGAGCTGGGGCTTTCTGAAAAACATCAAACAGCACAAGACTTGTGATAAAGTTGTTAGAGCTGGCCACACTGTAAACAGCTGGTTTATGTTGCTTGTGAACTTAACAAAGAAGCAATTTTTAGTAACCCGTAAAGAAAGATACCAGCACAAGCTGATAGCACAATTGGGTGCATAGGGTGTTTGTGTAACTTAGATGTAGCATGTGGGCTCTTTGCAAGATACCATGGAAGTTCTTGGCTTTCAAAATGTTGGACAGATTTCAAATGTTCCTTGCCCTGCTCCCAAACATATAATGGCAGGTTCCACAGAGGAGAAATGCTCTCATTTGATTGCAAAAAGCTATGTTTGTGCTCAGATGGTGAATGGTCACTGAGACAAATTCCTACAAGTTGGGAAGTGGGAGAAGAGGGGATTTCACTAATTTAATCAGGAAGAGCTGGGCTTAAGAGCGTCACCCAGAAAGAAATGTGGCAATATCCATCCAAATTCCAACTGTCACACAAATATGCCCACTAAAGCCCAAATTCTGCAAGCTGCTCCTTTTGGATAAAGACCTGCCTCCCAGGGGAAGCCCTCTGACTTCACCGGAGCTCTGTATGAGTCCATGGGTGCAAAGGATTTTGCACGGCTGAGGCCTAAACCTCCTTGCTCCTCCATGGAGCACAGCCTGGACATCTGAGCTGTGGGATGAGGAGATTTGCAGGGCTAAGAGAAGGGATCCTCCCTCTTCAGGCTGAGGAATGGCAGCAAAGCCACTCACAGTAGATGTCATGCTGCCTCTGCCCTCAGTTGCATGGGGGACAATTGTCAAGAGTGACCAATCTACCCCACTCCCCATGAGATCAGCAGGCCAGAGAAGGAGCAGGAAGTGTGCATTTCCAGCCTGAGTAGTAGCAGGAAGTTCCAGAAACCTCACTTGATCCTTCAGGGATATTACTGAGCTCATTTTGCAAACTCAACAGGTCCAGATACTCTAGTATGAAAAAGGCATTGAGATAAGTCTCCATGCTGGGGCACCAAACCTTCTGAGATCAGCAGGTTAGTCTCTGGACAGCTGCCTTCTTGCTCTGCCTAGGGCAGTGTTTCTCAATCTTTTTGTGCTGGCGACCCCCTTGGACTTAAAAAAAAGCAATGGTGACCTTTCCCTGGAAAAAATGGTGACCGCTTCCTTAAGCTCAGAGCTTTGGCACTTCAGCAGCCCCCTGCAGCTTGGGACTTCAGCAGAACACTGCAGAGTGAGGTTCGGGGGGAGCTCAGGGCGTCAGCCCCTCTGGGGGCTAAAACATGTAAATTAACTTTGCAGGGCCCCTATGACATGAGGCCCCAGGCCAGTGGTTCCCAAACTTGTTCCGCTGCTTGTGCAGGGAAAGCCCCTGGCAGGTCAGGCCAGTTTGTTTTCCTGCCACGTCTCAGGTTCAGCCGATCGTGGCTCCCAGTGGCCGCGGTTCACTGCTCCAGGCCAATGGGAGCTGCTGGAAGCAGCGCAGGCTGAGAGACGTACTGGCCGCCGCTTCCCACAGCTCCCATTGGCCTGGAGCACCAAACCATGGCCAGTGGGAGCCGCAGTCGGCCAGACCTGCGAACGCGGCAGGTAAACAAACTGGCCCAGCTCGCCAAGGGCTTTCCCTGCACAAGCAGGGGAACAAGTTTGGGAACCACTGCCCCAGGCAATTGTCCTTCTTCCTACCCCCTAATGCCAGCCCTGCTTGCAACCCCTCTAAACCACTCCAATGATCCCCATATGTGTGAGGCTTCCCCCTTTTGCCTTGCTGCAGAGAACGGTTTCCCTGCATTCCTTTACCGTTAAGAGACACAAGAGCCCTATCCCAGTTGAAAGGGCTGGGGTACAGAGCAGCTTATCATTTTCCTATCAGAGGATAAACTACTGCTGCCTCTTGGTAATCTTGGCTCTGCAGTCAGACTCTGCATCACTAACCACTATTGCCCTGAGCTGGGAACAATGAGTGTTGTGAGAATCGGGGGGAGGGGGGAGAATTAAATGTATCACTCAACCACAAAGGAGGGAAATAAAGGCATTTCACACACAAGGTAAATGGAGATTAAACAAAGTCCCACTTTCTCCAGCTCTCTGCGCCCTAGGAGAATCGCAGGGACTACAAAACCATGAAAACAATAACCCCAGCTGGGAGAGCAATGAGGCAATTTGTTAGGGAGATGACATGTTTAATGAGAAACACTAGCTGGAAGAGAACAAAAGGGCCTGTTTGGTCAGAAAGATGCTCTTGATACTCCTCTGAAGTGCATGAAAAAGTAATTTCATTCCAGCGTCATACCCAGAGCAGCTGAATTTCCTGAGGCTCCAGATGTTGTCCAGTGCAGATGCTGAACAAATGGGACTCTGTCCCAACAAACTGAAGAAAAAAAGCACTAGGGAATTTTACAGGCTTAAAAAGCTGAGAAAATAATTGCGAGGGGGAAGAAAGGGAGGTCTTGAAATGAACTGTTTTACTAGATATGGAGTAAGTAGCTCTTAATTGTCTTTCAGTTAATTGAGGGAGTTGAAAATGTGGATTACCAAAATACCAAGCTCTGGCTGCATGTGTCGTTTTCTGGCCTTCTTCTGCTCTCTTTACAGAGTTGTTTGGCTTTAATTGTGCTCATTTTGCTCTCAAGAAAGGGTCATATTCTGCTGTCTTTATTTATGCCAGCAGTTAGTGGGACTACTCGCAACAGGAAATGCTACTCCATGAAAGTGAAGATCACAGAATCAGCCCCTAAACAATTATAATCAATACATCTATGAGCAATAAATGTGGGTTATTTTTTAATGGTGACTAATACTTTAAAACAGTGGTTATCAAGCAGGGGTCGCCGCTTGTGTAGGGAAAGCCTCTGGTAGGCCAGGCTGGTTTGTTTACCTGCCGGGTCCACAGGTCCGGCCGATCGTGGCTCTCATTGGCTGAAGTTCGCTGCTCCAAGCCAATAGAAGCTGCTGGAAGCAGTGCGGGCCAAGGGACATACTGGTCGTCGCTTCCAGCAGCTCCCATTGGCCTGGAGCAGTGAACTGCGGCCAGTGAAAGCCACAATCGGCTGGACCTGCAGACGGGGCAGGTAAACAAACCGGCCTGGCCCGCCAGGGGCTTTCCATACACAAGCGGCGGCCTCAGTTTGAGAACTACTGGATGTGTTAATGAATGTTCACTGAACTTCTGAATGCTTGTTTGGGCCAACCAAATTCATTCTCATTATTGTTTCTTCATCTGAGTGTTCAGGGAATAGCTCTTCTTCCTATGAACATCCATATTTCCCTGCAGACCAGGGGATTCATGCACAAACAGGAGCATCCAACATTCATTATTGACTCTGTGTGTTTTTGCTTTCTAACACATGCCAGTTATCCAATCAGGGAGCAGAAACAATACCGTGTGACCAATCACATTCTGCGAACAGGGAGCAGCCAAAGGGAATGATGTGCAAACAGCCCATAGGCTGAAATTGGTTTGCACAAACTAGACTACGCAGCAAATCCTTGTGAATAAGGAAGACATTTGCAGAAATAGGACTGTGAAATGGGGGGGAGCTATTTTTTTCCCAGAAAATACATTCATGATGAATAATAGGAGCAGTTCCAGCTGTTGATAGAATAGGTAAGTATGGAAATATCTGGCTCTCTGGAGCACCCACAAGTGATAGGTGAACATCAAAAGCATTGGGAAGATAGTTATTTTCTGAACCAAGCCACCTGGCCTTAGCAGCCATGAATACTGAAGACACACCCATGGATAATAGGGTAAACTAATAACTGGAAAGAAATAACTGTCTAGGAGCAGTGGGCTGGACACTCCAGTGAGTCCTAAAACTGAAGGCGGGAGCATAGATCACTTTCTGCTGCCCTCATCTGAGGGGACAGCTGAAGCTGGTTAAACCCCTGGAGCAAGTTAGAGCAGCCACAGGATTGCTCTAAATTTTGTTTGTTAGAACAGCCCCCCAAGGATCTGAGGCTGAGACCAGGAGCCAGTGGTATAGGGTTGGTTATACCTGCTTTACAATACCCAGAGATAACCCTGTGCAAGAAGAATCCTCAGCTGCTTCATTACAGCAACTCTCTGACCCTTTTGTGCCATGGAAGCAGCGAAAAGAGGCAGGAGCTGGAGCTGGTTCTGAAGATTTGGCTCTGTGCTTCTTGTCAATTGCTCCACTGGTACTGTCTCAATGCTGGGGAAAAGATACGTAGGCAAATGGGGGCCAGCAGCTGAGGTAGGATTGGGGAATGAGAGATGTGTTTGCACTCTGTTCCTGGGGCCTCTTCAGATTAGAAAACAGATGGTTTTGCAATTGAAAAGGGGTGGCAGCCAGCCAGGGGGAAGCACCTGCACTGCTTAGCTCCTCACTTCCCCCAGACTACCAGCATGTTGCTGCATGACCCACTGCATGAGAGACTAAGAGGGAGAGGGGAGTGAGTGACTGGTGGTTTTGGGGAACGAGAGGGAAAGCTGAGGAATCCAGCCAGATACTTTTCTAGAACTGGTACAAAATAGTAACTTCATTCAAAATCAACACTGCCTTTGATGAAGTCTAGTTGCCCGTACTAAGGCACGTGGAGTCTCTTAATGCTACACCAGATTGTCTCTCTTCCATCACATTCTCCTCTGAGTGCTGGTTGATGTATCTCAGTCTGACTGAGCCTTTGAAGGTATAAAGTGCTAACTAAGTACCTATGAGATGTAAAGGATGGTATGTAACAAACCAAAGTGCTTATGAGATCATCATCATCATAATTAATAATTACTATTGCAGGGGAGCCTGGAGGTGATGCATTCACAGGCAAAACATCTGCTCTTCACAAGTCTCTGTATGAGCCAGGGATAGAAATAAACTTTGACAAATATGGTGTAACAGCATCCAGAGAGAGAGATGAACTCATTATAAATGTCTTCCATTCAAACACTGGTGTCCATGCCTTGCTTTCTAGGGACACAAGGGTTTCTTAAAACCAACCAACCAATAAATAAATAAAAATAAACTGCTGGGGCAGAGAAATAAAACCATCCCCTCATATTAACCGGGAATAGTCGATCCCACCTTGCTTTGCTGCTTGGGGAAATCACCTCTCTCTTCAGAAACACATGGGAACGATGTTTTCCTTATTCAGAAATTACCACGGGAATACTGTGCATATTTTCATGGATCATTAGGGATGGGTTGTTCTAACGATAGTCTAAACTCCTGGCTTTTTACCTGGAGAAAGAATAAAAGAGAAAAGAATTCATGAGAATTTACATGGCTCTTGATCATAATGAGGAATCATGGTTTACTGTTTTCATTTCTGCGTGTCTAACAAGAATTTAAATGATAAACTATCTTGAGAATCAGTTGTGTTAGATCATGTTAACAGTGAACATGACGGGGTTTAAGACTGAAGAAATCATGTAAAGGATGTGCTGAATGGCTGGGGAAAAAGAGACAGCTACATATTGGAGACTGTATGTGTATCCATATACATATATATATATAATTTCTAGAGAATTAACTTTTTTTTCAACTTTCCAGACTCTGAATCATCTTCAAATAGGATCCCAACAGATGTGTTAGATCCTAAAAATGTGTTAGACGTTAACGTCAGGTCCAGGAAAAACATGACCCTCTAATATATGGGATCTAACCTGGGCATTCATCCATCCCTGCCATCCATTTTTCCATTTTCCATAGTCTCTCTCTCTCTCTATATATATATACACATACATGCAATGCGTTATGTAGGGATTAAAGAAGTCTGTGGAATAATGGAGACTGAAGGAGATAAAATGTACTGTACAAGGTTTCCTTGCCAGGCAGGCTGCCCTGCACAGGGAATTAGTAATTAGATACAGGAATCTCGCTTTCTCAGTTATAATAGTATGAATCCAGAAGTCATTTTAGTACATCTGCACTAGGGCTGAGTGGATAACAACAGTTGTTGAAAAGTGGCAAGGTTTTGACATTTGTTTTTGTTCTCCTCCGAACAAAAATGAGCCTCTTGAGAGCCACCCTACCTGCACCCCCCAAGAATCACCTGGTGATTAGGACACTGACTGGGGATGTGGAAGATCAAGTTTCATATCCCTGTACTAAATCAGGTAAATTACATGATGGAGCTGAGAAATCTTCCCATGCCAAAATGTTTTTGAAACAGATACATTTCCATCAAACATTTCAGTTTCCACAAAATGGCACTTTTTGACAGAAAAAAAAGTTGCAATGAAAATTTTCCCAACCAGCTCTAATCTGTGGGTCTGGGAAAGAATAAGGCCATATTTTTGGTATTTTTAAAATGGCAAAGTACAGTAGATGCAATGATATTCATATCTCCGAAATGCATTTCAAACAATGTTCAACTGACAGTATTGTTCAAAGGGAAAGTTACAATGAAATTACTTCCTGTGGTTTCCAGTTCCAGAGTCTCATAACAAGTTGTATGGAAAAGTATTTCCTTTTATCGGTTTTGAATTTTCCACTTTTTAATTTAATTGAATGCCCCCTTTCCCTTGTGTTATGGGACAACGCTGCCACATGCCAGGAGAATCCTCAGCAGTGGAGATATGCCCAGCTTTGGGCCCCTTTGTGTAACTAGCCGTCTGTACAATTGTAGCAATGAATCTTTGCTCTGGTGATCCTCAGGTGGAGGAATGGCCTCTAGGGGACAATAACTATTGATTTAGCTTAAAGCAGGTCTTAGACTGCTCTAAATTAGTCTGCAGTGTCATATTGGCCTCTGGTTGGACCCAGGATTGGATCCAACCAGAGCGTTTGATCCCAGGTCCTGCACTGAGGTCAGACTGGCTGGACCAAAGTATCTGACTCAAAATGGATAACCAGAGAGCAAAATAAGTTAATATAATGGGAAAGGAAACAAAATACTCCTCAGCTTGGAATTCAGCCCGGCCCTATGACTTCTGCTGGGTGTGGAGCTTGGCCTACCCACAGGCTTTCTCTTCCCTCTCTTTCCCAAGAGACCACCCATAACTCTTCCCCTGAGGACTTTTGTGAAGAGAGATTGAAGTTCAGTGGAAACTGGGCACTCATTCACTTGTAAACATGGAGTAACACAGGGCCAAGTTAGACCGACTATTGACTTGGGACTCAGGTAGTACCTCTGTACTTTATGACACCTTTTTAGCATAAACTCTTTTGTCTACAGAGTCTAAACATCTAATTAATTTGATTAATTATGATCTATTTAATTAATTATATTAATAAACTGCACTGATTTATTTAGAGCCTTATGTTGCTTAACCCAACACAAAGAAATCTTTTTTTTTTTAAACAAAAAGATCCCAAAACAATTTCTATAAAACAGTATTAGGAATTGCATTCTTTAGACATAGACCTACGGGAAATATGAGGTATAAGAATATTATCACATTCTCTAAGAATTGCTAGACAATATTTTTTCTTTCAAAGGGTGTGTGTTTTCCTTCTTCTATCTCTATTGTGTAGCTACTGATACTCACAACTTAGTAGTCGAATGGGACCTTGAAATGGTATTTGCTATTGCTGTCATGTCTGCATTGTAAAGGGCTCCTGCACACTAACAATGAGAAGCAGATAGCTTGTTTCTGGTCTAGTGTCCTCATCTTCAGTATCCTCTTTCACATCTATCATGTGAAATGAAATTTGAAAACAGCTCTGTCTCATCTGGATGCAGGCACACCTTGAGTATATAAAGTGCTCAGTCTATTTATTACCTATAAATAAGTGGATAGCAGCTGGACGCTTGGGTTGTTCACCAGCGATGGCCTGTATCTGACTGGCATTGAGAGGGATCCAACA
This sequence comes from Gopherus evgoodei, assembly GCF_007399415.2. Lineage (NCBI taxonomy): Eukaryota > Metazoa > Chordata > Testudines > Testudinidae > Gopherus > Gopherus evgoodei. The sequence goes on from NC_044331.1 coordinate 12,054,644, forward strand.
TACCCACCATTAAAAAAGGTTTTTGAAAATCTGTCTCCTGATCTGTTTTCTTGATCTAAATTGAAAAAAAAGACCTACAGATACTTAGGCCTTTTTTAAGCCATCACGTTGCCTTCCAAACGGATGATTCATATGTTTCATATTCCCCAGGAGGGAAAATAAATGACACGTTCACAGTTGTGTCCGTCCAACGTCCTCAGTGCTTGCCCCAATACTTTATCATTTAGGTCTTAAAATGCCAAACCGAGGAGAAACATATTAGTCGTGAGCTAGCTTCTGATGTGAACATCACTGCTTTTCCCTAGCAGGCATTTTCATGGTATCCCTTTCTTCAGTGCTGTCAGGTGTGTTTTTAATTGTCATAAATACAATACAAATATCAAGAGGGTCTGATTCTGATCTTGGTTGTACCAGTTTTACAGTAGTGTAGCTCCACTGATTACAGAGGAATAATTCCTGATTTACACTGGTGTTGTTGGATCAGAACTAGCCCTAGAGGTCCACTCAATAGAAGTAAACAGCAAAGCAAGCAAGCAACTAAAACTGTTCTTGCATAATAGAATATGCTGGGATTTACAGACCCCAGCATTATTCCAGTTGTATGCCAACATAAATCCACTGATTTAATTTACACTAGTGTAAACGTGGCGTAAAACAGTACTAAGTTAGTCACGCTATTCTTATACAGAAGGAATCTCATTGAGAGCATGTGACTTTAAATGTAGTGCATATGGAAACCATATGCAGCTAAAATGGCAAAGCTTTCCTATCTAAAAATATGGTTGTGGCGGGATCGCCGGGGTGCAGCCTGGGATTCTGGGGCCTCTGTGTCCCCTTAACTCTCTCCAGCCTGGGCTGTCTCTCACAATGCCTTGCTAGTGACAAGCAGCAAACCCCTCCAGGAACTGTTATCACTCAGCACAACCACATGTTGAGACTCACACTCAGCTAGATTGCATGAATGCTCCCAGGCCCACTCATGAATCACCCAGAGAAAGGCACCAGCCAAATCACCTCAGCTTCCAGCTTTGTATCTTAGGAATATACCGTCTTGCACAGCTCGAGACAGTACATGAATGGAAAGCGTATATACACTAGCCTTTGCAATCCTGAGCAGATTTACCACACACTTCAGGCAAACTCACCGGTAAAGATAAACAGTAAAACAAATTTATTGACTACAAAAGATTGATTTTAAGTGATTATAAGTGATAGGCAAAAAGTCAGTTAGTTACCAAAATAAAATAAAATATAAGCACGCAGTCTAAGCTCACAACCCTATTAGTCTGGGCAACATCTAGATTAAGCAGTTTTTCTCACCCCACTAGATACTACAGTCCTTAATATATAGGTTTGTCCCTTGAACCCAGGCCAGTCTCCTCTGTTGGAGTCTTCAGTCTTCTTCTCTGAGTGTCTTTGTTGCTTGCAGCATAGGTGAGGGCAGGGGAAAAGTCAAGCATGTGGCCACTGTGTTCTGTTTTATACTCTTAGTCCATGTGCTTGGAGAACACACGTTCAAGCATGTCTGTTGGGCATTGCTGAGTCACCAGGCAAGGTGGAGTAATTCTCCTGTTGTGGCCTTATGCAGGTGAGTCATTGAATTGCAACTCCCTTGCTGGACAATGGCTGTTGACGGTTGTTTGAAACCTCGCCTGGGCATTGGTTACTTTCCTTGCTGTTTCCTCTGGGGAGCTAATATCTGGCTGATCCCCCAACTTACAGCATGTCTTAGTGACAACCATACAACACAATCTCATAACTTCATATACACTAAAGATCTACATATTTAGATGAACAGTGACTTTCAGCCAATCATAACCTTTTCCCTGATACCTCACATGACATGCTTTATGTGTAATATAACAATTATATACAGATGAGGAATATGGGGGTTACAAGACACTCCCCCAAGGAATAATATGTCATAATGGTATTTTAAAAAATGAGAGCCTGATGGTTCAGGATGTGGGGGGTCTTTCACCTCCAGTTTGTTGTTTCAAACGCAGACCAGATTAAAGGACTGATTCAAAGAGTTACCAAGTATCTTCAATTCCCATTGATTTCAGTGAGATCTGAGGGCATTTGGCATTTCATAGAATGTAGCCCAGTAACCCCCCATGTGCTTAGTTATTACTACCTGAAGGCTGTTTTTTGGTGATCTTTGTGAGATGAGCTGGTGGACGCAGCCCAGTGGAGAGATGTCCCCATCCCAAAATCTCCCTCCCAGTTTGCTACCTTGCCAACAGTGTAAGAAAAGAGGCTAAAGAATGAATAGACCTAGACACTGAACTACCTTTTAAACCCTAGTGGTGGTGTCTCCAAGTCTGGTGTGGGATTGGGACACACTGTCAAGGGGCATTGCTGTGGAGGGGAGCCTGCTCTGCTGCTACTTTGGTTGTATCGGTCTTGTGCATAAATAGACGATACTGGTCTCTGAACTGCTAATACAGAATAATTCAGGAGCAGTACATTCCATAAAGGAGTGGTTTAAAATATAAGTGGCAAGTATCTGGAAATTATGAATATTAAACAGAAAATGTTACATTGAACAAGTAGAATATATTGTCCATTGGACCCTTAAAAAGCCCATCAGAAATCTTCTCTCAGCACCTCTGATTTTTATAGAGAGATGTTATTAACTCTAATCCTTGTTTGAGTTTACAACAACTGATGTGCCTTTTTAGCCTTCATTGATACTGGCCCACAATTAAACCTTGCTACTTGCCCATGATGCCTTGCGAATAAACCATTTGGTCTGGTACCATAGGTCCTAAATCAGTTTTGTGTGGATGAATCCCATCCTCAATGTCTTTGATACAAGAAGTCATCCACAGCAAAGAGCTGGCAATGAATTTCAGTTGCCTGAGGTCTGATTTCAGGCGAAGTTCTGAGATAAGACAAGTGGGAAATATTCCAAACACATGGGCATGTTGTGAAAATGGCTTCTGGTAGCGTTGGCTTCTGATCTAGATCTATGGCCCAGATGTCAAGAAGAGTAAAAAGAGGAGGATGAAGATGACACTGATAAAGAGACCTGGGGATTTGCTGATATACCAAAGAGAGGAAGACGGTTGAACTCATTCTCATAAACTCTTCCAAACTCCCCTCTAGCTAATTGGACAGTCAAAGCCAGGCGTCCAAGCGTCAATGAAAGAGAAATTGGAAATTGGAATTAACAATATATCAGAATATAATTGTTGTACTGATGATGGAGGGAAATTACTTAGGGAAAAACCTGAAAGGGGAAAAAAAACCTCTTGTTTTTACAACAATCCAGCTGTTGTTGCTAAGTTTGCAAGGCTTTAAAGGTGGCTACACAGCCTATTCTGACTTGGATGGAAAATTTCACTGCTGTTTGACTTTCTGGCAAAGATAACTGCCTTTGAAATGACTGTAGCTGGAAAGCACAGATCCATTCTCCCCACTTAATGCAGAGTATGTTTGACCTCTAACAGAGGTTCAATCTTAGGCATGTCCAGCCATGCATTTTACCTGGGATCATATCCTTCTCCCAAAGCAATGCCTTGGGCTGACATCAGCTAGACCCCCCCTCCTCCCTTCTGGCTGACACAGCTGCTCAGCCTCAGACTGGCACTGTATGCTCTGATCAGCCCCTTCTCCCTCTGACCAGGAAACACCTTAGTTCTCTGCTGCAATACTACTCAGGCCCTCTATCTCCTTTGCCTTGTGTCTGACAGTTCAGTGCTGTGCCTCTTGGCATCCTGGTTTCACAATTAGACCCCTCCCTTGAACATTCTGGTGTCCTTTATCATCGTCATAGCTCATCGCTCCAAAACCTCACTGTGGCCAAGTTCTGGGAGTTAACAAATGAGCCTGCACTCTGACACCGATTAGTTTCCTGGCAGAAGGTTGATGGGGTAACAGAAGATAATTACCTAACGGGGATGGGGAATCTGGGTGAGCTAAAGAGCCAACTAACCCATGAAAGGCACAGGAAGGAAGTAGAGGAGGGAGGAAGAGGGCTAGCTGATCCCAGTCTCAGATCTCAGAGAAGGGAGACTTCAGCCCCTCTCAGGTCCTGGGGGGGTGGATGGAAAGCACAATGTAAATAGTATCACTCTAAGGGACTGTAAAGATGTCAGCGGAGGGAACATAAATGAACAGCATGGTGCAGACACTCAACCAGTGGAGTCTGAGCAGGTTTCTGTGGTGCGAGAAGGCAGGAGTGGAGCACTGCCCAGCTACACTTACCCAAGACCTGGTGTTGTCGTTTATCTCAAATTGTTCTTGGGAACACAGAATGTTGATGGGGGCACTGCATCAGGCAATGTTCAAGGGTTTGCCTATGCTCTCCACATTCACATTTGGGTTTGTTTCTTAGTTTCCACTTGGTCATATAGTCACCAGTCTTTGCCACCCCACTCTGGTTTGATCTAAAATATACCTGTGTTTTTGTTCAAGGTCAGCGCTTGTCCTCAATGGAACAGATTGCCCCAAACACCAGTGCTATCAGCCCCCCGCTGTTTAATGTCTACACAAATGACCAACCAGAATTCCTTGACATGTGGAGATCCATTTACGCAGAAGATCTCTGCATTGCCACCCAGTCAGAAAGATTTAAGAACATTAAGCACATTCTAACTGGCTCGCTGACTGTACTTGGAAGCTACTATTGCACATGGTTCCTGAATACCACCCTAGCAAGACACAACTGTGCTCCTTCCATCTAAAACATTGTCCGGTGTGGCAAAGTACCTTCTTCTCCTCAGCAGGCTCCTCAGCAGGCTCAGTCCTTTTTAGCCTCGGAGATACTGGCTTGGGCAAAGCAAACCCTTCTAGGTATCACAGGGTCTGGCTAATCCTTCCCTCAGTCAATCCCTTGTGCTTGTTTTCTCTCCTTCTGGGGACAGAGTGCAGCCTTCCTTGCTGGAAGGGTTCAGAGCCTTGCTGCACCTAACTTGCTCGCAGCTTCCCTGCTTCTCTCCCTCTCCCTCCTGCGTCCATGCCAGGGAGGGTTTAAAAAGGTCTCCAGCAGTTGGAGCCAGCTGAACCTAATTAGTTCCCTGGTAACCCCTGTTCCAGCTGAACCTTATTCCCCCCTGGTTATCTCTCCTCAGTAGATTGGAAGAGGCCTTTTAACCCCCTGGGACTAATTACTACCCCTCCCTTTGTAGCCATTTGTCCTGGGTTTGCCACACCAGCCAAGCAGCATCCCAGATATTGCGGAAAGGTATCCACCTTGAGCTCTGTACATTGGAGTCATAGACTGAACACTGACATTCCAAGAGCACATCAAGATGTTGAAAGAGAAGATGAACTCCGGAAATTGTGTATTCCAGAAACTGGCCAACACAAAATGGGAAGCTGACCCCAAAACAGTCCTGGCAACTAGTCTTGCCCTGTTTTATTTAGCTGTGGAGTACTGCACCCTAGTGTGATTGAGCTCAAGCCATGCACACAAAATTGATATTGAACTCAACCAAGCTTGTAGGATCATCACAGGGACTTTGAAACTGACTCCCACATTGTCACCATACTGCGTACCTGACATTGCTAGTAACCTTGAGAAAGTCATCTCCCAGTCATCCTTTTCACATTCACTGTATTAACGTCTGTTATGATCAACAAGAGAGTGTTTACTCAGGGGAGTCAATTTCACATTCCCATTGCAACACAGAATTAATAAATGGTTTTAACGCGTAACTAAAATAAGAGCAGGAGACAATTCAAACTAAGGTTCCCAAATAGATACTGAATTTAGAATGTTATTGCATGTTACATACATTATTTAATGTTATTAAATGTTGATTTAGTGAGGAGTGCTGACTATTTCAGAGGACATTCAACATATTTCATAGATTTTTGATCATCATATCATATTTAAGTCCTGCAACATAATAGGAGCAAAAATTTCAGTGCACTTCCAGAAATGTACCTGCAAAGTTTGCAAACACATACATCTGCACGTGAGAAACCTACACCTAAAATGAGCAAGGGGACACTCAGATATGCAATTACCCATTTTGCACTAGCAGTCTCCAGTTTGCACACATGCAGAATTTGGTTTTCATTCATGCAAATGGATGCACAAACATACATATTGGGCTGGGGAGGAACATATTTAGCATCATTCTGAAAATGTGTTCCAAAATCTAGCCCTCTTATACTGACCCTTTTATGTGTTATGGAACAAGCATTTGCAGGGAATCTTTCATAATGACAAAAGACTGGGACTGATTGTCTAATAAGGGTCAATTATGGTGCCCTGGAGGTTGCACAGTTCAGACCCAAACTCATCCTTGAGTAGAAGTGAGGTACATGAAGGATACTCTTAAGAATTGTCCAGCATCTCCTGTTTGCCATGTCTGATGGGCAGGAAACCTGACACTTTTACTTACCACAATGGCACCTGTCCTGTCCTTCTAGCAACTAGATTAAGCCATATTCCATTACCTTGAGCTTTGACATTCTTCATCGTCTCAGTATTCGCTGGTCAAAGAAGACTCTGACCCAAATCTCTCTTGCCTTGAGCCAAAAATGAATTCCATGCTAACACCCTGTCCCACACTATCCAAACTGTCTTCAGAATCCTGAGCTCTTCCGATAGCCATCCTGCCCCAGACACAATATGGAAACAACCTGATCAAATGCAGAACTGGCCTTTCCAAAGCTTTTACAAGCATAGATTTTTAGATAAATTGTGCTGCAGTTGACCAAGCTGTTTCAACTGCCTTCAGTATTACTAGAATTATTTCCATATTGCCTCTTTCGGCTTTAAGCAAGATCTTGTGGGAGGGGCAGGAGGAAGGGGCATTTAACAACCTCTAATGTTAAACCTCTGCTCCTGTGTAAGCCCATAAGGCCTGGAAGCTTTATTGCCTCATGCTATGAGTCTACATTTCTGCATCATTGCTGGTATCAGAACAAATCTGGAGGCGGTCTGGAAACCCTCATGCGTTGCTACTATATTTGGCTACTGCCTAAGCATCTACGCCCAATGCATTTCATTATTACTATTATTATTATTAATTGGAATTTTTCAGAAGATTTTTCGTGGTAAAATTGCTATTTGCTAAGTGCAATAGACAATCACGGTCCTGTTCATCATAAATATCAAAAGAAGCTGCTAAGTTCGAGCTTTACAAAAATCCTCCATGGATCTCATTCTTTTATTTAGAACAGAACTTCTTTGTTGTGTGATTTTGTTGGCTTTGGAATGCATTCTGAATCTAGTTCGTGTCACAGCAAGGTGATTTCACAGTTCTGAAATGGGCCTAAGAGAGCTCTTGGGATGCTATTCACGTAGAGGGTCGAATCCAGAGGGTGACATGTAAGGAGGAGCAAGTGAGACTGATGCTGTCATAAGGTACATCTACACTACAAGTGCTACAGCAGCAGCAGCCCAGCCCAGACACTTGCTACAACAGTAGGGTTTTTTTCCCCTTCATTGTAGTAAATCCATCCCCTCGAGAGGTGGGGCTAGGTCAAAGGACAAATTTTTCTGTCGACCTAGCAGTGTCTGCACCGGGGTTTAAGTTGGTTTAATTAACTATGCCTCGCGGAGGGGGTGGATTTTTCACATCCCTGAGTAACGTCACTTGGTCAACTAAACTTTAGGTATTGACAGGGCCTTAGATTCCCTTAAGCTTCCTCACACTCATTAACTGCTGTGAGACTGTAAAGGGTCTCTGTTGAATGGAACACTTAGGGTTGGTCTACACTATGAGGGGGGGGAAAGGGGATCGATCTAAGTTATGCAACTTCACCTATGTGAATAACTTAGCTGAAGTCGATGCACTTAGATCTACTTATGGCGGTGTCTTCGCTGCGGTGTCTCTCCCATCGATTTCCCTTGCACTTCTCATTGAGGTGGAGTACTGGAGTTGCTGCTAGAGCAATCGGAGGTGGATTTTTCGCATCTAGACTAGACGTGATAAATCGACCTCCGCTGGATCAGTCTCTGCCTGTTGATCCCGCAGGTACTGTAGACAAAACCTCAGAAGAAGGCACAGGTTAAAGGGAGAAGTGGTTTACTTGAATTTCCATCCACCTCTTGGTTGCTTTCCTTACTACTCCTCTCAAAAGCCTCTCAGCATGGGTGGGGTAAAAGGATGCATGTCTAAGTTACATGCTGGTAACAGTAATAACTTATTTTGCCAAGGAAGGTCCTTTGTGCCTCCATCAGACTCCTGTAGTCACTCCCATAGGCTCATCTCCATCCCCTTTCCCAACCACGCTCCATCAACCTTCCTCACAGCTTCTAATCATGGCCCCTAAGCATGTTCCTGCCTCTCTAGAGGGGACATCCCGGCAGAGCCTGAAATGAAGGACTAGCTAATCAAGTGCAGATGACAGTTCTGTACTGGCCAAGAAAGCCTGATTAGGTGTGACTGAATAGGTCTTTTCCATTCTGTGTTTCTATGAACATCACAGTAAGCTGGCTGGAGGCATCTCTGTTGAATGACAGAGTTCTCTCTCTCTCTCTCTCTCTCTCTCTCTCTCTCTTTTTTTTTTTCTCCATGCTGGGGTCATTTGCTTCCTTCTCTCTCAGTCTCTGGCCCAGCAGGTTTCAAATTGCTTTGGGAGGTAAACTCATTTCTCTTCGATGGCTGCAAAGAGCAACAAAAAAAATAGAGCTTTTTATCCAGAAACTAAGATACCAACCTTACGACCTTTCCTGTCCTTTCAAGCTAGTATAACTGGAAGAGAAATTTGGCTCAGATTCCATTGCCTTGAAAATTCCAGTTACTCCAAATTTACATGGTGAAACTGAGAGCAGACTCTGGCCCCATATCATCTGCATTACAGACAGACACGTAGCCCTGGGTTCTGGAATGTTCCATATTAAATCTGTTCTCTTCCCAGGCTGCATATTTGTGTTACCAGGAGCCCTGCTTGGTGATGGCCCAGACTCAAGGGTAAGAAAATCATCTATTCACTTAGACAAGCATCTGCTTTTGGAAACTGGAATGTATTTTATGTTGGCTGAATGTCATTTGCTAAATAAACCAATATGCTCCTCTGTGTGTGTGTGTGTGTGTGTGTGTATTTGTCTCCACAACAGACCAGCCTCCCCATGGCCAATTCCTACCATCCCTGCTCTTTCTTCAGTTTGAGGCAAGGTCCCAGTGCTCGGCTTCTCTCTAAGGTTGCTACCTTTCTAATTCCTGGTAACTGGACCTGAGGCCCTGCTCCCTTTTCCACCTCTTCCCCCAAGGCCCTGCCCCTACTCCACCTCTTCCCCAGGGCCCCACCCCTGTTACTTGCTCTTTTCCCACCACCTCTATAGCTTGCTGGATTGTCTCAAGAAGCCTGCCTGCAGGTAGGCGATGGCTCCAGCTGAACAGAGGCTGGAGAGGGTTAATGACCCGGTGCCTCTCCCCACTCTGTGGTTACTGGGTTTTTGGTTCAGGTGCCAACTGCGCACCTGGCAACTCTAAATGGAACCTGGATGCAGAAGCCAAAAAACGGACAGGTAGCAACCCTAGTTCCCTCTCAGCAGGGGTACTCACACAATCTCAGTAAGTCAAACAATCAGTTGGGGCTTCCCAGATCACTATTCAGTATTCAGTTGCTCCAGTTGTCAGGGAGAAGGTGAGGGGAAAACAAGAATAGTTACACCAAGATGTGTTTCAACCAGGCCACACAGAAATCTCGCAATTGTCCCTCTCAGTTCTTCTCCCTTAGAGGGCATGTTTTTAATATCTTTTCTATATGACACTGGTGAGGAGGAGATGGGGAAGTAGGCGCAAGAGAGGAAATATCACAAGAAAAGCTATTCTTACCATATTTGCAACTCAACCAGACTCAGAAAGCAGAGGTGGGCCTGAACTGGAACATCAGATCGAAACAATCCCAGTTTTGGAGAAGTCTGAATCCAGGTCTAATTCCAGATCTGAAATGACCAATGCAGCCCATTTCTATCAGGACATGTTAGAAATCTAATAGGAGACCCTTTTCAGTTTGCAAGCCCAGCTTTTCAGATCCAGGATTTAACAGTAGGGATGGGCCTTCCCAGGAACAACAGATCTGAAGCCCTTCTTACTATGGGGTAGTTATTTTCTGGATCAAAACTTCACATCAGTAAAATGGATCAGAACCACAGCCTAGATCTGAGCCACCTCAAACTCTGGGGGAGTGATCTGGATTTGCATTTCTTGGATTGCACCCAACTCTAGCATGGATATATTTTGGGAAATGATCCAGATTTTTGAACCCTAATCTGAACTGATCTAAATTTTTGGAGTTTCCACACAACGTACATGCCTAAGAATGAGAACACCTCTCTGGAGACAGATACACACACACACACAGGAGCATATTGGTTTATTTAGCAAATGACATTCAGCCAACATAAAATACATTCCAGTCTCCAAAAGCAGATGCCTGGTTTTCAGGGACCTGGTAACATTAAATGGCACCCAAACCAAAAACCCAGTTACCACGGGGTGGAGAAAGGCACAAGGTCATTAACCTGCTCCACCTCTGATCAGCTGAAGCTATCTCCTGCCTGCAGGTAGACTCCTTGAGACAATCAGCAAGCTACAGGGGAGAGGGAGGGAGAGAGGAATGAGTGACGGGGCGGGGCTTTGAGGAAGAGATGGGGAAGGGATAGGGCCTCGAGGGAAGAGGTGGAGCAGAGATGGGGCCTTGGGGGAAGAGGTGGAGAAGGAGGCAGGGTCTCAGGGTCCAGTTACCAGGAATTAGAAAGGCAGCAACCCTAGTGAGCAGCTGAATGTTGAGACTATGCCTCAAACTGAAGAGAGAGCAGAGGTGGTAGGAAGTGGCCATGGGGAAGCTGGTCTGTTGTATCAACTAGAAAAGACAGACTCCCTTCACCTCTTCCCCCTTGGGCCCTGGGCGGGGACCCTACAGGGTCCCACCACCCTTACCCCACTCCTCCTACCCACTGGGGGAACTCAGGGAGCAGCAGCAGATGGCAGACTGTGACTCAGCTAATAGGCCATCAGATTGTCTGGCAAGGCCATCCCAAGACTCTGGAGGACTGTTGAGCCATGGCCTGCTCACTAGAACCTTTGCTCCCGATACACATACATTAGCATTATTATTATTATTAATCATGTGTGCTGTGGTTGTACCTACGACCCCATTGTGCTAGGTGCTGTACAAACATAGAACTAAAAGATGTCCCATGCCCAATGAGCAAGTTCAATAGTTACTTTGAAACCTTGATGTTACTTGTCATCTGCTGCTATTTAAGTTACACATGAAAACAAGCAGCTATTGATACTAAATTACAATGAGAATATATGAACTGAACTAGCATGAATAACGAATGTGGTTATTAATGTGGTTATTACAGTGACTGTGAAAGGAATTCTAAGAGATATCATGTTAATCACTCTCTTTGGGGAGTGCAGTCTAATTTAAGAGCAGGGGCCTTGGAGGAAAAGCTGAGTTCAATTTCAGGCAATGCTGCTGACTCATATCAGCAAGTCACATTAATCACTCTGTGCCTCAGTTTCCCTTTTTTATATGAGGCTAAAAATTACATCTGAAATAGACTGAAGTTTTATCCCCACTCCAGAGACTGATCTGTCATATTGATCAAATTTTCCATTCTCTCTCTCTCTTCATATATATATGAAGTTTTGATAGCGATATAGATATATATTCTTTCTTTGTCTTCTTTTGAGGGGATGGGGAAAGGAAATGCATTTGATGATTTTTCACCACATGCATCCTCATCTGTTGTTAATCACACTGCAGATTAATGAGGAAATTCAATACATGCCATCTTTCATGCTAAAAAAGAACAGAAAGAATTTTGGGAAGGGGTTGGGTAGGAAGGAATAAGATATTATATGACTAAATTAAGTACAGATTATAAAAAAAAGAAGAAGTGTTAAATAAAATGACTAGGGATTTTTATGTTGGAAAATGATGATGGAAGGGGGAGGAATAGAAAAATCTGACAACCTGCCCT